>NC_057395.1:461182-810391 GCF_019320065.1 Cervus canadensis | reverse complement strand
TTCCTTATCCATTCGTCTGCTGATGAGCATCTAGGTTGCTTCCATGTCCTGGCTATTATAAACAGTGCTGTGATGAACATTGGGGTGCACGTGTCTTTTTCAGATCTGGTTTCCTCAGTGTGTATGCCCAGGAGTGGGATTGCTGGGTCATATGGCAGTTCTATTTCCAGTTTTTTAAGGAATCTCCACACTGTTCTCCATAGTGGCTGAACTAGTTTGCATTCCCACCAACAGTGTTAAGAGGGTTCCCTTTTCTCCACACCCTGTCCAGCATTTATTGCTTGTAGACTTTAGGATCGCAGCCATTCTGACTGGTGTGTAACGGTACCTCATTGAGGTTTTGATTTGCATTTCTCTGATAATGAGTGATGTTGAGCATCTTTTCATGTGTTTGTTAGCCATCTGTATGTCTTCTTTGGAGAAATGTCTGTTTAGATCTTTGGCCCATTTTTTGATTGGGTCATTTATTTTTCTGGAATTGAGCTGCAGGAGTTGCTTGTATATTTTTGAGATTAATCCTTTGTCTGTTGCTTCATTTGCCATTATTTTCTCCCATTCTGAAGGCTGTCTTTTCACCTTGCTTATAGTTTCCTTTGTTGTGCAAAAGCTTTTAAGTTTAATTAGGTCCCATTTGTTTATTTTTGTTTTTATTTCTGGGCCCCTCTTCTATAGCATTTCCTTTTCATTCTCATTTTCTTCATGCTCAACCTTGTACATTCTGGATTTTGTTTAACTGACTTTAAACACCAACAGTTAAACATACAAGTCATCTGTTTTTGAGAACCTTCCATCTTCTTCTCTGATGATCCTCTTAATCATTCATTGTACCCAAAGCTGCACAGTCAGGGTTGGTGTATCTCCCCTGCTCCCTTTAACCAATATATCCTGAACTGACCTATGTGTGCCCCCGACATTTCTCTAAGAGATCTTTACCAATTAGCTAGCTGATGAATCCAAAGGATTTAGAGTTATATTCTTCCACAAATTTCCCATTCAGTCAGTTGATATTAAAATGTTAATGACTATTTTTTTCTCAAATATACAAATTTTAATAGCAACTTATATGACTTGGGCTTCCCTGCTGGCTCAGACAGTAAAGCATCTGCCTGCAATGTGGGAGACCTGGGTTCGATCCCTGGGTCAGGAAGATCCCCTAGAGAAGGGAATAGCAACCCACTCCAGTACTCTTGCCTGGAAAATTCCATGGATGGAGGAGCCTGGTAGGCTACAGTCCATGGGATCACAAAGAGTCAGACATGACTGAGCAACTTCACTCATATGACTTGGGAGGTTGGAAGGGGGATGACTTTTCCTATCACAGGCTTCTTTTTATTCAGATTCAGTAAGCAAGCCATTTCTGACCCTCCGCTTGGACCTGGATCTGTATGCATTTAGATTAAGTGTCACCACATTAGACTAAATATTTCTCACTGGCCAGCACCATGTCCATTTAGAAACGGATGTCATAAGCTCAGGAACCTCCGTGCAGACAAAGGGTATTTGCTGGTCCTCAGAAGTACTTGCTTAGGATCTCGGTTCTGTCCCGCTGCCACTGCGGAGCTGACCAAGCCAGCTGCCAACCTGCTTTCTCTGCCTGTGCAGTCTGGGGCCTCCTGTGTGTCATTCTGAAAGCTGCCACTGCTGCTCCCTAAATTGCTTTCCAAAGCTCATATTCTTTATTGCCTTTGTCTTATTTTAGAATCTTACATTATTTTCACTCTGCACCAGCCTTTGAGCTTAAACAAAACTGGTCCAGTTGTATAGGTCACACTTTATGGTTATTCAGAATGAAATGAAAGCTTTAGAGGGGCAGGAAAGACGGGCATGCTGCAGTCCATGGGGTTGCAAAGAATCAGACACAACTTAGCGACTGAACAAAATTTATTTTATCCAGTAATATAAATGCTCTTAGGGAGGCTGGGATGGTAGGGACAGATTTTCAAGGTTTGTTATTCTAAACAAAAATGTTCAAGAAGTCCCGTTACCCATGAAGTACAAAATAAACAGAAATCCACAGAAAGGGCACTTCCTTATACCCCCAATATTGCCTTCAGGGCACTGGCTGCTTGGCTGACATTTACATTGGTATTTTCTTCTGGCTTTTCCATGAGATTTGCTTCCTCCCCTCTTATGGGCATTCCCCTTTGTATCAATTTGTTACAGTGAGAAATCAGGCACATGTTTCTTCTTATGAAGTGAAAATCGCTCAGTCATGTCCAACTCTTTGAGATCCCATGGCTTATACAGTTCACGGAATTCTCCAGGCCAGAGTACTGGAGTGGGTAGCTGTTCCCTTCTTCCCAACCCAGGGATCGAACCCAGGTCTCCCACATGGCAGGTGGATTCTTTACCATTTGAGTCACCAAGGAAGCCCTGTTTCTTCTAATATCAGGTGCCAATATCATCTGTTCCTAAAATCAATCTTTCCCTTTCATTCCAGGGCATTCCAATATGCTTTTTTATCCCCTCTCCTCTATCCTCATTTTAAGACAATCAAAGTTGTGCACCCATCTCATGTTAATTCATGAGCACAACTGACTTCTGAACAAAAAGGCTGGGACTAGATTTTCAGTCATTCCTGACCCAGGGATGTTTCCAGCATTCCTTGATCCTCAAAAACCCTCTCGAATGTGAAGAAGTTTTCCGTTTTCAGGGTTCACCTGCCACAAATTAGAAGTGTAATTCTTTCTGTCTTCAAAGACTCTTAGACAACTGGATCACTGGAATCTCAAGGAGGTCCCCAACTGTACAAGAAAACTTCATATCATTTTTCTGTATTACATATTATTCATTCTTTCTGATTTTTTCCCAGCCAAGTTCCTTGTTGTTGTATAGTTCACTGATGCTATATTTTCTACACATATCTCCAACCCTAGCCCAGCTTCTCTCAGATTGAAACTTCAAGCTTGAAGAATGATCTGTAAGTATAGTGCCTTTCCTTTCCTCACTTTCCTCTGCTGGGTGATGGAAAGGGGATTCCTGGTTTGTCACACGGCTTTCCCTTATCCTCCTGGACCACTCAGATCCAAGCCACTTCTGCTATGGGAATCAGAGTTAGATCTTGAGGTAAATATAACCCTTAGATTCACAGTTTTTCTGAAAGCAGGGGCAGATTGTCAAAGTAAGGGTGGATTATCTGATCTCCTCAGAAGTAGGGCTGATGGTATCCTCTCATTTTCTGAGGAACTAAAAGTACATTTTTATTGTTTATCAGGACACGATTAAATGATAGCTGATCTTCAGTTATAGTTTTGATATCTAGAGATCATGCTTACTCAGTCATACCTTTTTTTGAGATTGAGTGGATTTATAAATTGACTTGGGAAAACATTACATTCTTATGATATTGAATCATGCATTTGACAAAGAGAGGAGTTAAAAAATACAGCAGAAACTAACACAACATTGTAAAGCAATTATACTCCAATAAAAATAAATATATGATAATCCATATGGAAATAGGACCTGAAAAAGAATGAATATGTGTACATGTATAGGCAGGAGAAACATCAACAACCTCAGATATGCAGATGATACCACTCTAATGGCAGAAAGTGAAGAGGAACTAAAGAGCCTCTTGATGAGGGTGAAGGAGGAGAGAAAGAGCTGGCTTAAAACTAAATATTAAAAAAAACTAAGATCATGACATCTGGCCCCATTACTTCATGCCAAATAGAGGAGGCGAAGGTGGAAGTAGTGACAGATTTCTTCTTCTGGGGCTCTAAAATCACTGTGGATGGTGACTGCAGCCATGAAATCAGAAGATGTTTGCTTCCTGACAGGAAAGCTAAGACAAACCTAGACAGTGTGTTGAAAAGCAGACATTACTCTGCCGACAAAGGTCCTTATAGTCCAGGCTATGGTCTTCCCAGTGGTCACATAAGGTTGTGAGGTAGAGTGCCAAAGAATTGATGCCTTCAAACTGGTGCTGGAGAGGACTCCTGAGAGTCCCTTGGACAACAAAGAGATCAAACCAGTCCATCTTAAGGGAAATCAACCCTGAATACTCCTGGAAGGACTGATGCTGAAGCTGAAACTCCAGCCTTCCCTGCCATGTGAGGTCACAAAGCACCACTTCCAAAGGGCCTGGGCTCATATGTGAGTCTGAGCAAATTATAATATTAATAATAAAACGGTCTCTGGAGCTACACAGCCCCTGTAGATATTTATCCTTTCCAGAGAAGGATTTCAGTGCAAAGCACCACTCCCTCTTCCCTTTGGCTGCACTCCTCCAGTTCCACCTCACATCAGATAAGGCATCTATGACAGACCCTTGTTTCTGTCCATCCTAGTAAATGCCATCCAATAACACATTAACAACTTTCTCCTTGGTCTACGTATCAGTATGGCTGCCAAGTCAATGCTATCTTATCCTTCAGAATAAATAAGAAGCCGCTCCATGTCTAAAACTTACTTTATATTCTAAACTCTCTCAACTCTGGAATTTGAATCACAACTGGAACGTGAGTGAGTCACGGCCAGAGTTTGAACAATGAAAGTTCCCAGGATGGATGCCCCAGGGTGGATAGTCACTGACTTCTCCTTCCAACCTCATCCAGATGATGAGTCAGCTTTTGGCTGTCTCGTGATTTGCCCTCTTCCTCCTGGTTGCCCCTTCACAGATCTGCTCTCCTCTCTGTCAGCCAGTTTTCTCCCTCTGAAGCTTTAGAGGAATTAGCTGAGTAACTCTACCCACACTGGAAACATCCACTTCTTAAACTGAGCATTCCCCATCCTTATTACTTCTCCTTCTTTTTCCTTCAAGCTGCAATTTCTCTCAAGAGGTCGTATGTACATCTCTTCTCCTGCTTTTCCTAGCTGCCCATTCTGGGGGTGTCAGCCACCTTCCAGGACATTCCTTTAAGCCTTGGTCTTCTCTGAAGCTCTCCCATCATCACCTCCCTCCCCACCCCATCACCCTCTGTGTTTTCTATAGAAGCCGTCCCTCCCACCTTGCATCATCCAGGTTGAGCTCATGCATCTCTCAGATTTTCAGTAATTTGCACAGAAGTATAAAACCTCAACCGCATGACTGGCCTTTGGGGGGAAATATTTCTCATCCCTCCAAAATGATCACTTCCAGAATGGACAGAGAAACTAAAAAAAAAAAATCCTAAACTAAATTTGGGTGACAAAAATATTCAGAACCAAACCCCTAAATCTTATAATCGTGTTTTAAATGACCATGAGAGGCAGAGTAGCCGTGAAGTGAAATGACCAACTCTCTTCCTTCGGGCTGACAGGCCAACAGGCACTGTGGTCAGTTCCTCCCTTCACCCTTCCAGACACTTAGAATCTCTGCAGTAAAAAGCCATGGGCTAATGGAATCCCCGGCCTAACCTCCTTTCTTTCCTGATCCATTTTTGCCTCACTAATTCTTTAAGGGAAGTTGGGTGGGAATTTCTGCGTCTGCAGAGCATTAGGAAACACACTATGGACATGAGGAGAAGGCAGCAAAGAAACAACCAGCCTGGCTTTCTGAGTCCCCACACCAACAGAGTGGGCCAGTTTTCCATGACAGAGGAACATCAATCTCATGGACATTACCCAAAACTCAGTAAATCAAAAACCGCATCTCCTTTCCCTGAAAGCTGGCTCATTCGCTCACTTTCCCATCCCCCACCCCCCTGGTACCACCACTCCACTTTGCTAATAACTTTATCTCCTTTCCTTAGCCTGATATCCCGTCTGTCACTGCCTCTTAGACCCTTCTCTTCCTCTTTTTTTTTAATCATTTCTCCTCTTGCTCTTCACTTCTTAGATCAGAGTCTCATCAACTCACTCCCACATCACCACACCTACCCAGTGGATGAGGACCTCCGCCCCTCCTGTTTCCTGGCTCCTGTCTAGTATTTCTTGGGTCATCACATTAACCACTCCCAATCCTGCTCTCTTGCTGAAGGATGCAATATGGCTTTATTGTATCTATTACACCAAAATCAAACGCTCTTTCTGAATTCCCAGTTGTACCACTATTTTGTCCCTGCTCACCTCCATCCCACCTAATTTCCATCACTCTTTGCTTTTTATCTTTCAAGGCTCTTTTGTTAGGTGAATGCAGGTGCATCATTGCTTTGACTTCTTTGTTCTTTTAAGTTTTATATAATCCTGTTCTTGCTTCTATTAATTTTTCTCCCTTAAATTCTGTCTGATTAATATTACCAAACTGAATTTCTTTTGGTAAATATTTGTATGGTGTTTCTTTTTGCTTCTCTTGATCTTTAACCTTTTGGTTGTCTCTTTCAAGCAATATACGCATAGATTTTTGTTATATTATCCAATCTAATAATCACTCTCTTTCAGTAGAAGTCAGCATAAAATGAGACTGGGGAAACTCTGGCATTCACGTAAGGTGATACTTTATTATCAGGTGTTGGACTCCGAAATGTGCTGCTTTTGCCAGTTGGATCAGCTGTGTGGCAACCCCTTTTCCAGTGTTCATATTAAATTCTCTATCTCTGTGTGCCCCCCTCCACTTCCCTGGTCCCCTAGGTCTGATGGCTTGACAGTTTCAGATAACATAAAACAATAGTTGTTCTCCATCTTTGCCTGATTTGTGATTAGTTTTTCCTGGCTATTTTTGTACTTTAGCATTTCATCTGCCTCCAGAGACTTTGATGCTGGGCACATATTTTATTTATCTAAACTTTAAAATGCTACCATCCTTTGTGAGAAAAGATAAGTAAGAGTTCTTTCTCTGGTCCCCCTGTGGAGCTGTTCTTTGTTTTATCAGTAATGCATGTGCTGGAGAACAACCTTAATGGAATCTGTCCTGAGTGTCTGAAGGACATATTCGAATTGGAATTCATTCCTTCAGGACGATTTCACCATCCTCGCTGTGTCCATATGTTAGCCTGTGCATACTGTGGTAGGTTTGTATCTTTTTGAGAGCAGGGTTTTTCATTTGTGGATTGCAGATACTTAGAACAGAGCTAGGCTATGGAAATTAAATGATTCTTTTGTGCCTTGGAAGGAAAGTTATGACTAAACAGAGGCATCACTTTGCTGACAAAGGTCCACATAGTCAAAGCTATGGTTTTTTCAGTAGTCATGTGAGAGTTGGACCATAAAGAAGGCTGAGTGCTGAAGAATTGATGCTTTTGAACTGTGGTGTTGGAGAAGACTCCTGAGAGTCCCTTGGACAGCAAGCAGATCAAACCAGTCAATCCTAAAGGAAATCCACCCTGAATATTCACTGGAAGGACTGACACTGAAGCTATAGTTCCAATAATTTGACCACCTGATGGGAAAGGCCAACTCATTGGAAAAGACCCTGATGCTGGGAAAGATTGAAGACAAAAGGAGAAGGGGGTGGCAGAGGATGAAATGGTTAGATAGCAACACCAACTCAACAGACTTGAATTTGAGTAAGCTCTGGGAGATAGTGGAGGACAGAAGATCCCGGTGTGCTGCAGTTCATGGGGTTGCAAACAATCGGACATGACTTAGCAACTGAACAAAAACAGCAATAAGGCTATGGAAGGAGCTTGACGAAATCCTGCCGGATGCAAAGACAGGTGATCCTGAGTTATCCGGCCCTAGGTATACAGCTTCTCCGAACCTTTCTCACCCTGATATTGTCATTATGCCACCAACAGGGCTTGCCACACATCTGCCCAACGTGGACAGACACCTCTTAGAGCACCATCCTGCTCCAGATCCCTGGATCCGTTCCAGCATGGCTTCTCCCAGGAACAAATGCTTGATAGAGCCAACAATCCCAGAACTTCCAAAATGGAAGTGATTTACCTGGAAAAACAACACAGAATAATCCCTTGGGCTCACTGAACCACTTGGCAACTTGCAAGCTAGAATCTGGTCTCTGATTGATGTCAGATGCTTGAATTAGTTAACCCTGTTTCCCCTTTAATCAATGAATCATTTACCCAAAAGAGGCAGAATAATACAAATGATTATTTATTTATTGCTTTGAATCCCTTCTTCAAGCACTTTCTAGACTAGTCCATATTTCAGTGCATGTCACCTCTCTTCAATCATTTCCTCTTGACACAAGTTGATTTCTAAATTTGATACTTATTGCAGCCTACTGGATATATTGTTCTGTGGATTTTTTTCCTTCCTGATAGCATTAAAAACTCTTTTTATTCTTTGATGCACATTTATTATTTTTGTTTAATTAAATTGCAATGTCTTATAGAATTCTTTTGGTTATAATGTATGCTAGGGATAAAATCTGTATAAATGCATTTCATTGTAAGTTTGTTGGAGAAAGTGAAGGAATTTTTCCCCTATGCTTTCCAGTAAGGATCTTCAATAATTCTCCTCATTCCTCTAAATTAACTACTAACCTAGGCTTGATCTTATTTTTGTTTAGAAAATCTGTATAAATATAAATATTGATCCAGAGACATAAAATATATGTCCACTGTCTTGAATTCATTGGATAAAAGACACAAATAGGAAATATAAGACACAGTTCTCAGGAAACGCCAGAGGAGATGAAGAGCATCAGATGCTGAAAGGTAGTCCTTTCTAAGTGAGAAACTTTTGCCAGTTTCCAGCCAAACACAGACAACTATACGACAGTCTTCTGCTCCTTACCTGCCATGTCACCTGAGTGCTTAGCCAAAGTTTCCTTCACAGATGCACAAATAACAAACTTTATTTGGGCCTCAAATCAGATTTTTTGCTTCAACACAAGTCCCAAATAGTGAATTGCCCTTCAACAGCTGTATGCAACACAAGATACTAGGAAACATCGGGTGGCAGGGTCAGTGCCGTTTGTTTCAACAATAAAATAACTTATTTTAAGTGATCTAAACAGAATGTTTGGTGGCTTAATAGGACTTTTGACTCTTTTCCATGGAAAATCTCAGTGAAAACACAAGGTAAATTTTAGACTATTTTCTGGTTAAGCAAATGCACAAGAGGCTAGGAACACACACACAAAAAAGCTAGAATATAAAGATTAAATTAGAAAATGGGCAAAAGACATAAACAGACACTTCACTGAAGAGGATATACAGATGGCAAATAAGCACATGAAAAAAACATATTTCACATTAGTAGCCATTAGGGAAATGCAAATTACAACCACAGTAAGACATCACTACACAACTATTAAAATGGCTAAAATTAAAAATACCAAATGCTTGCAAGGACGCTGAGAAACTGGATTCTTCATGCATTACTGGTAGGAAGATAAAATGGTATAGCCACTCTAGAAAAGAGTATGACTGTTTCTTATAAAACTAAACACATGCTTACCATAAGACCCAGAAATTGTACTACTAGAAGTTCATTACAGAGAAATCAAAACTTATGTTCACATAAAAATCTATACATGGATTTCTGTGGCAGCTTTATTCCAAATAGCCAAAACCTGAAAACAAACCAAATGTCTTTCTGTGGGTGAATGGGTAAATAAACCATGGTACATCTGTACCATGGAATACCACTTGGCAATAAAAAGTAACTTGGAACAAGTTATACATAGATCTCAAGGAAATTATGCAAATATTAAAGTCCATATCAAAAGGCTATATACTACATGATTCCACTTATGTAACATTCTTGAATAAAAAATTATAGAAATGAGGAACATATTAGTAGTTGCCGGAGACCAAAGAGCATGAAAGAGAGGGAAGTAGCCAGAATAATAAATGGTAACTGAGGGATTTCCCTGGTGGTGCAATGGTAAAGAATCTGCCTTGCAATGAAAGGGACTCCAGTTCAATCCCTGGTCAGGGAACTAAGATCCCAAATGCCTGGGGGCAACTAAGCCCCTATGTTACAACTACAGAATCCCTGCATCGCATTGAAAGATCCCTCATGGCACAACTGAGACCTGATGCAGCTGAATTAATTAGTTAAGCAACTGGGGTAAACTTGTGATGGAACTGTTCTATATCTTGACTGTGGTCAAGATCACACAAATCTATACATGGGATGTTGTTGTTATTGTTTAGTCACTCAGTCGTGTCCAATTCTTTGTGACCCCATGGACCGTAGCTCCCCAGGCTCCTCCATCCATGGGATTTCCCAGGCAAGAATACTGGAGTGGGTTACTGTTTCCTTCTCCAGGGGATCTTCCCAACCTGGGGATCAAACACGCATCTCCTGCTTTGATTGGCAGCCAAGTTCTTTACCACTGAGCCACCAAGGAAGCCCTAACATGAGATAAAACAGTATAAAACTAAATACATACACAGATAAGTGTGCATAAAACTGGTGAAATCTGAACATGGTTAGTGGAGAGCATCAGTGGGTTACCCTGAGGAGGACACTGAAAGAAAAGTACACAGGAGCTCTGTGCTATTTCTTCCAATTGCTGATGAATCTAAAATTATCTCACAATAAAAAGCTTTAAAATTGTTAACATTAGAAGAATATTTGTAGGCTATTGATTGATAGGATTGAGGTTTTAGGTTGACGAATTGTTCCTCTGAAAAGTGATCACCTTAGGGCAATGTGGCAGATGAGTACAAAGTTGGAGTATTAACTCAGGTACCAAGGCAATGGATAACAGACCTGGACATCATTCCCACTTTTTCCTTTTCTTCATCTTCTTCCACAGTAAGTCATCAAGTCCTGCTTCTTACGCATGCCTAAAATCTTATCTCCTCCTTTGCTTCCACTACCATCATCTTGGCCATCAACCTTTCTTAAATGGACTATTCCAATAACTCTTGACTACCCTCTGCTCTTCCCTGAAGTTCATCTGTTATCAAAAGTGCCATCAGCTAGGCACTTTTCTTTTTCTGTGGAAAATTTTTACATAGAATTTATTTTAACATTTTTATTTTTTATTTCATTCAAGTTCTTATTTTATATTGGAGTAGAACCAGTTAACAACGTTGTGCTAGTTTCAGATGGACCGCAAGGGGACTCAGCCTTACACAGACATGTATCCATTCTCCCCCAAATTCCCTTCCCATCCAGGCTGCCACATAACATTGAGCAGAGTTCCCTGTGTTAAGAGCTTGCATTTATCGTTGTGTACTGGGTCCTGCATTTTATTCCTAAAACATCCCCTTCACTCTAATATCTCCATCTCCCTTAGGGTAACCTAGCAAAATGCAAATCTGTAAAAGCTTTGGCCTCACAGGGAAGGACACCGACCGCCCCCATCACCATCCCTCCCTATCTCTCTCCTGCATCCTTCTCGTGTGACTTTGCTCATGCTGAAACCTGATGAGAAATTCCAGATCCTTCCCCAACACCAGCCTCCCTACCCAAATCCTGCTTGTTCCCCCAGGGCCCGTCATGACTTCCCAGGGGATGAGCACTCTCTGAATTCCCACTTCACTCTCATGCATTGGGCTATTTTATTGCCTTCTGTTTCCAGTTATCTCTTATACATTTGTTGCTTTTCATTCTAAGGAGATTTTCAACCCCTTGAGGGAAGTGCCTGGGTCTTAAAATTCTGAATTCCATACATTTCAAGCTGAGTGGAGGCTCTCACACAGCCAAGCTACACAGTAAGTCTGTTGTGAGGACGCACACACAAGCGTATGGAACAGGCAGTCTGGGCTGAGCTAACGCCTCTGCAAAGGCAGGGAGGTGGGAAGGAGAATAAGAAACCGAAGGAGGGTGCTGGGAATGGTGTGGAAGCTTAAGGAGGTGGCTTCCTGACATGAGCTGGGTCTTCTGGGAGAGAAATTTCAGCCTTACAGAAAAGTCACATTTTATCGTATCTAACAACCGCGTCAGAAGGGGTCTTGAATCCTCAGCACAATTTTGCATTCCCGCCGCAGTCGCCCCAGGTGCTGTTTTCCTACACTGATCTCCCTAATTGTATCTCACTGCTCATTTGAAATGTGATTTGCAAAAAAAAAAAAAAAAGAGAGAGAGATGTGATTTGCAAATCCAGCCCACTGCTTCAGAGCCCAAGCCTGCCACCCATCCAGACGCTCTGCCCCTTCCTTGCCCAAGTCTGCTGCAGGACCTGTCTCTCCGAAAGAGCCTTTGTGCCACTCTTTTACAATCATATTTTGGGTAAAATGTTCAGTTTCCTCTTTGTGATTCCAGTCAGACAGAGAAGATCTGAGCTCAGTGTGCAAGAAAGGGCAGAAGATCTGTAATTTTCCTTAAAATGGTTCTTGGCCAGAGCCCTGGTCTAATTTGTATGATGCATCGCTCGACAATGTTACGAAACACCATGCTGGCCTGCAAGGCTAATTTATGGAAATTACAAACATGCATGGATTGGATTCCTTTTTTATGTTATAAAATGGTTTGACTGTTTGAATTTTTGTTGGCTTTTGAGTCTCCCAGGGATGAGTGAGCCCAGAACTTCCTAACGCTCTCCCGGTACATCAGAATCTTGCTGATCTGATGGTGGTCTGTGAGTCCAAAGGCAGAAAAGCTTTTGAAAATGCCTCCCGCACTCTCTTCGGTGTTGCATTTCAAAGTCTCTTTGAGATGATTTTATTTTTGTGAGACCTTCAGAATACTGTTTGTGGGCTGGCTGTTTTGTTCATCTTGCTTGATATTTCACTAACATCTCAACAGACAGAACTTCAGCCAAAATAACTTTAGCTCGTACGTCAATGAAATCCTTAATGAAAGTACATTAAAATCAGCTTCAGGGTCTGACTTAAATCAGTAGGGACACATTTACACTGTAAAAAAAAATTTAATTGAAAGGATTTTCCTTTTTCCAAAAATATGTGTAGTCATCTGATCCTGAGTATATTCAACACCGTCAAATCCAAGGTTATCCTTGTATGTGTGTGTTTTCAGTCACTCAGTTGTTTCCCACTGTTTTTGACCCCATGGACTGTAGCCTGCCAGGCACCTCTGTCTATGGGATTTCCCAGGGAAGAATACTGTAGTCGGTTGTCCTTACCTCCTCCAGGGGGTCTTCCTGACTCAGGGATCGAACCTGTATCTCCTGCATTTCCTACATTAGCAGTTGGATTCTTTACCACCAAGCCAACTGAGAATTCCAAAGCTTATCCTTATAATGTAGCAAATAGCTGCTGATTTGTTTGTTTAGCTTTGATGATGAATGCCATTTTTTCTAGGTACAATATAAACTATCAAGGATTTGTCTATTAGGAACTAAGGATGTTGCAGCGGGTTTTTCTCAATTTAATATGTAATTGCTATTTGAGATATTGTTTAAATGGGTCCTTGATATTACTTTTATCCCAAGAAAGGTAGCTTATCATCAGTTTTTGTCTAAATGAAGAATATTACTAAATAATAAAAATAGAATTTTTGCCTCTTTAATCCCTCCTTCAATCCTATGGACCAAAACAAAAGCAAAACTGTTTCTTAAAGTCATAAATTGCTCTCTTATCTTTTTAAAAACTTCAGTCAATCTCTTTCCGAGAATCTGCCTATAGTTAAGGTGTGGAATATCTTACTTTTTATTCATTCATTCTTACAACAGACATTTTCCCTAAGAATTCTCATTTCTTCATTCCAATTTTGACTTTACAAGCAAGCCTGCTATTTATTTCTGGGAGTGATCAATGTCTCTCAGGTTAATCCTCAAATAATTATATTCAAACACCCAAAGAGCACAAGTGTGGCAGCCTAGCTCCTTAACTCAAATTCTAAATCACTAGTTATTCATGTTAATGGTTATAATGAGTTTTTCAAGCATATATTACCATGATTTAACATGCCAGAAAAGGAATTTAGTGTTTCTTTCCCTTGCTAAATCTCAAAAACATCTAGGATTAAAATCATACGAAACCCTTTTTGGTTGACCCGCGGGTATCACAGGGCAGCTCTCATCCCTGTCCACATGTTTTTACGGCCTTTGGTGACCAAGTCCAAGCTCATACTGCTAGCCACACAGCAGGTTGATGAGTTAGTTGAGAGATGAGGTGTTGGGACAAGGAATAGTGACTTTATTCAGAAAGCCAGCATATTCAAAAGATGGTGGACTAGGGTCCCAAAAAACCATCCTACCCAAGTTAGAATTCAGGCTTCATTTATACTAAAAGGGGAGAGGATGTGACTGTTTGTCGCAAACATCTTGTTTGCCTGGATCCTTTGTTCTTTCAGCTGTCCACACAGGTCTGGTCACAGTGTTCCTGTTAACCTCCAGCAAGACAAAGGATGCTCTCTATTCTTCAATAAGCAACATTCTTTTTACAAAAGGGACAGAGCCAGCATGACCAAGCTCAGGCAACAGAGCAGACGGTTAGAGCTAAAGCAATAGATCTAATATGAAGTCAGTTTTGTTCTCTGTTAGACTTTCTCCTTCAATATGTCGAGAGGGAACAGAAACAGGGGAACCAATGAGCTATACCTTTTCCATTTTTTTCACATGTCATTCACCCGCAATAAACATGATGGTCATTTTTTGAGAGGAAAGCTTGTGACACCATAGGTGACCTCCATGTTCTCTCTCTCTCTCTCTCACACACACACACACACATACACAGGCTCACACACACAGGCACTATTACTGCTCCCTAATCTCAAACCCTTGGGAAAACGCTGCAGCTGTCTGCACTGGAAAACTGGGCATAACTGTGAATTTACTCTGCATCCAGTCAACTCGTTCAGACAATGACAGCCTGCAAGTTAGGGCTTCATGTGTGGCTTTATACTCCTCCCCTGCTGAAGGCAAATGCCAGGGCTGTTACCCAGCTCTGTACCCTCGCCTACTGTCTCTCCCACTTTCCCTGCTTCATCCAGGTCACCATCAAATCAAGCCGTCAGGATGGAGTAGAAAAACCATAGACCCTGGGGGATGGGCTCAGACCAGTAGGAGAGCGGCAGCGGCAGAGAGCTCAGGTCTCCATCCCAGAAGGACTCCACGCCTTGACGCTGCTCCCTCCTTTCCTGTTTCCAGCCACACAGAGCCTGCAGGGGCCAAACTCCTGATTTTCTTTAACCTCTCTTACTCAAGCCTTCCTCTCCCTGCCATCTATCCACACCTACTGCTCCAGGAATCCCTGTCACTTCCTTCCCAGAAGAAAGCCTGGAATATTCTATTGAAGTCTACCCTGCAGATTCATCCCAGTTCAGCATCCTCTCCTGAACTGTTGGTCTGCAGGGTAGTAACTATGCCTGTGACTCTGGAAGGAATCTCGTCAAGTGGACCATCAACTCTCAGTTGTAAACAATAGCAGTGGAAGGTTTGATGGTCCTTGGATGGACATTTGTAAGGATCATCTCACCATGATGATTTTATCTCAATTATCTGGCCTCATGGATGTCCTCCGCTGTCTTACTGTAGCCCAACACTGGACGTAACTCAAAAAAACAATCTTCTTGATACCGATTCTTCCATCAGAGGCTGCCTGGGTCTTAATCAGATCAGGCTTTCCTTTTCACTTAGGTTGTCTTCCAAAACTAAGCCAAACATGACAAATGCAATTTCTACTCCTTCAAAAGTAGCTGCCCTGGACTTCCCTGGTGGGGCAGGGGATAAGAATCTGCCTGCCAATGCAGGGGATACGGATTCCACCTCCAATCTGGGAAGATTCTACAGCAACTAAGCCCATGTGCCACAACTACTGAATCTGAGTGCTGCAATGACTGAAGCCCAAGCACCTAGAGCCGGTGCTCCATCCACAGTAAGAGAAGCCACTGCAAAGAGAAGCTTGTGCAGCACAATGAAGAGTAGTCCCCACTTGCCACAACTAGAGAAAAGCAATGAAGACCAAGGGCAGCCAAGATTAAACAAATAAATAAATGAAAGTAGCTGCCCTGCCCACCTGCCTGATCACCAACGACACCATGGGACGTTCTCTCCATCCTATCAGAACATCTTCAGGATGTTCTTGCAGCTGTCTCCAATGTCATTCCAGAAAGCATCCTGCCATCGCTGTAATAGAGGTCTGCTTTGGTATTCAACAGCACAAAGACTTCTCTTCCCTTCCTGCCAACTTGAGGCAAAGGACAAGAAAATTCAGTAAGTGCCAAGACTAAATGAATCAGCCCCCCAAAGCCAAGAGAAGATTATGTAGGAAAAATCAGGCCAAGAACACCCAGTGCAAAACAATGGTCATTTTAAGTGTAAATTTCATGGCCTTTATGTCCCAGAAGAAACAAACAAATTAGTCAAGATCTTAGCCTCAAAGAAATTAGTTTGGAATTCAGAAAGAAAGTGTGACAAATAAATTTAAGGATTTTACAAGAAATTGGCATTTTTATCCAAAGCACAAGACTTGTATTTCATCAAACTTCTCCTCAGGAGATCATAAAATGCTACATTATGAATGCACTGGAAACTTGATGAACTATTGTTTTTGGCTTGTTTGCAAGAAAGCAATAAAGTGGCCTTTTCTTGGCTGTTACTAGATTGTTGTCATTATCCACGACATCACATGAACCTATGTTATCTTTAATTTTGTTTTTGCAAACTTAACAGTCACAAGAAAATCTCCTCTTTCCTTCTTGGTGAGTTTCTTTATTTTCAGTCTCTCCTTTGTTCTGATCTTAGCTCGGAGGGAAAAGAAGTGGAGAAACTCATAGAAGATCTAGGTCGGCAGATAGAGGCCTGATAAAGCCCTGGTGAATCTATACACATTTTGGTTAAGTATTTTAAGCACCACTGTCATGCACAATTGGTCCCAATATCATGCTAGTCATGAAAGAATTTCAAAATGTCAGACAGTTTAGTGGATATTTCCCTTCCTCTGGTTGCCCAGCACTGCAGGGCAGCCAGGCTTTGTAGGCTGTTATTTATCTGACTGATGGGTGAGCACAGGTCTGTCCTATGGGGAGAAAGCTTTGGGTAAGTGCCTAAATTTATTGTCATGAAGATGGAACCCTAGATTATGAGGCAAACTTCCAGTGTCAAATGTTGACCTTGGAGTCCCCACGCCAGCCTCTCCAGAGACTTGATTTACTGCTCAAGGGATGTCATTCACAGAACAAGATGGCGGACCATGATGGCAGCTAAAAGAAAAACATAATTATTAAAAACACTTCAAGGACTTCCCTGGGGGTCCAGTGGATGACAATCCCAGTCCCCTGCCAATGCAAGGGACACAGGTTCAATCCCTGGTCCGGGAAGAGTCCACCCATGGAGGAGCAACTACGCCCCCGTGCCCACGCACCCAAACTACTGAGCCCACGCACTAGAGCCGGGAAAGCAGTTACTGAAACCCATGTGCAGCGCACTCCACAAGAAGGAAAGCCACAGAGTGAGACGCCCGGGCACCGCAGCAGAGGGCAGCTCCCGGTCTCCACAGCTCGAGAGAGCCCTCTCACAGCAACAAAGCCCCAGTGCAACCAAAAAGCAAAATAAATAAATAAAAACATGTCAAGAGCTCTAATCCCTTGTAAGACTGGAATGGGAAGCAAGCAAAAGGAGAAAGCTTCAAGCTTTCTCTGTTTGTCTGTTAAAGACATCCCAATCTAGAAGAACCATGGAACACTTAAGAACAAGTTAGGGTGAAAAACAAGCAGGGCTGGTAAAGTTTCCAGTCAAGGAAGGAGAAAGGGGAAAAATATGGGCAAACACTAACAGCATATAGAGAGTGACCTGCACGCTCCAGACTTTCCAGGTCAAAGAGATGTGCTCCCCACACCCCATCATCCCTCTGTCTGTTGGAAACCTCTTTCTTTAAAAAGCTTATTTCATTGAAATGTTAAAACATCTACAAAGAACTGACCAACCAACTCATAGTGACAAAGGCCACCGTGAACAAGACCCCAGTCCTTCAGGTCTGGGAGGATGCTTCAGGAAGGAATGGGAGGAACCTGATAAGAGATCCCAGTACTGGGGGAGACAGAAGAGCTTTCCAGAAATCACCCAGTTGGCTCTAATCTTATAAATAAGGAGGGACTGAGATTTGTCCAGGATGAAGGTCACCAGTGGGACCCACGTCTACTGACTTCCTCCATTACATAGCACTAACTCGCCAGGACTCAGATTTCCGAGGAATAATGAGGCTAATGGAATTAGATAGCTCATAACCCAATTTCTCCTTTCTCAGTGAGACCAGGAAGGGAAATATGGGGTCAGGATGTGAAAGCAAGATAGGGCAGCTCAGAGGAGTCCACGGGCAGGCAGGGGGCTTGCACTGATATGATCAGGGAGGAGACTCCAGTCCAGGGTCTGGGACATGCGCAACAGTCGGCAGGAAATGCTGAGGATCACGGTCCTTCTGTAATGCAGACAGACAGAATGCCCATCTCCCTGTTTCTCCCAGGTGTGCAGGGATAAGCACCGAGGTCAACAGCAGCCAGGGAGACCAACCTGTTCAGAAGTGGTCTTGAGGGACTTCCCTGGCGGTCTGATGGTTAAGGCTCCAATTAGGGGGGTTCGGGTTCAACCCCTGGTCAGGGAGCTAAGATCCCATATGCCTCATGGCCAAAAAGAAACCAAAACATAAAACAGAAACAGTATTGTAACAAATTAGAAAAAAAAAAAAAAAACTTTTAATATGGTCCACATGAAAAAAAAAAAAAAACAAACCCTTAAAAAAAAAAAAGGAAGTGGTGCTGAGGATAGATTATTTACTCCCACCAGGTCAAAAGCTCTTCCTCTCCAAGGTGTATGGGGTCACATAAAAGATTATCCCAGAGATAGTCAGGGTTTCACAGGTCCTGATAAATGCTGTTAACAGCAGATACTCAGCATGGGCTTCTCTGAATGATTTGACAAATCTAGCCTACTTCACCTGAATATCCAATTAAATGAACTTTCATTATGGAGAAGAATGTATGTGTATATTTAGCTGGGTAACAAAGCTAATTAGAGCTGCTTTTCACCCTAAAAAGGGAAAATTTACTATCAGTACACCAGCCACCCTGGGGCACCTGTGGTCAGGAAAGCTGCAGGCTTCAGTGAGAAACTGGAAATTTCCAGAACTCTCCACTTGGCAAGCTTGCCCGGCTCTACAGACTGCTTCTCTCTTCTCTCCACATTCTGACTCCTGTGCCTAACCATCCAGGCTGGGTAGGAGCGGCCACCCAAAAGTTCCCAAATCCACAGGTCACAGCACAGCCAAAAGCAGACTCTGGCTGGCGGGTGCCCAGTCTAAAGCCGAATACCTAGAGAAGAGAATCGAGTCATCAGAACTAGACCCCGGATCCATCCCGGGACTGATGGCTACATCCGGGGAAGGGGAATAGCAGAATGAGAAATACCAAGCGGCTGAGCACAAGTTTCCCAGAGAAAGAAGTGGTGGCATGGCCCTGTGGCATCCACCATGGATTCATTTATGGAATTTAAGGCTAGGGGCCTTGGAGAACTTCCTGGCCAAACCAGTCACTTTATAAATAAACAATCAGAGGCTCCAAGATATGAAAGTGAAAGAAACTGAAAGTCACTCAGTTTTGTTCGACTCATTGTGACCCCATGGACTGTATAGTCCATGGAATTTTCTAGGCCAGAATACTGGAGTGGGTAGCCTTTCCCTTCTCGAGGGGATTGTCCCAACCCGGGGATCGAACCCAGGTCTCCCACATTGCAGGCGGATTCTTTACCAGCTGAGCCACAAGGGAAACCCTCCAAGATATGAACACTTGCCCAAATTTACAACTTATCAATTGCAAGTCAGCATTAATCTGATTCCATCATTCATTTATTCAACTCAAATCAACTTACTACATGTCTGGCTCTTCTTGACCTGGGACTGTTGATAAGACTGTGTACAAACCAGACAGGATCTCTAGCTTCCTGGAGAGGACAGACCTGGGGAGAAAAGATCACACAGATAAATAACATTAAAACCCTGATCAGTGCTAAGAAAGCTAGACAGTGCCAGCCCCCATTTATTTTGCTGTGTGGGTCATCAGCCAGGTCAAAAGAGCAGGTCTCAGCATTGGAACTCAGAAGAGGAGTTGCATCTAAAATACACTTTGACAGGAGTGACATCACCAAGATGGTGACACAGGGGGCTCCTGACCTTTTGCTCCCAGCACGGAGTCACTGAATATACAGCTGCACATGGACTGCTCCTTCTGGAAGAGATCCAGAAGTTGAGTGACTCCTACACCCTGGATGATACAGAAATCATCCGCATCAAAATGAGTAGGAAAGGCTGAGACATGCCCTTGCCATGAACTGCACCCCAGTCTCAGTGACATACAATCCAAGGAAACCCCCAAATTCCAGCTTCTCCCTGAGGAGCAAGAGGGCTTGGACCACACGTACAGCACTCCAGCTGTCAAGCGTCCAACCAAGGGGGGGGATCCCCCAAATCAGCTACTTTGAGAGCCTACAGGGCTTGAATTCAACAAGTCCCACAGGACTATTCATAGCACCGAGGGAGCAGGCAAAAATGCCCATCTCATTTTCTCCCTGGAAGAGATTTTGCTCCAAACTCTTCCAGCTGCTGCCTGAGAGTCCAGCTGCTACTCAGCCTGCGTGGAGGTGCTCACTGGGATCCTCGCATCAGCCCAAAAAGACCTGCCCTAGCTTCTCCTTGTGGACTCCCAGGTGACGCTAGTGGTAAAGAACCCGCCTGCCAATGCAGGAGATGTAAGAGACACAGGTTTGATCCCTGGGTCAGGAAGATCCCCTGGAGGAGGGCCTGGCAACCCACTCCAGTATTCGTGCCTGGAAAATCCCGTGGACCAAGGGGCCTGGTGGGCTACAGTTCAGAGGGATGCAAAGAGTTGGACATAACTGAAGTGACTTAGCACGCACGCAGCTTCCCTCTGCAGCTCACTCCAATAATAAAAGCAACTCTTCAGCTTCTCTCTGGAAGGAGCTTGTCCTCATATCTAGCACTCCTTCTTTTGCGGCCTCCACCTAAGGAATGGGTCCTCAAATCACTTAGTAATGATAATCAATAGGGGATGGCCTTTACAGAACTGTATTAAACAACAAAAAAAGCAGTTTTCAAACAGCTATGAAAACACTTATCAAAGCTATGCCCGCCCTGGGTTCAGTGCAGGTCCCAAACAGAAATAAAGAAAACAATCTCATTTACAATAGCATCAAAAGAATAAAAATTAAGAATAAATTTAATCAAGGAGATGAAAGATATGCACACGGAAAACTTTAAAACACTGTGTCTCTACTGGGAGCAGGAAAATGGGGAGAGGTTGGTTAAATTGTACAAACCTTTGGTTATAAGATAAATAAGATCTGGGCATCTCACGTATAACATGCTGACTGTGGTTGATAATATGGTATTTTATAACTGAAATTTTCCAAGAGAGTAGAACTTAGGGGTCCTCACCAAAAATAAAGAGGTAAATACATGAAGTGATGGATGAGTTAATTAATTCAATTGTTAGAATTCTTTTACAATGTATATGCATATCTAATCATTAATTTTACACTTTAAATATCTTGCAACTTTACTTGTCAATTATACTTCAATAAAACTAAAGAAATAAATACAATAAATTCTGACACTTTGCAATTTTGTCAATCACTATTGCTTATATAGATACCATATGCCATTTTTGAATTTTGAGAAGTTTAAAAGTCCCTGTAACTGTGGCACAATCAAACTGTGTAATCACATTTTCTCGAAAGATCTTTATTTTGCTTAATTGATACTTGCTGAATGTTTGAACACAATGGAGATATTTTGTCAACTCAAAATATATTGTCTTTTTCAAAGATTCTACAGTACAACCATCCTAAATATTTCTCAGACATTTGTAACTCCTTCACTAGGATGTTGTCATCAAAAATGTAAAAGCTTATGAAAAATTAAAATGACTTTGGCTTGGCTAAGGCCCTCAGCTGGAAAAATACCATCACATGTCTTCACTTCTCTTGTATGTATGAAATTGCACTTGGGAGGCAGGTTTCTTTTCTTTTCTTTTCCTTGTTAACTAAAACCAAGTCAATTTCAAAGTCGCTAGCTGCCTTTCTTCTTAAGGAAGTACTCTTGATTTTCCTGTATCATTATTCTGTCCTATTGTAATGCAGCTGGTTCCGTTCTCTAAACAAGCGACAAGACATCCCTCATCTTTTCTTCCATTCCATAAAACACAAACTGAGGAGGGAAAAAAGAACTCCAAAATAGCATCCTTCTATATTTGCAGTTTTATATGATTATAGCATGCTAGAAATGTCACTATAATTATAGCAATAAATTATTTCAACAATCCTCACAAGTGATGCTATTTATAGACAATCAGAAAAGTATATAGAGGTTGCAACCATTCTAGCTGGAGAGCTGGTAATGGCTGTGCTTGAGCCTCAGGCTGGGACCACCTGCCCAGGGGACTGGAGGTGTCCTATGAAAACAAGAGGTTCTATTCAAATGCAGAACATGAGCAATGGCATAAATAAAATAGCACATTTAAATGACTATGGCTTGGCACTTACTCTGCATTCCTAGTACCTTAGGTACTATTTTAAAAATTACAATCACTCTTTCAGGATATAAAACATTGCTTTATCAGAGAGACCTCAGGTTCAGAAGAGGTGAATGAAAAGAACTCAATGCAAAAACAGAAAACAAAAACAACTACCATGCCAAAAAAAACTGGATATCACGTTCATTATCTGTTCTCATTTATAGACTATTAAAGCTGGAAAAAAAAACAAATAGTTATTATGTGCCATGCTTACTTTCTTCATTTCATCTTGAGCAGGGGAAAAGAGTTGGCTGGAATTGCTTGTTTGTTATTGGTTTTTCCCTTTTTATTTTTATTCTCTTTCGTTTTATGGTTTTTATATAGTTTTGCTTAACAAAGCTGTAAATTCAGGGACGAAATAAATTTCACAGTGGCTCTTTAACCTCCGCTGCTACAGAAGCCTCCATCTAGCTCAGAGATTCGGCTTGGGATGGGGTTTGAGGAGGGAAAATCCTTTAACCAAAATTAGTCCCTCAGTAAATCACAATTTGCTCCAAATATCTGTTTTTGCATATTGAGTGACACAGTTCTCCACCTGGGGCACTGAGGAGAGTTGAGGGTGATGGGTAAGGAGCTTTCTATCAGTTCAGTTCAGTTCAGTCACTCAGTCGTGTACGACTCTTTGTGACCCCATGGACTGCAGCACGCCAGGCCTCCCTGTCCATCACCAACTCCTGGAGTTTACTCAAACTCATGTCCATTGAGTCGGAGATGCCATCCAATCATCTCATCCTCTATCGTCCCCTTCTCCTCCCACCTTCAATCTTTCCCAGCATCAGGGTCATTTCAAATGAGTCAGTTCTTCACATCAGATGGCCAAAGTATTGGAGTTTCAGCTTCAGCATCAGTCCTTCCAATGAATATTTAGAACTGATCTCCTTTAGGATGGACTGGTTGGATCCCTTTGCTGTCCAAGAGACTCTCATGAGTCGTTTCCAATACCACAGTTCAAAAGCATCGATTCTTCAGTGCTCAACTTTCTTTATAGTCCAACTCTCACATCCATACATGACCACTGAGCTTCCTCTCTCTCCCCCTAAATTTGACCTTGGGCCTGGCATGTCTCTTGCAAAAGTAAGTACCAGTAGCAGTAGTTGATAATGACCATCCTATGTTTGACATCTTTTAGCTGACAAAAACAATGTCCTTAATTTCCTAGCCTCTTTGTGAATGGTTGCTTGTGTCATTAAATGTTCACCTACTGTATTTCAGTCTCTATCAAACATTGCTTTTTCCCCATCTGTGTGACTCTGCTGCTCATTATTACCTAGAGACTGTGAGGGTAAATTTGCCATGAGTTGGCTACCATCTCGTTGTGGGAGCACACGTCCAGAGTGAACTTAAAGCAAGAATCTGAACCTCAGTGACTCCTGCAGGGCACCCAGAAGGTGATCTTGGGGTGCAACTTATAGTTAAGTAGCAAAAGTAGAAGGTGCCTCAATGATAGAGGACAAAGATTTCCAGAGTCAGTTGCTGGTGGTGTCTTTTGATGCACGGGAGGAACCGACCCAGGGAGGAAAAATAATAAAAACAACAACAAAACAAACCCAGTAACGTGTGCAACAGGGACTATAGCCCTAGCTCCATTTGGAATGAATTAACATGTGTTAATCATTAGAGTCTGAAACTGATCCCAGGGTATGTTGCATTATAGCTACAGACGTGAAAAAGAATGAATCTTTGCACCGACAATAGCCATGCAGGCTTAGATGGCGACCGAGCTGCCCCTCGGAGTGTGGAGCTCAGGACGGGGTGGAAGCTGATGTCTACGTGATGTCACTGAGTCACACATAGGGAAGCAGGAGATGAATCTTCCTCAGAAGCAGCAGGGTGTCCTCTGGCATGCAACCTACCGGCTTTGTAACAGAGCTCCAGATGGATGCTGAGCGTAAGATACCAAACACAGTGGCACCATGCTAGTTGGACAGCTACCTGACAGCATTGGAAAGAGCCTGCAGAAAGGGTCCCTTCATTAAGCTAATAATACTCCGGCTTATGTGGTTAACCGAAGCCAAGGGCTGGGGATAATTTTACAAAAAGGAAAAAAATTTAGCTGCCATGGTAACCTGGACAATGACAGATCTTCTGGATGTGAGAAGATTCCAGTCTGAGTTACACAAAGTCACCATAAGCCCAGAAAGCAAAATGGATTTAATTAGTTGGTTAAATCTGTAGCACAGGAAGAATGGCAACACTTGTCCTTTATTTTCTTTCCAAACTAACAATGCGTCACTAGTATGTACGTTCCTAGCAAAGGAGAATTTTTAGCTAAGCACACGATGGCAGAATGATGCTTCACATGGGAAATCCCCAAATTTAAATTCCCTCAAGCCTCCAGATCCAAATTAGCCATGACCACTCGAAGGATACTGAGAGAACAGGCTTCATTATATGTCATTTCTAAACATAGAGTCTTCAATGGCACTTCCTACAGCCACAGATGCCAAGATTACCACCTTCTAATTTTAAGTCTATTAAGATAACTTTAGTACAGACATCTTCATTTTATTAATCAAAATATATTTAGTAAGTATATATGACATTGTACTGAGCATCAGATAGAGCAATTTTCAACAGAGGAGATTCCCAAGAACTCAGATTTTACTTAGCAAAATAACATCCATGTTACCAAAGACAGATCTGTGGAGGAATATTAAAGGACACTGAAAACTTTTCTAAAATGCAATGATTTATGGGACTGTTATACCTTTCTATAATCTGCATTTCCTTGCTGTCGTGGCGGTATATCATAGAATGTTGCCATTAAACTATTAATTACTGTTACTTCTATTAGTAGTAATTACTATTACTATTATATTTGCTTTTTAAACGTTCTCCTTTGGTTTCCATGACCCTCATCTCTGTCCATTCTTGGTCCCATCCAGAGCCTTCTTCTCAAGTCTCTCATGTTAATGAAAGACCTGATCTCCCCTTTCTCAGATGTAGCATTTGATGTTTATATGTTTCCCGAAGTCTCCTTATGTATCTAAAGCTGAAGTCTTCTTCTCATTGTTGTTCAGTCACTCAGTTGTGTCTGGCTCTTTGTGACCCCATGGACTGCAGCATGCCAGGCTTCCCTGTCCTTCACTATCTCCCAGAGTTTACGTAAATTCATGTCCATGGAGTTGGTGATGCCATCCAACCATCTTAACCTCTGTCACCCCCTTCTCCTCCTGCCCTCAATCTTTCCCAGCATCAGGGTCTTTTCCAATGAGTTGCCTCTTTGCATCAGGTGGCCAAAGTACTGGAGCTTCAGCTTCAGTCCTTCTGTGAGTATTCAGGGTTGATTTCCTTTAGGATTGACTGGTTTGATCTCCTTGCTTGGTCTTCAGGGATGCAAATCAACCAGGAGTTTGGGATTAGCAGATGTAAACTCATATATGTGATGGATAAACAACAAGGGCCTACTGGGTAGCATAGAGAACTCTATTCAACATCCTGTGGTAAAACAGAATGGAAAAAAATACCTTTAAAATGTCTTTCTGTGTTTAAATTAGTCACTTTGCTGTACAACAGAGATTGGCACATTGTAAATCAACTATTCTTATAAATCAACCATACTTCAGTAAAAATTAAATTGAAAGAATGAAAAACAATACTTTTGCAACATCTCATTAAAAGTAAAATAAAATTGAATTCCTCTCTCTTTTTCCTTTGTTTCTCTCATTTTATATCAATATTGTCATCACTCTTCCAGAACTGCAGAACTGATAATCTGCAAGTCCCATGTATAATCATTCACCAAGTCCTGCAGATGCTTCCTCCAGATTTTCCTTCAACCCACATATCTTAGACTTGGAATAGCAAGTGAATTAGAGCTCTGTAAGCAGACCAGGTGATGCAGTGGTAAAGAATCCTCCTGCCAATGTAGGAGATGCGTGTTCGATCCCTGGGTTGGGAAGATGCCCTGGAGAAGGAAATGGCAACCCCCTCCAGTATTCCTGCTTGGGAAACCACATACATAGAGGAGCCTGGCAGACTATAGACCATAGGGTCTCAAAGAGTCAGACAAAACTGAGCAATTGAGCGCATACACACACACATACACACATACACACACGTGTGCACACACAAGCAAACCAGGGTGTCTCAAGTCTGCATGCCTTGGAGCACATGCTTTAAGCAAAGGTCGTTAGGCAGTTAAAATAGAAACAGAGTTGTTCACCATGCAGGGGTCTTGACTGTGAAGATTCAGAAGAAACCTTACTCTACTTGAGGTAGGAAGCAAATTGGAACTTGCAGAGCTGGGGCTAAGGACAGAAAGGTCCTGGGAACCAAGAGAGCATTTCTCTCCACCCAAGAGGGGCTCCATTCCCTCATGGCTGAAACCCACTCTCTGTTTATTCATCCACATGCAAAATGACGACCCGGCAACAAGACCTACCAGCTTCCCTTTCTGTCACCACATGGCAACATGCGTGGGTTTCTTAGGTCAAATGTCAAGGGAAATAATACATTGGAGCAAATGAGCTGTTTAACCAGGACCACACATCTTTGGTTGCTGGGCCAAGAGGAGGTTTCCTGTGTATCCAGTACCAGGTACCCACCCCTTAAACAAGCAGTCCTGGCTCAAGGAGTGGGAGGAGTAAACATCTCCACTATTTTGAGAGCCCGAGAGTGGGGGACGGTCTTTGGAGGGGCCATGGGGAGAACAGGCAATGAAACAACTCTTATTAAAAGCGCTGGTTCCTATAAGACCCTTTCCCCATCCACCCATTCAGAACACTCCTCCTCATTCTTTGAAACCTAGGAAGGGTCACTCTTTTGTTCCACCTTTCACTCATTTTGTGCAGAGCTCCAAGCAGTAACAATCACACCCTGCTCTTTCTTGAGCTTATGTCTATTTCTGCACATAATTCACTAAACTATAATTATCTATTTGCATGATTGGGTCCCCTCCTGGACAGGACATCTCTCAAGGATAATTTTAGAATTGTTTTTGTCTCAGTATTCCCAATTTGGAGCACGGTGTCTGTTAGTAAGTGCTCAACAAATGTTTTGTTGACTGAATTGCTTTTAATATGCTAATTAATTAATTAATATTTATGAGTGAATTTTGTCTCTCAAGTCTGCCCTTGCTTTAGGGAATTAATTGTATGAAATTGAAAGGGCAGAAGTTGCAGTTAGCAGCAAAGAATTAGAAGTGTCCATAGAAATATGGATGAATCTTAAAAATTAAAGTCTTTAGTGAAAGGAAGAAAGGAAGGGGAGCTATATAATTAATATCATTTCCATAACTTAAAAATATAGGCACACAAAATAGCACTGCTCATTTTTCAAGAATACAAAAAATATACATCAAACACACTGAAAATTTTGATTATAGAAATAGAGTAACAGAAACAGGGTATAGGAATTTTTAAAAGGGACGAAAATAAAATAAGAATGAGGCCTTGCCCAGATTGAAGAGGATGATGTACTTTGAATTTAGGAGAAGGGTTAACTTAACCGTCTGCTTTGACTTCAAAATAACGAATAACAAATGGGATCAGCTTTAAAAAGGCTTAGGTTCCTATTCTAGCTCTTATTTCTTAGTGAATTGATATGGGGAAGTTACTTAAATCTCCCTGAACCTTAGTCTCCCTATTTATAAAATTGGAATATTATTATCGACTTTGAAAGGTTGCCTTAAAAATGTATATAGAACATCCGTCACAGAGCAATGCCAGAAATATTCATATAAATGGATTCCTACACAGTCTCCCTGCCTGCATTTGTCTATGAGTTTTTCCAGTTCCAATCTACCTACTATCAAATCTGTCTTGCAAAGACATCATGCCCTTGCTCAAAACCTTTCTCTTATTCCCTACTTCCTATATTACCTATGTGCCAATTTACTGGGGATAGATGGTGGTGATAAAGTCGAGTTGTTAGAAATGACTTAACTCTTGTCATCTGGTGCCTACAGCCACAAAATTAAAAGATGCTTGCTCCTTGGAAGAAAAGCTATGACAAACCTAGACAGAGTATTAAAAAGCAGAGACATCACTTTGATAGTAAAAGTCTGTATAACCAAAGCCACGGTTTTTCCAGTAGTTATGTAAGGATGTGAGAGTTGGACCATAAAGAAGACTGAGTGCCTAAGAATTGATGCTTTTGAATTGTGGTGCTGGAGAAGACTCTTGAGAATCCCTTGGACAGCAAAAAGATCAAACCAATCAATCCTAAAGGAAATCAACCCTAAATGTTCATTGGAAGGACTGATGCTGAAGCTGAAGCTCCAACACTTTGGCCACCTGATGGAAAGAGCTGACTGGGAAAAAAATCTTGATACTGGGAGAGATTGAGGGCAAGAGGAGAAGTGGGTGACAGAGGATGAGATGGTTGAATGGCATCACTGATTCAATGGACATGAGTTTGAGCAAGCCCTGAGAGAGAGTGAAGGGCAGGGAAGCCTGATGTGCTACAGTTCACGAGGTTGCAAAGAGGAAGACACGATTTAGCAACTGAAAAACAACAAAAACAACCTGTGAGTTTGATACAGCAAGCGATGAGGTGGCTGGCAGAGATGGTGTGAGTGGACAGTAGAGGACAGACCCCCACCCGTGGAGTTGCCACTGGACACCCATCTCTCTTCTGTAAGTTAACGGGTGGCCTGTGCTGTCACCCACCGACCCACAACTCAATACTTAGCAGCTCAAGCCTGTTCTATCAATTTCCTTTCATACCTTCAGCTCTTGACAAACTGATTTTTTTCACCATCTTCACTGCAGGAACTATGAGATTTCCTAGATCTCTGACTTTACTGAAGATACTCTACATTTGAACTGTCTTATCTTCTGTCCCTTATTTCAATATTATCCATTCTTTAAGGACAAGATAAAACCCCAACTTCTGTTAAAAAAAAAAAAACTTCCTTAGATGACCTCAAAGTTTGAAGAAATTCTTCTTTCATGATTGTCACACTTATTTGGCACTATCTTCTGCCTTTTCACAAGTGTGTAAATTACTCAATCTGAATTATAGCTACATTGAGCATAAAGACATTTATTTTTATGGTATCTTTCATTGTGCCTAGTATATGCCAAACTATCAAAAACTACTGTTTAATGAAGAAGCCACTTCAATACTTTAAAATGATGTCATGTTCAGGTGAGTTAACTAGGGATTAAAACTGCAACTTATTCAATCATTCAGGAGAGGGTTAGCAGAAAAAATAACCATCAAATTTATGAGTCAATGGGAAAATTTGTTTGTTTGTTTTTTTTAATTTTGACTTTCCCTCTTGTTTTCCTAATCCATAGAGGTTTATGGTGATACTATCTCCAGATAAGTCACCACTACAATGGGGCTTGGTTTGGCTGTTTGTAAAGTGAAAATATCTGATTAGAACTTTCTTCACTGAATTCTTACATGGAAACACAATCAATAACACACTGAAAAAAAAAAAAATAACACACTGAAAAGACGTAACTGTCATGACTGAAGTTGGGGAGGGGCTTGAATGCCCATTTTCTTGTCCTTTTTCCACTCCACAGTTTCTATGAAGATGAGTTTGGAAACCTCAGGATGAAACCATCCCAAAGAGGCTCAGACACCTACCAGTTGCTGACTTCATGAATGGGGAAACTGAACACCTTCTTGCTTCTTTCTTGCCACTTTCCATGATGCTGGTTTTCAGGTGATGTAAATTACTTAGACTGTTCAAGGTGGTAGCAGCCTCACTGCTTTCCCAAAGTCCTATGTAGATTGAAAGAAATAACACAGTGTTTGTCTTAGCATAAAGGTGTAGTGACATTATTAATATTTAGGTGGCAATTGTTTTTACTATCAACTATTTTGCAACATTATTTAGAGATAGTTAGTTTTACTTAAAGAAGAGGAAATGGAAGCTTAAAGATGTTCAATAAGTACCACACATCAGGCTAATCATACATAATAGAACAGTGATTCTATTTGCAGGCTTTTCTTACACCACAATCCATGATATTTTCACAGTGCCATGTTGCCTTGAGCTGAATTAAGAAAGGCTTCCTGAAAGAACAGATGACTTTAGAAAAAAGTGTTTAAAAATAACACAACCTATAGTGTCCTCCCAAGTAACAACCTTGACTAACATCTCTGAAAAGCTTGGGGTCCATCTCGTTGGTCCCTTGATATACCCTAGGACACAGTCAGTATTGGGGGTGAGGGGCTACAAGTCTTCCATGAGCTTGGGACGCAATAAAAGATGTCAGAGGAGAGCCAAGACCAACAGGTGGAATCTACCAGGAGCTAGGAGAACTACAGCTCCTATCATGAGTACCACGACTCCTGGGCTCTTTTTCTGGTTCCTTCAATATTGGTCACCTCTTGGTGCTCACTTAGTTGTGTCTGACTCTTTGCAAGCTCATGGACTGTAGTCCATCAAGCTCCTCTGTCCATGGGATTCTCCAGGCAAGAAATACTGGTGTGGGTAGCCATTTCCTATTCCAGGGGATCTTCCTAACCCAGGGATTGAACTCAAGTCTCCTGTACTATAGGTGAATTCTTTACCGCTGAGCCACAGGGGAGCCCTGGGCCACCTCTTAGGGTTCCACATAATTCAGTAACTTTACTTCCAGGAAGCACTGGCACAAGAATTCAAACCCAGGATGGAGAGTTTGAAGCCTCTTTTATCAACATCCGCTCTACTGTGGCAGTATCTGTGTCTTCCCCACGAGGGTTCATTCTTGGCCTTAATACTTCAAAAACAGACATGTATTCAAATATAATTCACAGAAGCCAGTTACACTTGGTAAACTATTAGTAAAAAACCAAGTAGCTAAGCCAAAACAGTTGAATCTAATATCAGGTGATTTCCATTGAAAGTGAAAGTGAAAGTTGCTCAGTCGTGTCCAGCTCTTTAGGACCCCATAGACTGCAGTCCATGTAATTCTCCAGGCCAGGATACTGGAGTAGGTAGTCTTTCTCTTCTCCAAGGGATCTTCCCAACCCAGGGATCCCTTCTCCAAGGGATCCTCCCAACCCAGGTCTCCCACATTGCAGGCAGATTCTTTACCAACTGAGCCACAGGGGAAGCCCAAGAATACTGGAGTGGGTAGCCTATTCCTTCTCCAGCAGATCTTCCTGACCCAGGAACCTAACTAGGGTCTCCTTCATTGCAGGCGGATTCTTTACCAACTGAACTAACAGGGAAGCCCTAGAATTTCCGTTAAATGTTCTGATTTAGTCTAAAATTAGTACAAAGTATACTTACAATTCACCAGGTCTTGAATCTTGTGTTTCAATGAAGTAGGAGAAACAGGGAATGAAGAAATAAAATTATTACAGTCCTAAATCTCCAAAAATTTTCAACACTAGTTTTTTTTAAACTTGGTTTTCATCTCATTCAAATTAGGGTAGGCACTGCAAATAAAATTTTAGAATGTAGACAGAAGGTCTGTGAAGCATAAATTATAGGTGTTTTCCCAACTGGTTTGTATGAAGGCTTTGCTAGGATCATAAAAATTTAATTCACTAAAACTCAATTCTTCTGAAAAATAAACTAACTTGGCTTAAAAAACCACATTCATTCATTTAAGGAATTTATACTGGGTGCCTAGTATGCGCCAACCATTGTGCTTAGCACCAGAGGAGACACAGAGTTATATGTGTGTGTGTGTGTATATATGTATATGTATACATATATACATGCACATATATGGTGTGTGGTGCATGTGTATACAATAATCTCTAACATTAATTGGTACACAATCTAGAGTTGTTGGAGTTGTTTGAAAAAGAGGAGAAGGACAGAAAGTATATCTATTATACTGGAAATGTCTGTAAACCCCGTTGTAAACGTTGAATTTCCTCTGCCCTACATTGGTTGCATATATTTTGCTTACAAAACAAGTATCTGGTATTTAAGGACTAGTAAAGATACAGTGATGAATAATCTGCACTTAATCCCTGCACTTAAGAAGTTGGCAGTCTTGTCATTATTTTGATAGCCAGTTGGTTTTAAAGAAAGAGGGGAGATCTCTCTGTCTTCTTTGCAAAGCAAGAATAGAAAGCTCTGAAAAGTGAAATTAGGGGACCAAAGAACCAGGTATCCTCTTTCTACATTCTCTTGTAGAAAGAGGATGATGTTTTGTTTTGATTTTTTTTTTTTTTAATGGCCACTGACTTTTGAGAGACAAGCTCACGTAGAAGAAAAATAGACTTCAAGGAACCAATTCCAGTACCTGGTCAAGAACTGACTCTGCCTTGGGCAGATGATCTGAACCAGGAGGATGTGTAAGAATGGCCTCCTAATCTGGACAAAGCTAGATACTCATCTATACTCTATGGCTACATGTTCTTATCAACAAGAAACTGGTACTCCTATCTGGTTAGAAAAACTGCTGAGTCCAGCCTCCCTCAAAAGAGGTTCAGAGATGGAAGACTGAACCTCAGAAGGATCCTGCCTCCCCAAGCCTGCTGTACCCACCTCAAGCAGAGCCCAGCAGCCTGGTCCCCTTCTCAGCAGCCAGAGGCAAAGCTGGGTCACTGGGAGGACTGTCATCATCGGCAGTAACCGCAACAACCAATTTAGCCCCCTAATGACTGTCCTCCTGCACTTTTTCCCTCTGCAGAATAGCGATGGAATAACAAGCACATAGGAGATGAGGTAAGTGAGAAATTGACGTTGTAAACTTGGACTTTAAGACTGTACTTTGTATAACATTTAAGCTTTGGCATTAGAGATTGTCTATCTATTCATAATGTAAAAATAGGACACCAGTAAACCTTTTAAAAATCTGGATCAGAAACTGTTTCGTGAATTGGCAGATTTGAAATAGAATCTACGACAAAGGGCTTTTCTAAAAACCCATGAATCACATAGAAAAGAATCTCATAGAACCATACAAACTCAAGGTATGGCTAATCCCTTAGGCTGTAATAGCCATAATTGATTATGGATTCTCCTGGGAATTCTCTGTTTGGGAACACCCACAGTATTGGTGATTCTGCCCTGGGGCCAAGGGCTATTCATTCTTCAATATTCCCCCAACATCATTGTTGACAGTATCTGCTTGTGTAAGAGGTTTAATTTCCAAATGGGATTCTGTGCTTGCCTCCAAGAGACAGGATAGGGTAAAATTAACCAAGAAAAAATAATTTAATTTGAACAAGGAAACACATGAGAGAATCTAGCTATTCAAAACAGAAAAACAAATGATAGTAAAGGAAGCTTCTCTTCTCCCTCACTTTTCTCAAAAACTTGAACTTCTGGCATGATCATAGGTATTCTTTCAATTCTCAGCCCCCACATTCTCTGTTCCCAGCTTTTCCTTTTCCCCTTAATGTCCTACTCTCCTCATTTAAAGCCAAATGTAGAATGAGGCTCCAAAATCATATTTTTTAAGAGAAATAAAATATCGAGGGTACATGCAAAAAAAAAAAACCTACATTTTTAAAATTATACATCTGAGGTATAAGAAATTTAGTACTTGCTTGAAGTCATATAGCAAACAAATCAGAAAACCTAGGGACTTTCTAGGAAGATTATAGTCATGTAGACCTTAATCCTGGGGGCAGAATAATAACGAGATGAGGCGTCTCTAGTAAATACATAATAAAAATCATCATCACATTTCCATCCTCAGAGATCTCAGGGTGGTAAGTGCTATGGAGAAAATAAAATAAGATGAGGAAGGAGACTGCTGAGTCAAGGAGGGTGCCTCTTTTCATAGAGGGGGCGATCCTCATTAAGTCACAGTATATCTGCCTCCTGCCCCTAGACACAGTCCCCTTTCATCTTTGCTTTTTTTCCTCCTGGCCACCCCACGCAGCATGTGGGATCTTAGTTTCCTAACCAGGGATTGAACCCATGCCCCCTGCAGTGGAAGCTCAGAGTCTTAACCACTGGATTGCTAGGGAAGTCCTGGCTCTCTGCCTTAAGACCATTTGTGGTCTTATATCTTTGACCTCCTATGCTTCTCTGATCACCAAACTTTGAACATCCATCAACATCAAAAATAGCAGCTGTGCACTCAGAAAAGTATCTGTGAATGCCGTGGGTACAAAAAAGTTCCTTCAGCAGACTGTAGAATTTAGCTTGATTTTTTGTCAAATATAAAAAAGAATGTGTGCAGGCTTTATGCTTAGACAAAACTAGTAAGCACTGGGCTACTCATATTCTCTCAAGAGTCCATCACAGGTGATTCTCCAAAACTAATACGAAAAGAGAATTACAGCTGGATATTCAGATAACTTACTGAAAATGTCTACAGTAGTTGACATCTGTTAAACTAATTCACCTGTAGGATAAAACGAAAATGTTTCCTGGGCATCTACCATCTTTTTAAAAAGACCTTGATTTCCTTTTTTAAACTGCAGAGTAAATGTTTTCGTTAGTACAGCCTGCAAAAGGCCTTTGTGATTTGGTCCTAGCTGTGTCACTAACTACTCCCAGGGTCTCCCTTTGGCACTCCCTCCAGCCATACTGACCCCTTTGTGGCTCCCACCCTGGGCTTTTGCACATGCTGCCTCTCTGGTTGGACCCCTCTCCCCTCGCACCCACCCAGGCTGTAGCCTCCTGTACAGACTCTACTATCAGCTCATCCGAGAAACTCATGCTGACTTCCACATCCAAAAGAACCACCCTATCACTCTCTATGGATCCCCTACCACCTGCCTTATTTTTCTTAGTACCTTTTATCACCAATGCATTGGATTGTTTCCATAACGGTCCACAGCGAGTCACAGTTCCCGGTACCCATCCCATATGGATCTGTCTCTCTGACCTTGGCTCTGAGCCCATGGAACATGAGCGTTTATGATGCACAGGATAAATGCTTGCTCCTGCAGGGCTTGTTCCCATGGAAGCCTAGGACCACACAGATGAGGGGTCAGGTCAGCCCAGCTCTGCCAACCGAGCCCCAACAGATCCTTCAGTTCAAAGCAGTCCCACGAGCGCACCCAGGGGAGGCCAGCAGGAGAACCCTGAAGGAGTCTTTTGGTCCTAGAAAAGAAAACAACAGTCTCAAAGGCCCTTGCTGAATCATCTAACTTTGGAGAAAGCAAAACAGAACTTTAGGTCCCGCCCTAGGCCGGGACCAGATGCTCCAGGCCGGTTGCATCTATCCGGGACTTATTACCCAGTCCAGAAACCTTCGACCCCTTACACCTACCCAGAAGACTTATCACCCCCTACCTGACTACAAATGCCATCTCAACTAAAAAATACCCAAAACATCCTGCCTGGTTAACATTTCCCTTATCGCTTCCACAAACCTCCCCATAAACATGGAGCCTCCCTGATCCCTATGGGTGCTCAGCCTGGTGTTTAGGCTGACTGTCACCCCTTCTTGCCTGAATAAAGGTAACCTACTTCTGTTGAGGTCGTCTTTCCTTTTCTGCCTCGGCCCGAACTATACCTTACAAACCCGAAGCTCACCCACAGAATTGTGGGGATAAACAAACCATTGTGGTTTTAAGTCACTCAGTTCGGGGTGTTTTTAAAAATTTTTTATTTTATATTGAAGCATAGTCGTTTAACAATGTTATATTAGTTTCAGGCATACAGCAAAGTGATTCAGTTATGCATATAGATGGATCTATTCTTTTTCAGACATTTTCCCCATTTAGGTTATGACAGAATATTGAGCAGAGTTTCCTGTGCTATACAGTAGGTCCTTGTTGGTTATCTATTTTAAATATAGCAGAGTGTACATGGCTAACTATCCCTAACTATCCCTCCCCACCCCACCCTTTCCCTCTGGTAACCAGAAGTTGGTTCTCTAAGTTTGGAGTCTGTTTCTGTTTTGCAAATAAGTTCATTTGTGTCAGGTTTTTTTTAGAATCCAGTTTTTTATACATCAAAATATAACCAGTACAGCTCCGATGGCATATTCTTTCTCCTACTGTGATCTTCCCCCTGGGATGTACCCTCCCTGCAGAGGAAAGAGAGGGAGCCATGGTGGAGAAGGGCCAGGAGGATAGGGGTGGCCTCTGAGCAGGAGGCCGCGCCAGAATGGGCAGGTCAGAAATGTCTTGTGACGGTTCAGTTCGCTCACAAGCCCATGACCACGACCCAAAGCACCAGTGTCTTCACGGCCTGTCTTCCCACTGGATCAGAATCCCCGCGAGCCAAAAGCTTGGCTCACTATACCACTGATTTCGAAGCAGAGCCATTGACCAGCTTCTAGACCCAAGGACAGAGAACAATACACCTTTTCAGAAGCAGCTATCATCTGTGGGCTATAATTACAGCTATAAACCCACCATTCCTCCCACTGCCTTTGAAAGACGACTTCTCTGCACCCTCGCAGCCTATTGAGAATGGGGACACAGATTAAGAGGCCAGGACTAACACCCTGTCCCTTGCTGGGAGACCATGAATGGGGAAACCAACAGGTTAGGCTAGTTCAAGGTTTTAAATAGAGGGTTAAATTGAGCCGCAAATGAGCAGAATCAGAGCAGACAGGGGACGGAGGATGTTGCTTGTTTTCTGGGCTGCTACCCACAAGGACAGCCGGGTGTCGGGGAAGGCAGATCTGAGCATGGGGCTGGGCTAGCTTGGGAGCTCCAAGGAGCCTGGCCCACGGGTTGCATACCCTGGGGTAAGTTCATCCAGCTGTCTGGGTGGCAGTTTCCTTACCTGCAACCTGAGGAAATTGTTCTAGATGAGCTCTTGGGCCTTTTTAAGCTTTGACTGCTGGGGACATAAATCCGTAATACAGAAGTATGCCCTTCTACCCCACCCAAAGAGGTGAACCATGAAATCACTATTTTCACCAATTGTTATGCACAAATTAATAGTCCTTTGTGGCAAAATTGTCTTTATGAAACTGCTTCCTAGAGGTTGTATTATGTTGATTCTAAAGCAGTCATCCTGCATTGATTCATCCTGCGCATATGCACGAAACACTACGGGTGTTGGTGTATGCAGGCACCTGGGCTGGTTGGGAGGGAAGAAGAGCTCCTCCGTGAAACAGTGGCCACGGATGTTGAATTCCTGATGGCTTCAAAGTAGGAAGTTGCCCTTAAGTGTGATTCAGAGGATCATTCCGGGGTCACGGCTACTAGAAGGGGAAGAAGCAGGTGGAGATACGTCAGAAGAGGGTGACTACAATAGTGCAAATGAAGGATGAGAAGACCACCATCTGTTTTGCAAGCTGACGGCGGTAACAAAGTGACCAGGTCACAGCTCAATGCTAGAAACATTGCTCCAGGCCATGGGTCAGCTCCATACAGTTATTCAGAGACCCAGGTTCAGCATCTGTGGCTCCTCCATCCCTGACCTCACCATCAGCAGCATTCAGCCAGCAGACGATGAAGATCTCAAAGGGTCTTAGTGACCAAGGTCTCTGTGCCATTTCTGTTCTCTGTCCTTTTTTGTGGACATGCCTGGAGCATAAGAAACCCATGTGCTTCTTGAAGTGCCCAAGAAGAAGAAAATAATGGATTTTGGAGAACTGTGGGAAGTTTCCATAACAGAGCTGTGAAGGTAACAAAGAAGATAAATACAGGGGGACGGGATTAGAAGACATTCGGGAGGAATCATCACAAGTGTGAGGTCAGTTTGGAAGGAAGCTAAAGAAATGAAAGAAAGAAGTTGAATGGTGATCCTGATGTTCTAGCTTGGAACACTGAAATTTAAAGTACTGACAATAAAAATATTGGCAATTAAAAAGACGGCAATCTTAGAGAATAGAATGGTAGTTGCCAGGGTCTGGATGGAAGAGGAAGTTATGATTTTTCAATGAGGATAAGGTTTCTGCTATGCCAGATGAAGTTCTTGAGAGCTGCAGGATAGTATCTGATGTACAACTGTGTATAGGTAACACAGCAACTATAGTTAGTGATGTGGAATTGTATTTTTTAGTATACTTTTTTATTTGGCTGTGCCTTGAGGGTTGCAGGATCACAGTTTCCCAATCAAGGACTGAATGTGGGACACAACAGTGGAAGCACAGAATCCTAACCGCTGGGCCACCAGGGAATTCCCAGGAATTACAATATTTTTAAATGTTAAGAGGACAGATCACAAGTGTTCTTACCAAACACACACAAACATATACAGAAAAGAACACAAGGGAAATCTGAAGATAATGGGTATGTTTTGTTGTTGCTGTTCAGTTGCTAATTGCATCTGACTCTTTGAACGGCAGCACTGCAGCCAAGTTTCTCTCTGAGTTTGCTTAAACTCATGTCCATTGAGTCAGTGATGCCATCCAACCACCTCATCCTCTGTTATCCCCATCTGCTCTTGCCCTCTAACTTTCCACAGCATCAGGGTCTTTTCCAATGAGTCAGCTCTTCACAACAGGTGGCCAAAGTATTGGAGCTCCAGCTTCAGCATAAGCCCTTCCAAAGAACACTCAGTGTTGATTTCCTTTCGGATTGACAGGTTTGATCTCCTTGCTGTCCAAGGGACTCGCAAGAATCTTCTCCAGCACCACAGTTTGAAAGCGTCAGTTCTTCGGCTCTCAGCCTTCTTTATGGTCCAGCTCTCACATATATGACTACTTGAAAAACCATAGCTTTAACTATACAGACCTTTGTCAGCAAAACTACCTAAATGTCCATCCAGAGATGCTCTATAATACATTAAACACAGCTCTGTACATGACAACTGTTAAAACTTGCAAGATTGACCTAGTATGTGGATTTACATGAAAAGATGTCTGAATTGTATTGTCACCTTCAAGAAGCAAGTTGCAGAATGATATCTAAATCTGTGTTTTGGAATAAAAATATATGTATGCATATTCATTGAAGAAAAACTCCAAAAGAATATAGCAGTTTAAGGCAGTGAGTGACTATTTTGAGAGTTATATATTATTTAAATTCCTATCTACACAGTGTCTTGTCTTCACTTGGGTAATCAAAAAAATATATGATTTGGAGACATTTTATTACTTATTTATGTGTTTACTTCTTAGACTCTATAAACCATGCCTGTTTAGGATTAGGGGAAGGGCAGGATGTGAGTGTGTGCATGTGTGGACATGTGTGTTATTTTTGTTGTTCCTCCACAACACTTCGTAACATCAGCAGTTTTCCCATTTTAGAAATAGAAGGCAGGATCAGGGAAGCACATGTGCTTCCCCAAGGTCACAAACATCTGAAGGATCTTTACTTGGGTTTCACTGAAACCACAGGGAGGCCTTCTGCCAACCTTCCTCTGGGCACACGTGTCCAGATAGATGCTGGGGTCATGGTGGGACAGGAGGGGGCAGACTCAGCGTGGCGAGAATGGCCAAGAGCAAAATAACGAGGGCCATGTCTTTCCCCAATGAAGTGAAAGTCACTCAGTCGTGTCCGACTCTTTGCAACCCCGTGGATTATGCAGTCCATGGAATTCTCTAGCCCAGAATATTCCCAACCCAGGGATCAAATTCAGGTCTCCCGCACTGCAGGCAGACTCTTTACCAGCTGAACCACAAGGGAAGCCCAGACCATGTGGAGTGTCAGCTAAAACAACTCCTTTGTGTGTTTTCACTTTGCCCAGTTCCTCTTATCTCCCTTCCAGCCCTTCTTGCTCCTTCCTTCTCTTTTCGATTCTCTTTTTTTTCCTTCCTCTGCCTGCCAACAGAAGAAATAAGACTTATCATCAGATGACAGAGAAGAGACATCAGTCAGTCAGTTCAGTCTCTCCGGAAAAAACAAAACAACAAATAGTCGTGTCCGACTCTTTGTGACCCCACGGACTGCAGCACACCAGGCTTCCCTGTCCATCACCAACTCCAGGAGCCTTCTCAAACTCATGTCCATCACGTCGGTGATGCCATCCAACCATCTCATCCTCTGTCGTCCCCTTCTCCTCCCGCCTTCAATCTTTCCCAGCATCAGGGTCTTTTCCAATGAATCGGTTCTTCGCATCAGGTGGCCAAAATTGGAGTTTCAGCTTCAGCATCAGTCCTTCCAATGAATATTCAGGACTGATTTCCTTTAGGATGGACTGGTTGGATCTTCTGGCAGTCCAAGGGACTCTCAAGAGTCTTTTCCAACACCACAGTTCAAAAACATCAATTCTTTGGCGCTCAGCTTTCTTTGTAGTCCAACTTTCACATCCATACATGACTACTGGAAAAACCATAGCTTTGACTAGAAGGACCTTTGTTAGTAAAGTAACAACTCTGCTTTTTAATATGCTGTCTAGTTTGGTCATAGCTTTTCTTCCAAGGATCGTCTTTTAATTTCATGGCTGCAGTGACCATCTGCAGTGATTTTGGAGCCCCCCCCCCCCGCCCCCCGCAAATAAAGTCTCTCACTGTTTCCATTATATTCCCATCTATTTGCCATGAAGTGATGGGACCGGATGACATGATCTTAGTTTTCTGAATGTTGAATTTTTAGCCAACTTTTTCACTCTCCTCTTCCACTTTCATCAAGAGGCTCTTTAGTTCTTCTTCCCTTTATGCCATAAGGGTGGTATCCTCTGCATATCTGAGGTTATTGATGTTTCTCCTGGCAATCTTGATTCCAGCTTGTGCTTCATCCAGCCCGGCATTTCACATGATGTACTCTGCATATAAGTTAAGTAAGCAGGGTGACAATATACAGCCTTGACGTAAAAATCAGCAAAATTTTCCTCCATTTTGTTAATTTACAAATGTTGCTGTAGGATTTTTGTTTTGTTTTGGTTTGGTTTGCTTTTGCTTCTAGTCATAAGCCCTTGAGAGACGCAAGTGATGCAATTCTGAGTATTTGTCCCCATCTCCCATTGGGACACAAACATGCCCATCTAACTCTACTATGAAGCTCTTGATCCCAGGATATTTGAGAAATAAGTGGCAATTGTTGAATTTTTTAATTATATATTAGCACCACCAATTAATTTATGGTTTTCTGTCCTTTTATATCAATCCAATCATCTTTTGCAAATGTGCTGAGTGAAATGAATAACAAGGATATGTGTTTATTACAAATATTTGGTCTTGTTTTTGATGACTCATAAAAGGGTTCATATTCAAGAATATAAAAGGCATTTTATGTATTAAGATATTTCATACAGAGTGAACCTAAAACATAAAGTATCACATATATTTAAGCTCACAGAAGCCTGTTATTTGCATGTAATAAGACATTCCATGAGCTACCCCTGAAAGCTGTTTCTTAGCTTTATAGTTACTACAGAGAGAGAGGGAGAGATTTGGCTTAGCAAATAACCAGTAATGTTGCAACTTTGTCCTTATTGCTTTACTTGTAAAAAATAAATTTAAATATATATGTAAGTAAGTAAGAGGGTGCTTTTTTACATTTAATGAACAATAGTTTGTTATACAGATAAACATTAGCATGCAGATGGTGAGACTTGGCTTCTAAATAAAGTTGGCAATAATTACTGAAGATGGTTTATTAGGTTCTTTTTTAACAAAAGAAAATACTAAGGTTCAGTGTGTAGGATACGTCTGCATCATACAGGTTTACTTAAAGCATAGGAATGCAGACTGCTTCAAAGTCATTGCAGTGTGTTTGATAAGAAGAAAGAAGGTACATTTGATAAGAAGAAAGAAGGTACAGTAGTTTAATCTATAATCCATATAATAGGCTTTGAAAAAAAAATATTATCATGTGTGAATACCTTAAATGGCTATCATTTCTAGGAATCTTCTTCAGCTTTCTCTGTCCTCAAGAAAATCAAATAAATTAGACTAGACCAACCATTAATTGGTTGCCAAGACTCATTTTTGTAAAAACCATTTTGGAGTTGTAGGCGTTCATGAAAAGACTAATTGCAACGTGGTTTAAATTCTTATTATTATGATTTAATTGTTCAAAAACAATTTTCCCTTAGGAGTATTTTTTCCAAGTCATTTATTTCACTTTACCAAATGACCTTTTAAGAAGTTCTATAATCAAACCAAGATAAAGAACATACAGATACATTGGCACTCCTAGCTATCTTTTCTTCTCACTATCTCTTCCTTTCTTTATGAAAATCATTCATCTCGTTATTAAAATACTTCAAATAACATAGAAACCTATGAAGTTACAAACAAAAGCTCCCTTTTAATTCCATCAGGCTAGTTTAGAAAAACAAAAACAACATTTTAAAATAGCATGCTGAATACTTAATATGAAAAATAACATGAAAAGATTTTAAAAATCTGTTATATAATTTAATATATAATCTAAATAATATGCAATACATAACTATAATAAGAATATATATATATACATATATATATATATGTTTCTTTTGCACAAATCTTAACTTCCGATGAGGCATGGCATTCTGATTTATAGTCTCCCTTATGGGGAATCTTTGAAAGGCCTGAAAGATGCTCCTTTCCACAGAGTACAATATAGTAACATTTCTTCTCTGTGAGCTGACTGGTGGTACCCAGGTTTTAAATCATCAAAATATACACAGAAAAAGAAATTCTGCTCAGTTATATTTGCATGTGCCTAGTGTGAACAGTTGTATTACTTGGCGTCTGAGTCTCTAAGACAGAGATGAGGATTGGAGACTGACAGTCGGGCTTGTAGCCCCCTCTTTATCTATCCACACTTCAGGAAAAGGATGCATGGAGTCCAGAGCATGATGTGGACCCTCCGACCTTCTAATCTCATGAAGAAGCTGAGACAAATAATAAAGGCAGGAAACAATGGCATTCATCTACAAGTGCTCAAACCCCACATTCATTAGTGGCTAAAAGCTGGGTGTATTTAAAATAAAATTTACTTTCAATAATAGTTTAAGAATTTCTCCTATATAATATTAAGCAAGAAAAACAGATTTTTCAGGATTGTCTTTTAAATCAAGTCTTATCTTGATCTCTGGTCTTCACGTGATAGAAGAAGAAGAGGGTAGTGGCCTGTGTCACATATGTACAAAAGGAATCTTCTACCAAAGAAATAGAAATAAAGATATCAGCAGGTGTATTATATATTAACTACTCTTTAAAACTACGTGGCCAGGAATGTGGAGGAAAAACAGAAGTGAGATGTATGCAGGGACTTTTCTGGTGGTCTAGTGGTTAGAATCCACCTTCCAGTCAAATCCTTCCATGGTTTTGATCCCTGTTGGGGAACTAAGATCCCATATGCAGCAGAGCAACTAAGCCTGAGAGCCACAACTAGAGAAGCCCATCTGCTGTAACTAGCGAAAGCCTCACACTGCAACAAAGAATCAGCACAGCCAAAGATCAAAAAAGAAAGAAAGAAATTGTATACAGATTAAGAGATTTTGTAATAGAAGAAATTGTGTTTCCCATCTCTCCCCTCCTAAATTCATGTGTCAAAGCCCTAACTCCCAATGTGACTCTATTTGGAGAAAAGAACTTTAAGGAGGTAGTTAAAGTGATTCCAATATGATGATGTCTTTCTATGGAAAGGAAGAGACACCAGCGATCTTTCTCCCTCTCTGTCTCTGCTAGTGCACAGAGGAAAGGTCATGTGAGGACACAGCAAGAAGGTGGCCACGTGCGAGCCCACAAGAGAAGTCTCACTGGAAACCACCCCTGAAAGCCCCCTGATCTTGAACTTCCAGCCTCCAGAACCATGAGAAAATAAATCTCTTATTGTTAAGCCACCCAGCCTGTGGTATTGTCATGGCAACCCAGAATACAGGTTTAAAACATGTTTATATTCCTAAGCTAATGGTGAGTGTGTACATGTGTGTGTTAGTTGCTCAGTCATCTCCGACCCTCTGCTACCCCGTGGACTATAGCCTGCCAGGCTCCTCTTTCCATTGTATTCCCCAGGCAAGAATATGGAAGTGGGTTGCTACTCCTTTCTCCGGGATATCTTCCCGACCCAGGGATTGAATCCAGGTCTCCTGTATTGTAGGCAGATTCTTTACCATCTGAGCTACTAGGAAAGCCTAATGGTGGGTGAGTGGAAAGGAAAAGATGGTGAACATGGGAGAGGTCCCATGCGACAGGTCCCAGAGGAGATCAGAAGTGACGAAATCCAGAACACAGATCACAGATCACAGGAGACTTTCATCCCATTGACCAATTGTTCCAGAATCTTGAGATGGTACTAGGAACACTTAATGAGTGTTCTGACTTCTGATATGTACAGAAATTTTTTTAATGTTTAAAGTCATACCTCTCCCCCCTTTTATCTCAGGAAAAGAAATCCTTTCTCTTCCAAAACCACAGCTTCCATTTATTTTTAGGATTTTCAAACTTCCCACACCAAAGATCTACTCAACTTTCTCTTCATTACCTTCTTGGCTGTGCATCTCTCTCTCCACCAGCATCTGGACCTACACGCCCTGTGCCTAGTCTGAATTTTCCAACTTCTTGTATCTCTGAACCCTTTATATGATAATCTTGCAAATCACCTTCCTTAAAAGTTTTTCATGGTATAAAATGAATTAATTTTAAGTTTAAAAGTTTTCTCTTATTTTTAGATCAGTGTATTATTAGAAATCACATTACAAAATTCATTTAATATAGTCTTCTATAATATTAATTTCATGCATAAAATAATTTAGCTTTTTCTGATTTATTACATGACACATAGTATTTGATTTACTTTAATTATATATGAAAAAAGGACGGTTTAGTAACAAGTTTCAAAATGATCTTGTATGTGATTTCTGGATTGATGTATATTAAAATGTAGATTAAAATTTAATTATATGTTGCATCATCAAGATTTGACTACTTTAGAAGTTGCTGTTTAGAATTCCTGAATCTTACAGCTTAAAAATCAAACTGGCTTATTTTTATCATTATTAAATTCTAATGGTGGTATGAAAGGAGTTTGCAGGTTATTATTTGCAAGTACTTGCCAAATAACATATTTTTATTAGATAAAAAACCAAATTAGATATGATAACTGCTATATTTTTCCTGTGTTCCTCTTTATTTTTTAAGCATTATGAGCCTTATGAGAATGTTGATATTTGCCTTATGGATCTGGTGAAGGTCACCTTGGGGCAAATTTGCAGAAATATTTTTATCATGTGCTTCTCAATAACATATTCTAACATCAATATTTTTTACTTTATGCCTTAAGCTAAAGTCCCCTTTTCTCAGCCCCAATACATGGATGGAAAAAAAAAATCAATTAAGAACTATATAATGGTGTTCAGTGGTAACAGTGGTGTTCAGTCAAAGCACAACCATGTTAATTCCTACTAACTGCTGTGCTTACCTGTTGCTTGTATAGGGGACCCCTGAACTGCGCTATCGTTGCTACCACATGAATCTTCTGAACACCTTTGTGAATCTCTGGTATTCACATATCACCAATTAGAACACAGCGTTCTAGACCCATTGGTTTCAAACTTTAAAGCTCTCAAACTTTAGTAAGCATCAGAATCCGCCAGAGATTGAATTATGAAAATGCAGACTTGGGTATCTCCCCTGCCCCCAGATTTTTCTGATTCAGTCAATCTAGGAGGTCCAAGAACTTGCACCTCTAACAAGTTCTCTGGTGACACTGATGCTACTCGTCCTAGAACAAGGAACCACACGGGAGAACCATCACTGCATGGGTCTGGACTGTTTGTGTCCACTGGCTTCCCCAGCCCTGTGCCTTTAATTTTCTTTCCTGGGATGTCTCCCCCACCTCCTTGCACTCCCCAGCCCATCCTCTGAGCTCTCCCTGTTAACACCCTCCCTGTCAAGGCAGAATTCTCTGCCGTTTCCCCAGGTCAGCTTTTTCCGGTTCTCCCTGAGCGCCCGTGTTTGCCTCCGTGAGACAAGCTGGTTGCCCACTCAGCATGGAGCACAGAGTCGGCACCAGGCTTGGGGAAGATGCCCAGGACACCGAGATGTCAGAGCCGTGGCTCTTCTCCCCGAGGACACCCCATTCACGTATCTCACTCTCAAGTGCTAAGCTGCAGACTCCTTGATCATGAAAACTATGTCTCGTGAATCTCTACATCCCCTTATGAGACTAGTGCACATTTAGATGTTTCATAAGGTTATTTCTAACTTCAGTTGACTCATGAAAATATTATTTGCTTATTCAACAAATACTTATTGGATGTGACATGATGAATGAGGCAGCCCTCACAATAGTGATGACAATCATAATGATTTATTGAGCGCTTATTATCTGCCAGACATGACACTCAGTGTTTTCTGTTTATTAACTCATTTAAGCCTCAAAACAAGTCTATCTGGATGGTGCTGTAATTACTTTAATTTAACTTTGAGGAAGTCTCAAGTAATGTGCTCAAGATCACGCAGCCAAGAAGAAAAGGAACCAGGATTTAGAACCCAGGCCATCTGGCCTCAGAGCTCATGACACTTTGGCTGATGAAACATATTCTAGCAAGGGAGGTAGCAATAAAGATGAATGATTAAATGTAGTCTTAATATGCACTGCAAACGGGAAGTACAGGATGCTAGGTGATATATGGCGGGTGGAGTAAATCCAGTCTTGAGGGGTGATCAGGAAAACTGACCCTGAGAAAATGGCTTCTAAGCTAAGACTTGAAGGATGAACAGGAGTTAAGAAGGCAAAGGGGAAAAAGTCAAGTGGTGTCACATGTCAGGAAAAGGCATGTGCTTAATTGGAAAGGGTATGAAATGGTCAAGGAACTAAAGAATGTTTAGGTATGGAAAGATGCAGCTGAAGAGAAACGCTGAAGCCAGATCATTCAGGGACTTAAGAGATCTTGTTAAGAATTCTGAAAGGCATCCTAAGAGCAATGGGAAACCACTGAAGTGTCTACGTAAGGCAGCTGTGTGATTGGATAAGCACAGATTGTAAGGGAACAAGTACAAATGTGGATAATGGCTGGTGGGCTACTGCTATGGTCCAGGCAAGAGCAGAAGGTGACTTATATGAGGGTGATGGCAGTGAAAAAGGACAGAAATGAATGGGCTTTACCAGATGACAGAGAGAAAATAAAACTAACTGATTAACTTGATATGAAGGCTAAGAGGAAACAGCCAACAAGGACTAGGATTTCTGTCACACAGAATGACTGAGAGGCACTGGAGGGTAACTTTTAAATTGAAGCCTAAGTGATAAAGAAGAACCTGATATGTAAAGATGTAGGAGGAGAAATTGCAAGCAGAGGTAAGGTGCAGATGGTTGGTTGAAACAAGGATGGAAGGGAGGTCAGTGGATTTGATACGCTGATAACACTGAAGGATCACTGGTGTGATTTGCCAGAGGGATATGTTATAGCGTCTCAAAAAAGAGGTGTTGAAATCAAGATAGTTTCTCTTGCATTTCAGGTCTTAATCATTCATTCAAAGCCCCTTTGGCCAGATGCATACACTATTTGGCTTTTCAAATTTTACAAAGCTAATATGATACACATGTCACACCCTGCTGGGGTCCATACAGTGGTGCCCTAGAATCAAACACAGTAATATTTATGTAGCAAAATGGTGAATAGTCACATGAAGTAGGACAAATAAAGGTCATTAAGAGCCTGGCAACAAGTCAAATCAGGTGAGTTGTCCAAGTTGGTCAGTTTTGGCCTCCAGATGAGTAGCAACAAGTAAATAAATAAGTAAACAAAGGCATCAGAGCTGTTTGGTCTGGGATTTCAAATAAGAGATTGTAAATATAACAATCCTCTGTGCCTCAAGTCCTTTGAATTTTTCTCTTTTTTAAAACACACTTTTTGAAGAAGACAGCCATAATGCTCAAGCAATAGGGTAATACTGATGTTCTGTTTCTCTGAATGTTACACAAGTTTACACCATTGATCATCTAGAGGGGTAAAATTTTACACATGAAAAACTTAACCTCCTATAAAAATATGTGAACAAAAGTAGACTCACTTTGGTGGGGTTGGGGAAGGTTGTGGGGAATTTATCCCAAGTATACCAGTTCTGAGGTCAGATTTATGGGGGGATCCACCCCACAGCTGTGCTTCAATCATCTTTAGAGACACAGTCTCCCACCCCCTTCCCTGAGTTGATGAATCATAATCAGGAAACAGAGTTGAAAGTGCTAGGAAATATGCATTATGCTCTGTGTAACTGTGTAATTATTGTACTATACATGCTGGACCAGAGATTGACTGAAAACTGGAGAATGAAACAAAGTTTAGCTAATTCTGGACCAAATCCAGCAGGCAGATAAATGGGGCCATCCTGATCTTCCGCCAAGGCCGGGGCTATAGATAACTGTGCTGGGCATGGGCTATGTGAAAAAAATAAGTCGAGGGAAAGTTTAGATTAGGAGACTGACAGATGTGGTAAGTTGGTTCAGAATGGGTTGTTAAAAAAAAAACAAAAACCAAAAAGAAACAGTATAGCGCAGGGAGCTCAGCTCTGTGATGACCTAGGTGGGTAGAATGCAGGGGGTGGGAGGGAAGCTCAAGAGGGAGGGATATATGTATACCTGTAGCTGATCCATGTTGCTGTACAATAGAAACTAATATAACATTATGAAGCAATTATCTTCCAATTAAAAAAAAAAAAAAAACTTTCTATGTCCTTAAGTTTCAGTCATCTTTCCCTCCTTCAAGCAATGTTTCTGGCAATGTTCCACCATGCTGATGGAGTACCAACCTTCTTAGTCTCTTTTGTCATTACTGAAGCGGGTCTGTTTTCCTTTCGAGTGATTTTTTTTCTAACAGGACATCCCTAAATTGCCACAGAGTGTGCCCATTAAGAACTTCTTTATTCCAAAAGCTTAGGAAAGCCATATATTTAATTAGGATAAGGCTAAGTAAGCTCATTAGCTTTGTGAGTGTCTTTCTGACAAAGTACATTCCAGGTGGAAAGAAGAGTGAGAGGAAGAATGAACAAAAGTTGGAAGGCTGAAGAATGCATAAATCCATGGACTTCATTTCAGCAGGGCAGAGTGGGTAGGCAGAGGTCATGGCAGTGAAGAGTGGAAATGATTGTCGCCACCCAGTTTTTTGGCTCTTAATAATACTAGGCTGCAGCATTGGAATTTAGTTTGTTTGTCTGCAAAAACAATGCCATTGAAAGGGTTTGGAATAAGAAAATGTCATTATCATATTTATATAGCTTTCCCCTAGAACTCAAACCACTTTGCCTTCTTCTGAGTCATTTAATGTGTCTATGGCTTTAGGGGAACTCAAGTTAATTTGAGTCCTTGTCCTAGTTTTTACTGACTTCCAAGACCTGAAATCTATAAATTAGAGTCTGCCGGTGACTCAAACTCTCTGAACTTCATTTTACTTGTATGTAAGTGGGGATTGTAATACTAATTTTATCACATCCCTGCGAGGATCAAATGAGCAAAGACGGAAACCACATTGCCTAGCGCACAGCACAAAATAGATGCTCATCACGAGTTGGTTCTCCTCCCAGGCCTCCCATGGCTTCTAATAATTAGGATGCTAACATCAGAAAGAAAATATCCCCCATATCGACCTTTGTATTATTTCTCTATTCAATTTAGCAGACTTTTATATGGCACATTGTGAGGCCCTGGGAAAAAGATGAATAAAATAGAATCCCTCTTCTTGAGGATCCTATAGTCTAAGAAAGGAGGTGAAGACCACATCAGTAACCAGAACACACCACATAAGGAGAATTAACAAAATACCAAGAACACAGAAGGTAAGGTATTTTGGAGCCAGTGGTTCTGGGAAGACTTCATAAGAGAGCTGATACTTTATGTCAGCTTTGAAGAATAAGGAGGCAGATGGATGAGCAAATCACATCAAAGTAGGATTTCTTAAAGCAAGAGGGTGAATAGGGTCAACCAGCAGAACATGATTCCAGAAAGAATATGAGACCAACTTATAAAGGAATATATTTATCCTACTATGAGTGTGAATTTTATCCTGTACATACAAGAGACCATAAAAAGTGTTCAAGCAGATTTGGTATTTTTGAGAGTGGTATAACAGGGTAGAATGGAAGGCCAGAGCAGGGAGACCCCCAAGAGCCACAGAGATTTCCAAGCTCCAAGCTTTGGTATCTTGATGGATGATATAACCAAGATGAAGAGTCTAAGAAGAAAAGTTGGGGGAAGTGGATTGAGGAGGGAGACGATATTATTTGAGACCCTTTGGATTTGAATTGACTCTGGCACATCCACATGGAAATCTGGGTTTGAAGTACAGTAGAGAGATCATAAAGGATTTGAGGGATCACAGATTATATGTGAGAGTTAAAGCCAAGAATGGGCTTCCCAGGGGACTCAATGGTTAAAAAAAAATAAAATCCACCTGACAGGCAGGAGATGTGGGTTCCATCCCTGGGTCAGGAAGATCCCCTGGAGAAGAAAATGGCAACCCACTCCAGTATTCTTGCCTGGAGAATCCCATAGACAGAGGAGCCTGGAAGGCTACAGTTCATGGGGTTGCAAACTATTGGACATGACTCAGTGACTAAACAACAACAAAGTCATGAATGGAACCAGCTTCAACTGGGAACATTTTGAATATGAAGAAAAGAGGGCTAAGGGTGGAATGATAGGGATGACAGTGTGGGTCATAGTGTGGGGGAAGAAAAAAGAGAGAGAGAGAGAGAGAGAGGAGCAATATCAATGATACAGATGGAAAAAGAACCAGGAAAAAGAACATCTAGGAAGTCAATGGAGAAAGCCAAAAGAGGCTAATCATGTTTAAAGCAGAAAGAAGTCAAAACATATTTAGAGATATATATGTATATAATATAAAACATATTTAAGGACATATATATATTCCTGTATAGTCATTTAAAAACCAAGTGAAATACTTATCTGAGTTTGTCCTTCTCCTTGTGGAGAATGGCTCCAAATAGAAGCAATTTCCTGAAGAGATTATTAGTTCTCTTCACTCTTAGATGATTTCTGTTAGATGATTTTCATTCTTTGATGGCACCGTTTGATTGTCCTGGGTCCACTCTCTTTACAGTATGATTAATCCTGTTTAACGACACAAGACATATTTTCCCGAGGTTCTACCAAGCATGCTCCTTTCCTATCCAACGAGCTTTCCTCACTCCTAACTGCTTACGGGATCAAGTATAGAATCCCTTTCTTTGGCATTAGATACCCTTCCCATGCAGGTAACACCCTCATGGTCTGTTAGTGTCTGACGTCTATCTTCTCCCCCTCGTCTACTCACTGTCCTCTGACAAATCTTACACATTTATGCCTCAAACGGTGTTTAAACACCTGACATAATTCAACCCTCCACTTAGAAGGGAACAGAGATGCCATGTCATTCCTACACACCCTTGAAGGCTCAGCTCAAGTTCCTCTCCTACTAAAGTTCACTCTGCTTTTCTAACCTTCTATAGTTTTTATTTGGTATTTATCAGGCCCGAGACCCACAGACCTGAACGGGGCCCCTAAATGACTGTGTGATGTTTGGAAACATCTCTGATTCTCTGTTTTCTCACTTATAAAATGAGATCATTTTTAAGGTTCTTAAGCTCCAAAAATCACATGATCCCATAAGCTGCAGTGTGTGTGTAGCTAAAGGGATAGAAGTTTCTAAAACAGAAGAGAACAAATCGAAACCATGATACTGGGCATGTGCACACCACATGTACACAAGTGTGCAGGTGCACGCACACACACACACACATACACACTCATCCAGTAAGGAATGAATATCTTCCAAGCAATGGGGCTTCCCTGGTGGCTCAGCTGGTAAAGAATCTTCCTGCAGTGTGGGAGACTTGAGTTCAATCCCTGGGTTGGGAAGATCCCCTGGAGAAGGGAATGGCTACCCACTCCAGTATTCTGGCCTGCAGAATTCCATGGACTATATAGGGGGTTGCAAAGAGTCAGATGCAACTGAGCAACTTTCACTTTCCAAGCAATGAATATACTAACACTAGGACTTCACCAGTGAACTAGGTTTTGGGACAAAGCCTATATATATAGATGGTAACATAGTCATGGACTGCATCAAGCATGTCACAGAATTGGAAGCTAAGTCCAGAAGAAATGTCAGCTTTTGAAACACTATCAACAAAGTGGAGTGAAGACCCTTATTACCTGACTTGGATGATTCACCTCATGTTCTCCTCTCATGAATACTGCTCCATCTTCTCAAAACCCTCTGAGTATACTAGTCATAATTTCTGAGTACTTTTTTAGTTCTTTTTCCCTCCCTGAATTATTTCTCTTTCCTTTGGGGTCGGTTTTCTTTTCTGGTGTTTTACTTTTGTGCTGTAAATCCAGTGCTTGTTGACCCATGGTTGGCCCTTTAGACTTAAGAATGAGAGAGTAATAAAGTTATTTATATGTCTGCCTTTCTTGCTGGACAGTAAAATCTTTGAGCGAAAGCCTTAAGTTTTGTTCACCTTTTTTTGCTACAGATATTTTGCAAACTTGGGATGCAATGTTACAAAGATAGTATTTAGAAAATAGTAATTGATCATTTCTTTTCCATTCATACTTATTTGGAGTAAGGGTGACATTAATAATCAACAAGAAAGATTGAGTCAGCTATGTAACTGTATTCTGTGATCAACAGTTGAATCATTACACCATTAATCACACAAATGAAAAGTTTCATCTGGAAACAAGCAGGCAGAAGGAAGATGATATGAGGCATTAAAGGTGCAATGAAACATCTGAATGACTTTTGAACAAATACCATTTCATATGATGGGCACTTACCCATATCAGATACTATTCTGAAAATTCAACATGAAAATCTCTCAAGCCTATCTTTCCCCCATTTTACAGACATAAAATCAAAAGGCAAAAGCATAAAGTAATATTGCCAAGGTCACATGGTTAATAAATGGCAAAGCCAAATTTTGTCTCCCAGCCAACCATTTCTAAACTAGTCATTAAACCTCTAACTATCATAAATTAAAGGCTTTAGAATTTGGATGTGGGTGAAATTTGTTAGCAATTGGACTTTCCCAGTGATGCACTGATAGGATCAAAGGCAGGGAAATCAAGAGGAGATATTTGCAGTGATCAGTAAGTCAGCTCTTCAAGATCTACACCAAAGTCAGGAGGCTCTTGATGGCAGTCTTATGGACATAAACATGTCTATTCTCCCCTAGTGAAATGCAAGGTCCTGTGGGGTATGGATAGCATCATGTTCTTCTCTCCGTTATTGTTCTATTAACATAGTAAGCACAAATATTTGTCAGTTAATTTTGAAATGCTTTCCACCGCCTCGCCTTTCAGATCAGGCTCAGTTATCTCTTCTCTGTGATGTTTAGCAGGAAAGCAAAGGCACAGATAGATGACTTCTAAAGCTCCCTTCCAGGGCTATGCTATGGTAGGGGACAAAAATAGACAGGAAAAAGCACCAACATCCTTGTGGCCTTCTGTGGCACAGTTGGAGAGAGCTATGCCAGGGTTTCTGATTTTTAAAGATTATTTTTTTTTTAAAGTTTTTTTTAAAGATAAAATGGGAGTTCTGAGCAATTCTCAAAATGGCTTATTGATCATGTCACCCAGGTTTTCTAAACTCCACCCTGGATATATAAGAAATAGCATATTGGTGTTGGGAAAAGGAGCTAGTCTTTCTGATGGCCTCAAGGATATGTCAGATGTAAGAGCAAGCTGTCTAAATATTTCTAGACTACAACATTAACGAGAAGAAGAGCAGTCTAAAGCTTTTAAAAAACAATCTTCAGTCATAAGAATACATCTGAAAACTTGTAACAGGATTGAGGATAATATTTCTTAAATGCCACTCTAGATTGTTGAAGCCATTTTGAAGTCATCTTTTTGCCTCCAAACAATGGCAATTTGATATTAAAAATAGCACAATATAGCAATTTTGAAGCAAAAGCTACAAGAGTCACTCTGTAATTGACTCTATCCTTAGATACATCATTCTGTTTTTTAAAGGTTAAATGAAAGTGCAAAAAATATTATTGAGTCATGAAAGGAAGAATAAAGGATAATGATAAGAATGTTCCAAATCTACTCTTGAAAATTTAAAAATAGCACATCGTATATAACCATTTTCACTGAATAGCAAAAACATACAGGCATGATTCAAGCAAAGATAATTAGATGGCCTTGCTCTAAGATAAGAGTCCCTCAAATCCTTGAAAGCATCAGCTGATCCCGTTATACAGTAAGCTCCCTATATATGAACCTTCAAGGTGCAAACTTTCAAAGCTGCGAACGTGCATTGAAGACCTGCTGGAATCGGAGGCCCAAAGAAAGGACAAAGACAAAAGGAAGAAGAAGTAACTGAAGAACGGAAGAGATTCACAACACAGGAAACGGCAAAGGATTTTCTTTATTCGAGGAGACAGTGTTAGTTTTGAGACACAGGAGCTGAACGTAGATCAGTACATGAAGGTTGCAACAGCTGCTCAGAATGCAATCCAGTGCTCTGGAGTCATCTACGACAAGAAAGAAAGAGCTACGACCCAGACAGGGGGCTTTCCCAGGTGGCTCAGTGGGAAAGACTCCGCCCGCCAATGCTGGAGCCACAAGAGATGAGGGTTCAATCCCTGGGTCAGGAAGATCCCACTGGAAATGGCAAACCGCTCCAGTATTCTTACTTGAAAGATCCCATGTACAGAGGAGCCTGGAGGGCTATGGTCCATGGGGGTCACAAAAAGTTGGACGTGGCTAAGCAAATGAGCGCATACACATCCAGACATCACTGGATCCTTTTTTCAAGAGAGTAGACAGAATTGAATCCAGCAAGGAACCAGAACCTGGGCCATCAACGTCAGGTGTGAGTGAAGCTGCAGTTTGCCCTGCATCTCCTGGTGCTGACTGTCCTTCAGCTCTGCATCTCCCGCCACCTCTCCCTTCCCCAGTCAGTGACTCTTCTTGCCTGTTCACTGATACCAGCCCCTGTAACGCCGGCTGCTATACCGCACTTTTCAATGTACCATATTTTTCAAGGTACTGTACTGCAAGATTAAAAATGTTCTCTTTATGGTTTGTGTTTGTTGGGTATTTTATGTATTATTTGTGTGAAAAGTATTATAAACCTATTCCAGCATAGTATGATGTAGTTAATTATGCTAGTTGGGTACCGAGGCTAACTTTGTTGGATTTAAAAATAAATTGGACTTACAAATGTGTTCCTGGAACAGAACTTGTTCATATATAGGGGACTTACTGTCATGAATATAGTTGATTTTAAAGATAAAAACACATTGACTAAGACAGTCCCTAACTTCCAAATAAGCTATTTACCAATAGACATAATCTGCTCACCTGCTACTCCAGCCCAGGTGATGAAGCCATCTCTGACCTCACTGAGAACACCCGTTCCTTCTGACCTTCTTCAAGCTGATGTCCTCAGTTGTGAGGGCTCTCCTTCATGGAGCTTTGAATCCAGTTAGGACCCCAAACAACTACGGCTTAGGAGCCTGTGCATGCTCAGTCACTTCAGTTGTGTCCAACTCTTTGTGACCCCATGGACTAGAGCCTGCGAGGCTCTTCTGTCCATGGGACTCTGTCCAGGCAAGAATACTGGAGTGGATTGCCATGCCCTCCTCCAAACGATCTTCCCAACCCAGGGATCGAACCTGTGTCTCTTGCCTTGCAGGCAGATTCTTTACCCACTGAGCCACCTGGGAAGCCCAGTAAGAGCCTACTACCAAGAAATTCCCCTTGCAGTCCCAAGGCAGGAGCCCTGTTAGCTGTTGCTGGCCTGTCCGTATTAGTACCCTATTGACGTAGTGCCCTGAACCCTCTTTCAAATAACCAGGCCTTATGTTATCAAGGGCTCCACAGCTCAGAGCCACCAAGAATGGAAGTTCAGCTATGTGTGAGTTTAAAATGTCTTGGTGGACTGGCCTGTGGTTTACTTTTATGACATTGTTTCCTTGGGGAACCATGTAGGACTCCAACCAACTAATTTTGAAACAGATATCTAGAGCATAACCCATTTCTAGGCTAGGGACCACACATAATAATAATAATGACCCAAGATAAGCTGCAGGAGCTGAAATTACAGAATTGAAAATATTCCACCAGGGAAAGAAGAGGAACTGAGACACTGAGAATGTATATTTAATAGCTGTAGTCATAGAAAGAGAAAGCAAATTGGACAAAAAAAAGAGAAGAAGGAAATTACGAAGAGGTTTTAGGTGAAACTGTTAGCTAATAATTCTGTCATGGGAAAGCCTATAAAATGCTTACGCTGCAGTCTAACAGATCCCAGAATCCTCCAATAGTTTGAAATCAAGTTGTTGAAAGTACAGTGGCTTTGTGTTTAGAATGTCCTCCCTGCTTTAGGCTAAGAAGAGTGTCAACCCTAGATGTTAACAATAACCAAAGAGAAAAGCAAGCAAGCAAACACCAAAGTATCATTCTCTTGGTTCCTCTTTTAAAAGAAAGGCGCTAGAAGAAACAGAAAAATAACAAGGCCATGGCACCAATCTAGGCAGAATTGAAAGGTCACAGTTGTCCTTTGGAACAAGGACAACACCAACGGGATGTGGAGTCCTTCAGGTGTGATTTAAAATTGTGAGGCCATTTGTGTTTAATTATGAAGTCCTTGGGGGCTCTTCCTTTTCCCGTTCAAATGAAGGGAGTCATCAGGAATGGAAATTACTCAATTGTGAGATTAAGAAGACAATGTCCTAGATTCCAATCAGGGCCACTACGGTTCTGACAAACTGCAACTGGACCTCTCTTTCAGGGCGGCAGGATACCACTCTGGGGGATTTTTCCATCAGTCAGAGTACACCCACCTGGATCTTTGTAGGTGTGACCTTCAATTAAAGTAATGATTTCCTCATTACCCACAGGCTGATTTTACAGAGAAACTCCCAGGGAGCAAGAAATGGGAAAACTCAGAAGGAATAAGACAGAATTTTAAAGTCAGAATCGTCATTACAGCCTCAAGGGAACAGGTGGAATCTTCTGGGGCTTTTATAAAACTTTATTGTATTTATATTATTTTCCAAGGACAGCTTTTATGAAGGGATATGGTTATTAAAACCACAGCCAAGGCAGGCTTTATTAGACGGATGGAGTAGTTCCTCTCTGATTCCCTCATGCTTTTTGGGCCAACACATTACTGAGGAATATTTTCATGTTAGCAACAGACCCGACATCCTGGATTTCATGATACTGAAAATATTTGCTGCAACTAGCTAGCCAGTAGGAGCCCACCCAAGATCTCTATGAAGACCCCCAAGTTGGCCCAGAAACCTTCTGAGTCAAAAGCAGAGTATGCGGTTGGCAGAATTTTCAACCTTAAAAGCAAATACGTAATTAAGTTCAAGGTTGGTATGAAAAATACTCTAAAAATAATACATTCCTGGTATAGCAGCTGAAGGCAATATAAAAGGAGACCTACAACCAAAATGTGTTATATTTGTCTTCAGCTTGACCTGGCACTAGGGAAGCTCCATCACTACTCCTGATTGGAACTGGAAATAGAGAGCAGAAACCCAATTTAAGGGACTTCCCTGGTGGTCCAGTGGTTAAAAATCTGCCTTGCAATGCAGGGGATGTGAGTTCCATCCTGGTCGGGGAACTAAGATCCCACAAGCCCCAGGGCAACTAAGCCTGAGCACCACAACTAGAGAGTCCGTGTGCTGCGAGGGAAGATACCTGTTTCCACTGACAAGGGTGTCTAGAAGGGCAGACACTTTCCAGCAGCAAAACAGCACATGATCAGAGAAAGCTAAAGAAGAAAAGCCATACTTTAACCTGTATTTTCTCAATAAATCTTTTTCTTAATTTTTATATTTAGTTCACACACAAATATCCTTCCTTAAATAAGCACTCCTGATTCCTGCTGCATAGAACTACTGACTTGCGTTATACTTATGGGAGATCAGGCAGAGAAATTTTGATGAGGGATGACTGGATCTGTGTGTTTTTTAGTTTCTTTGCTTGACTTCCTCATGGTTTTGATCGTCCCCTGCCAAGCCTCTGATAGTATTTTATTATCAGATTTCTCATGTGAGCCGACAGTATAGACAGAGAGACATAGAACAGGCTCTCCATGTTACTGTCCATGTTAGGAACACAAACAATTCAGAAAGAAACTATACTGAGAAGGTTTCAAATATTATATGGGCAAAGGAGCCCTGTAGATGTGAGTTACTCCTGTGATGTCCTGGTACAGCCCTCCCCCACATTCAAGGTCTCATGTGACCTTGGATGATGACCTGTCCACTCTAACATCTTTTAAAAAAACTGACCACAAGACAGTAGAATCATTCAGTTTCACTACACCTAACAATGCAGACAATGCAGAAGACGTGGGTTCGATCCCTGGGTGGGAAAGATTGCCTGGAGAAGCAAATGTCAATCCACTCCAGTATTCTTGCCTGGGAAATCCCATGGACAGAAGAGCCTAGAGGGCTACAGTCCGTGGGGTTGCAAAGAGTCGGACATGACTTAGCAACTAAACAACAAGGTCCTAAAAGATGAGTTAATTCAGTTTCTGTCTTTTACAGATGTAAACCTTAGCAACCCAGCAGGATGAAACAGCGTGTTCAGAATTGCAAGGTCATGGTGGAGCTGGGACTCTACTTCTAGTCTCTTAAACTAAGTTGTGTTTCCTGTTGGGTGCTCTCATAGGTGAGGCTGTCCCCGCCATTGTTCTCATCCCATTTAAACCTGTATCTTTTAAGAAGTTTTAAAGGGTAACATTTCATGAAAGAAAATAAACCAGCACTACAGGGGCTTGTTTCCAATACATCTCAGTATAGTAACCTGGTTTCTTGGTTTGGTTTGGTTTTGGTTTTAGTTTCGCCAAAACCCCGAATTTGTAGGAACTGAAGAAGCTGAAGTTGAACGGTTCTATGAAGACCTACAAGACCTTTTAGAACTAACACCCAAAAAAGATGTCCTTTTCATTATAGGGGACTGGAATGCAAAAGTAGGAAGTCAAGAAACACCTGGAGTAACAGGCAAATTTGGCCTTGGAGTATGGAATGAAGCAGGGCAAAAACTAATAGAGTTTTGCCAGGAGAACACACTGTTCATAGCAAACACCCTCTTCCAACAACACAAGAGAAGACTCTACAAATGGACATCACCAGATGGTCGACACTGAAATCAGATTGATTATATTCTTCGCAGCCAAAGATGGAGAAGCTCTATACAGTCAGCAAAAACAAGACCGGGAGCTGACTGTGGCTCAGATCATGAACTCCTTATTGCCAAAGTCAGACTTAAACCAAAGAAAGTAGGAAAAACCACTAGACCATTCAGGTATGACCTAAATCAATTCCTTTATGACTATACAGTGGAAATGAGAAATAGATTTAAGGGACTAGATCTGATAGACAGAGAGCCTTATGAACTATGGACGGAGGTTCGTGACACTGTACAGGAGACAAGGATCAAGACCATCCCCATGGAAAAGAAATGCAAAAAGGCAAAATGATTGTCTGAGGAGGCCTTACAAATAGCTGTGAAAAGAAGTGAAAAGCAAAGGAGAAAAGGAAAGATATACCCATTTGAATGCAGAGTTCCAAAGAATAGCCAGGAGAGATAAGAAAGACTTCCTCAGCAATCAATGCAAAGAAATAGAGGAAAACAACAGAATGGGAAAGACTAGAGATCTCCTCAAGAAAATTAGAGATACCAAGGGAACATTTCAGGCAAAGATGGGTTCGATAAGGGACAGAAATGGTATAGACCTAACAGAAGCAGAAGATATTAAGAAGAGGTGGCAAGAATACACAGAAGAACTGTACAAAAAAGATCTGCACGACCCAGATAATCACAATGGTGTGATCACTCACCTCGAGCCAGACAGCCTGGAATGTGAAGTCAAGTGGGCCTTAGGAAGCATCACTACAAACAAAGCTAGTGGAGGTGATGGAATTCCAGTTGAGCTATTTCAAATCCTGAAAGACGATGCTGTGAAAGTGCTGCACTCAATATGCCAAATTTGGAAAACTCAGCAGTGGCCACAGGACTGGAAAAGGTCAGTTTTCATTCCAATCCCTAAGAGAGGCAATCCGAAAGAATGTTCAAACTACCACACAACTGCACTCAGCTCACACGCTAGTAAAGTAATGCTCAAAATTCTCCAAGCCAGGCTTCAGCAATACGTAAACAGTGAACTTCCAGATGTTCAAGCTGGTTTTAGAAAAGGCAGAGGAACCAGAGGTCAAATTGCCAATGTCACTGGATCATCGAAAAAGCAAGAGAGTTCCAGAAAAACATCTATTTCTGCTTTATTCGCTATGCCAAAGCCTTTGACTTTGTGGATCACAATAAACTGTGGAAAATTCTGAAAGAGATGGGCATACCAGACCACCTGACCTGCCTCTTGAGAAACCTGTATGCAGGTCAGGAAGCAACAGTTAGAACTGGACATGGAACAACAGACTGGTTCCAAATAGGGAAAGGAGTATGTCAAGGCTATATATTGTCACCCTGCTTATTTAACTTATATGCAGAGTACATCATGAGAAATGCTGGGCTGGAAGAAGAACAGGCTGGAATTAAGATTGCCGGGAGAAATATCAATAACCTCAGATATGCAGATGACACCACCCTTATGGCAGAAAGTGAAGAAGAACTAAAGAGCCTCTTGATGAAAGTGAAAGAAGAGAGTGAAAAAGTTGGCTTAAAGCTTAACATTCAGAAAACTAAGATCATGGCATCTGGTCCCATCACCTCATGGGAAATAGATGGGGAGACAGTGGAAACAGTGTCAGACTTTATTTTTTGGGGCTCCAAAATCACTGCAGATGTTGACTGCAGCCATGAAATTAAAAGACGCTTACTCCTTGGAAGGAAAGTTATGACCAACCAACCTCTGCATATTAAAAAGCAGAGACATTACTTTGCCAACAAAGTTCCATCTGGTCAAGGCTATGGTTTTTCCAGTAGTCATGTATGGATGTGAGAGTTGGACTATAATGAAAGCTGAGCGCCGAAGAATTGATGCTTTTGAACTGTGGTGTTGGAGAAGACTCTTGAGAGTCCCTTGGACAGCAAGGAGATCCAACCAGTCCATCCTAAAGGAGATCAGTCCTGGGTGTTCACTGGAAGGACTGATGTTGAAGCTGAAACTCCAATACTTTGGCCATCTGATGTGAAGAACTGACTCATTTGAAATGACCCTGATGCTGAGAGGGGTTGGGGGCAGGAGGAGAAGGGGACGACAGAGGATGAGATGGTTGGATGGCATCACTGACTCAATGGACATGAGTCTGAGTAAACTCCGGGAGTTGGTGATGGACAGGGAAGCCTGGTGTGCTGCAGTCCTGAACGAAGAACCCTGAATGAAGTACTACCTTCGGATTATGTCATAAAATCTATGGACTCATGCTATCTGCTCTGAGTATATATTTAGGTGAAAAACTGAAAACAAAGCAAAACACAACACAGCACAATAGCATCAACCCTAATCAGAATGAAGAACTACAAGTTTTCATACACTCTCACTCAAAACAACTAAGTAACAAAGAGAAGAGTCTTCTGAAGAGCAGACAACTGTTGACTTCTGTAGTCTAGCATTCCTTCTCCTTTTTTCAAAGAATCCAGAGATCCTCTTTTTCTCTAGGAGAATTCCTCTCTGCATTTTGTCCATCACATGGCCTTGTGGCCACAGGTAGTGTGGGCAAGTGATCCAAGCCAGTTAACAAGAGTAATCCATTTCCCTTGGGCATATCATCCAGATGGAGCCAACCAGAATTTTATTAAAGATAATTATATCTTCTGGGGGAGAAAGCACCTGCCCCCACATCTTTCCTCTGTGATCACAACCTGGAAGGAAGGCTCGCTTAAGTCTGGAACAACCATGACCGCCTGATGACTCTGCCTGGAAAGCTCTCACCTGAGAGGGAAGCCAACTCAGATGAAACACAGAAAACATCCTACTGATTGGCACCAGCTGAACCTCTGGCTCTGCCTCTTCCTGAAGCCAGGTCCACTCCTTCACTTCCCAGAAATGAACTAAAAATCGCTCTTTTGTTTTATTAATCCAGGTTTGTTTCTGGCTGTGCAACGGACAACCCTGAGTACCACACACTCATATATCCTGTAATTGACAAGAAAGTTCCTCTTACATGGAACAGGAAAAGTTGTGATCTTATATCTACATAATGAAAGATGTTCACTTGACATGATCAAGACTAACATCAGCTTCATAGATAACAGAGTTGGTCTGTCTAGGATAGATAACTGTGTGAAAACCCAAGGCAGACATTTTCAAACCAAAGCCCAAAGAACCTTAAAAATCAATGAGACAGGAGTCTGCTTTGGCAGACAACATTAAATCTGAGTAGGTTTGAGTCAATTTGAGTATGAGTTAAATTCTGAGTACTGTTTAAAACATCCTGTTTGTCCTTAAATATAATCCCAAAGTCTCTAAAATAAAAAAGAGGTTTGAAAAAACTACACTGTGCCTTTGTACACCTGACTAGAGACAATATAGCACAGTACAAATTTAAGAAGGCATTTGATATCATAAAACACAAACTATTGAATATACACTGAATTTTCAAAAGAATGAACCAACTGTGTTATTTTACTATAAAGCCTTACTTCCAACTTCTGTAAGATAAAACCCAAGTTCAAACATCAATTTCTCATATTTTATTCCATCACAGAATTGCTGCATAATCTTGTTAAATTTGAACACACCACCTATCCTGGTTTTTCCATCCATGTTATCGCAGTGCCTTTAGAGGCTGGTAAGACCCAGGTCCATTCTGAACTCTGTTAATGCAAATATATGCAATATAATTAGACAGACCTAATGCCACTTGCTTTTTTGCCTTGTATTTCAAAAGGCAAACGTATACATATAATTTCTTACCCCCTGTCACTTTATAATTTTGCTGTCTAAATTTGTAAGATTCTATTATTTCCAGTTCCTACAACTAAAACTTACACTGAAAAAAATCAAGAAGAGAAAGTGCAGGAGTGTCTCTTAACAAATATTTGTCCTTCCTGTCTACACTGCTATTTATTGTCCCTGCTGGGGTGTTTACAGCATCCGAGTAGGAGGAAAGTACGCCTGCAAAAGGTAACCTGCTGTACTAATCAGCTGAAATTTTTTTTAAATATAAAACTTCCAAGAAAACCTGCCTTGTTCTGCATGGCTTTCTCACCTCATACAAGCTTTTATATGGCATTAGGGCAAGTCTATCCAGGCAGTGAATTTTGTAGCTGAAAATCCCCAAGTATTAACGTATCACCTCCTACATAGGAGGCATAGCACTAACAATCAAATGGTTTAACATAATACATTGAAGAAAGATGCCCATTGACAAACAATCTACACAATATGTTTGTCTAAACTATCAAGGCAGGAAGTGTGAGTGAAAGTCACTCAGTCATGTCCAACCATTTGTGACCGCATAAACTATACAGTCCATGGAATTCTCCAGGCCAGAGTACTGGAGTGGGTAGCCTATCCCTTCTCCAGAAGATTTTCCCCACCCAGGAATCAAACCAGGTCTCCTGCATTGCAGGCAGATAATTTACCAGCTGAACTACCAGGGAAGCCCAAGGCAGAAATTACGTAACAATTCAAAGCAAGCAAAAGAATCACATCTGTGAAAAACTAATGCAACACTGATGGTGACTCTGAAACTGACAAAACTAAAGAAATGTTTTGGTTGTATTTCACATTAATTGTCTAAATAAGTTAGTCTGTGGATGTCTGGTATAGGGTGTAAAACAAATTCTGAAACCTTTTTTTGCCATCTCTAGAAGATTAAAGGACAAAGATGAGCATGAGTAGGGAACAGACATTACTGAAGAAAGATATTTGGAGTAATACTTGCTGTACATCAATAGATATAGTTATTAATTTGTTATAAATAATGCTTAGAAAAATTCCCATTTCTTAAAGCATTTATTGAGCACCTACTACGAATCACTAAAGTTGAAATAATCCCTTTCATATGCTATTATTATTTCAGTAAGAGTTAGCATATTTTTGTGAATTTTATGAAAGCCTAGGAAAATGTTTTCCTAGCTCAAATTCTCAAACTATTTTAATCAAAATTTATCAAAACCATAGCAATAGTAATAACAGTTTCTCTAGTCAGTCTGGTCTTCACTCCAATTTCATTGCTCTTTGTACACTTTAAGTACCCCTCTGTGTCTTGTTATAGGAAACAGGAGGTAATGAAAGAGAAAATACTGTCCACTTATTCTACAGAATGACAAACCTGCTTGCAATTATACTCATCAGCTCCTCTTTCCCTATAGTTTTAACAAAGGAGCTGTCCCTCATTCAATCTAGAGTAAATCGTCTTTCTGAAATCCAGATTATATCCCCTCCTGCCCTGTCAGACAATTTATACCCTTATTATCTTTCCTGTGCCTTATTTTCAATATGTCCCCCAATACTAGAGTCTACCCACCAGCAAAATGTTTAAGAATGTTCAAAACCCAAACCAGACAAAGATGCCACAGGAAAAGAAAATTACAGGCCAATATCCTGGATGAGCACAGAGACAAAAATTCTCAACAAAATATTATTAAAACTGAAGTCGGCAGTACATTAAAAGAACATACACCATGATCAAATGGGATTTACTTGGGAAGCAAGGCTGGTTCAACATCTGCAAATTAGTCAGTGTGATACACTACATTAGCAAAATGAAGGATAAAAATCATATGATCATTTCAATAGATTCAGAAAAAGCATCTGACAAAAATTCAACATCCATTTATGGTATATAAACACTCAACAAATTGGGTATAGAGGTTATGTACCTCAATATAACAAAGCCATATATGACAAATCTAGTGTTAAGATCATACTTAACAGGGAAAAGCTGAAAGGTTTTCCTCTAGAATTAGGAATAAGACAAGGATGCCCACCCTCCCCACTTTTATTCAATATCATATTGCAAGGCCTAGTCATAACAATTAGGCAAGGAAAAATAAATAAATAAAAGACATCCAAATAGAAAAGAAGTAAAACTGTCACTATTTGCAGATGACATGATAGAAAACCCTAAGGACTCCATCAAAAAACTGTTCAGTTCAGTTCAGTTGTGTCCAACTCTTTGCAGCCCCATGGACTGCAGCACACCAGGCCTCCGGGTCCATCACCAACTCCCATAGTTTACTCAAACTCATGTCCATTGAGTTGGTGATGCCATCCACCCATCTCATCCTCTGTCGTCCCCTTCTCCTCCTGCTCTCAATCTTTCCCAGCATCAGGGTCTTTTCAAGTGAGTTATTTCTTCACATCAGGTGGTCAAAGTATTGGAGTTTCAGCTTCAGAATTAAGCTGTAAACTACAAAATCAACACACAAAAATCTGCTGTGTTTATGTACACTAATAATAATCAGAAGCAGAAATTAAGAAAATAATTCCATTTACAACTGAATCATTCTCATGTAGGAGAAGGCAATGGCACCCCACTCCATTACTCTTGCCTGGAAAATCCCATGGACGGGGGAGCCTGGTAGGTTGCAGTCCATGGGGTCGCGAAGAGTCAGACATGACTGAGCGACTTCACTTTCACTTTTCACTTTCATGCATTGGAGAAGGAAATGGCAACCCACTCCAGTGTTCTTGCCAGAGGAATCCCAGGGGCTGGAGAGCCTAGTGGGCTGATGTCTGTGAGATCGCACAGAGTCGGATACGACTGAAATGACTTAGCAGCAGCAGCATTCTCATGTAAATAGTTAGAGCCATCTACTAAGAATACAAAATGAAATAATATTCTGTTAGGATAAATTCTATAGTTCTTAATGGTGAGATGTTTTTTGGAGGGCTTTTCTGACCTTTGGCTGATAGTTTTAAAATTATTTATTAATTTTCAAAATTCTCTAGAATTATCTTTGGCCTTTAGTTGATAGTTTTAATTTAGGTTTTACTAATTTTTAAAATTCTTCAGAATTTTAGTTCACTATGATTAACTTTTAAGAGATAGCCTTTCCTTATTTGATGTTCAAATAATGCTTTATAGATTGTTCTACTTAAAAATAGTCTTTTTGAAATGTTGAATATGTCCTCTCTAATGATGTCTTTAGTGATTTGATGAGTATTTCTATGGATTATTATTATCTAATTTTTATAATGAAAAAGTAATTCAATGAAGGCAGAATAATCTAAGATTATCCTTTCAGACAAAACATAGTTTTCAAATTCTAGCCCTAATATCTGAGACCAACAAATGCTTTGAATCTACTCACGGTTCAATATTTAGCATTGTCTTCCTGCATTTGTACACACGGTACTACCGACACTTCATATTGTAACTTTGTTTTAAAACTTTGATGGTAGTCTTTTCTCCAATATTTGAAGAATTTTCAAGGTTTTTAAAAGGCTCAAAATGAAGGATCAAAAGGTAAAAGTTCATTAGTTTATTTTCTTCTTTCCTCTGTTAATCCCAATGGAGACAGTTCTACATGAGGTCCAAAAGGGCACCCCTTGAATGACAGTCATTTAACAATTACAGTCATTTTAAATGTAATTGTTTTAAATAGTGGGCACTTAATCTAAATTCCAATTTTTAAGCTTTTCTGTTTCATGTCTTTCATTCTTATATTTCAAACGTAGGTTAGCTCCTATTAAAACTGTTTCATGGTTGCTTTTCTGAAATAAGTTGATGTGAATGCTTCAAGAAACTTGACTAAACTTTGTGTACCTGTGTACTAAGTACCTTCAAGCATGTCCGACCCTATGGACTGTAGCCCTCCAGGCTCCTCTGTCTATGGGGTTCTCCAAGCAAGAATACGGGAGTGGGTTGCCATGCCCTCCTGAAACAACTAGATGTGACAGAGTTCTGAAATACCGATCTCCATTTGCACCAACCTGAAATACTTTGAGGACATTAGTGGCTCAAATGGCCTTCTGGGAGCAATGGATCTCACCTACTTATGACAAATTGATGAGCGCTTGATGAAAGAAACCATACCACCCAGTGGTAAAAGAAACCATTTACCACCCAGTCTATTCTTAAACGATGGACCTCTGTTGCAGCCTGGCTCAGGAGGCGGAAGTGAAGGGCTCTCTTCCTGCAGTAACCCCTTCATGCGAGTCCCTGAAGCCGGGTATTGTCCATCCAGGGCCTCTGCCTTGCACTCAGGGAGTGTGGTGGCGGATCTTCCCTTCAGTCGAATCGGGTGCTACATAGCCTGAGGACTTGTGATGTGTCTGAAAGAGTGATGTGTGTTCGCGAGACAAAATAGAGTCAGCCTAGGAATACTGCCAAATTCTTCCTGTCTATCACTTACCTCACGTAAAGGTCGGTCTGTCTCCTTGCAGAAGGAACAGCAGAAATCTAAAACTTACCCTCTTTGACACTTAGCCGACTCCACCCAGCAGAGGAAAGAGGTTGTTAGCAAGGACAATTTGCTCCTTACCTGCCCACTAGCAGCCAATTAACAATCAGTGCGGCAGGGCTCCCATTACCCAGAACTGCATGTGAAAACTCCGGAGTTAGAGAAAAGTCTCAGATCAGCTGAGACGAGGAAAACCAGAGGCAGAACTTAAATGTGATATTCCCCCCAGAGTACCTACTGCGTGTCTTATCAGTTGGTTGGAGAAAGGCTGGCAAAACGCTCAGCTAGAGAGCAAGAAGGGCGTTTTCTGCGCGCCGACCCTTCCCCGGGAAAGGCGGGTGGGAGGGGAAGGGGGCGAGGGTGGCGGGGCGGGGGCAGTGCCTCTCGGAGCGCAGGATCTGGTGGCTTTGTTAGCTTGGTGGGTTCAGACTGGGAAATGCACACTCAGCAGGGAAAAGGGAAGAGAGATTGGCGGCAGTTTTCTAAAAACAACACGGCTCAAGCCTCGCGAGTGCCCCCTCGCTCACCCCGCGGAGGCACAGACGGGTCAACCCGGTCCCGGGAGCGAGCGGGGCCGCACGGTTCCCACTAGGAAGGAGGCGGGCAGCCGTGACTCCGGGCCGCCTCGGCGCTGCGCCGCGCGGTTCCACTTCTCTGTCAGCCTGCCAGTTTCGGAGAGGCGCCTCTCCCTCCGAACCGCGGGCTGAGGTCGCCCGGGGTCACCCCAGATCTGACGATGCCGCTCGCCCCGAGCAGCCGGGGATTGCCACTGCCGGGGGTGCGCCGGGGACTGAGAGGGGCGCGGGGAGGAGGCGTCGCGCGCCCGCGGTAGCCAAGCGCCCGGGCTTCCCTCCGCGGCGATGGCTCCCCGGGGTCTGCGCGGGCGCGGCTGGCGCCCGGTCTCGCCCGGCCACTGCCTCTTCCGCCCCGCCCAGGCGTTTGACTCTCGGCCTCACAGTGCTACCTTCCCACCCAGAGTCCGGGGTGGGATAGCGGAGAAGTAGGAAACCGGCGAGGGCGAAGAGGCGCTCGGGCCGGGGAGGCGGGGGGCGGTGGGGATGACGACTCGTGCGCCCAGGAGGCCGGTCTCCAGTTTGGAGGCGGGGACTCGCCGGGCGCGGGCCCGCAAGCCCGAGGTGCAGCTTTGCACCGCGCGCGGGGCTCGCCTGTACCCCAGCCGGCGCGCGTCACCGCGGCCAGCCGCCACCCGCTAGCGCGGAGCCCTTGCCGGGGCCCGGGCGCGCTGGGCCGCCTCTCCCGCGTCCCGCCCCTAGTTCTTCCGCCAAAACCTTTGACCAGAGTCTTCCTGCCAACATTCCTAAATCTCTTTTGCCAGCTCTTTGCGCCAGGTAGGAATAAGGCTCTGCTTTCGGGTGTGTGCAGAAACGCCGTTCCCAGAAGGCGGCTGACCTTTTCACCTTCCCCACGAACTCCTTCGGAGGGGGCCTTCGGGCATTTACCTCTCTCAAGGGCCTGATCCGCAGTCAAAACCTGTTTGCTCCCTGAAATGTCCTTGCTATCTGCAGAGGCTTTCTGCAGCAGTTCCCGGAAAACCCTTCGGGGACCGAACTGGGGGGCATCCAGCGCCCACGGAGGACGCGCCGCCGTGGGAGTCGGGGGTGGGCCGGCCTGACAATGGCCTGTAGCCGGAGCGGGCACCGTGAGAGCCGGGCCAAGAGCAACAGCCCGCCCCCGCCACTGTTCCTGCTCCCCGGTGATGCACAGGAGCCCCGACCGCTGGACCCCTCATTTCCAAACACCAAGCACCTGGGCTCCGAATCAGGCGGCTGGGCGGGGTCGGGCGACGACTGCCCCCTAGCTGGAAGGCTCACCACCTCCCACCCTCCGGCGTCCCCTCTGGCCGGGAGGAGGACACCAGATCTCCGGCAACAATGGAGCCCGCGGCGCGCGGCGGACACCCGGGCTCGCCAGGCGCCCAGCCGCGCGCCCCGATACGGGGCAGGGAGGCCGGGCGGGGCTGCAGCACAGCCTCGTCCGCGTGAGTCTACGGACTCGGCTCTACGTGGCAGCGACACTGCCGACCCTCGCCCGGCTCCGGGGTGCGTCCCCAACCCCGGCCCCTTTCCTCGGCCCCTTCGGGCCTGATCCGCAACGTCCAGGGGCGCCCTGCTGCTCCTGCCCCCAGGTCACGACTCGGGCGCCTCCCGGGGGTTTCGGAGTTGGGAGAAGCAGCCGCCACCTCCTGGGCGCGCCGCTTGTGTCCGGCGGCCGACCCCCACCCGCCCAAATCCTAGCGAAACTGCCCCGCTCTCCCCCAGGGGCCCGAGCGAGCATGCCGAGGTAGGCTAGCCCGACCCTGGCGCTGCCACCGACCTCGACGCCCGATCCCTCCCCAAACACATCCGCCAACCGGCCCTGGGCACGGAGTCCCGGCGCCTCCCTGCCGGGGAAGATCCCAGCAGGGCCTGCGGGAGAGACGGACAGACGGACGGGGAACGTTCAAGGAGAGAAACTTGTTCCTCCCCGTCTCTTGTCAGGCAGTCGCTGGCGAGCCTGTGCGGGGAGAGGGGCGGAGGGAAGCGAGGGAAGGGCTCCAGAAGGGGAGGGGAGGAGGCGGTGGGGGAGGCGGGGGTGCAGTTGGTGAAACTCCTCCGTCTCCCGCTCATCTTTTCATTGCTTGCTCCTCTTCTTCGCGCAGACACCCCGACCTCCCTTGGGCGCCAGCTCCCCGGCTCCAACGGGTCCAGAATCAAGCCGGATTTTTTTTTTTTCTTTCTGGAAATTGGCATTGGTGTGTTTCTCTACGTCCCTCCCCCCCTCCCACACTCCCCCCCCCCCCCCTTTTTTTTTTTTTTTTTTTTTTTGAGACATGGCCCGGGCAGCGGCTCCTGGAAGAGGAACAAGTGTGGGAAAAGAGAGAGGAAACCGGAGCTAAATGACAGGATGCAGGCGACTTGAGACACAAAAAGAGGAGCGTTTCTCTCGGATCAAGGCATTGCCTCGCCGCTTTTCTTTCTCCAAGACGGTCTGAGGATTTTACAGCTCCGGGAGGAGTGGAAGCGCTCCGGATCGTGGAGATCGCCCCGGTGCTCTGTTTTCCCCGCACGTTCGGCTCTCCAGCGTTCGCCCCGGGGCCCCGGCGAAGGGAGCATGGAGAAGGGGCTGCAGCTCCTGAGCGCCGCGCTCGCCCTGGTCCTCAGCGCGGCCGGCGCTTTTCGCAACGGTAAGTGACAGGCGGAGGCGCGCGGCCGCGGGGGTGAACCCGGCTCCCGGCTGCCCGCGCCCTGCTGCCGGGACCCACCGGAGAGAGCCGCCTCCCGGGTGAAGGAAACTTTCAGCCAGACGGAGAAATAAAGAAATAAGATCTGTCGTTGTAGGTAGGGCAGGGAGATTTCATGTCCTCTGACTCCCTCCTGAAGTTGGTGGTTTGGCCATGGGATTTTTCCCACCTCTGCTACAAGGCAGAGCGCCCTACCTTCCTAGATCAGCACACCAATTATCTTAATAATGTTTCCTCCCCAAGGCAATTAGAGGAGACTCCCTTTCAAAAATATGATGGCTGTTGAAAGTTAATGAACACTTTACAGGGAGCACTTCCTGATTCTCCGACAGCTCCCCCGAACTGATTCCTCTGGTGGGTGCCCGCAAGAGATAGCGGTTTGCGGGTGGGTTAGTCCCTCCTCCGCTTTTTCAAACCAGCCCTGCTCCGTCTGGAGTATGAATGAAAGTTACATCGTGTCAATAAAGGAATCTGATACATACGCTTTAAGGCACCAGGATATGTGAAAATCCCCTAACCTAGTTGCAGCTTCCACTTAGCTTTTAAAACCACTCAGTGTTAAGTAAATGGAAGACGGTGCTGGGTTAGAAGCAGTATCCGGTAACGTAAATAATGTGTTTTAAAATGGGATCTGGTTGTAGGCATGTTCGACTTACACTGTAAAGTAGGTGGAAGCAAGGGGGCGGGTGACATTATCTTTACAGTAAGTCTTCAGCAATTATTATTAACTAATTATCAAATATTTACTTTAGCCTTGCTTAGGTTTCAATCAGAGTAATTAGAACGAGAGCCCATCCGCTACTTACCGGTGGTATATTGTTTTAATAAGAGACCACAAGTGGAGGGGTTCATACCGAGAGGAATTTAAATCACATCTTTATGATGGGAGTTAATCTCTCTAATATGCTTTTTAGAGGTTTCATGATTGAAGCAATAGATTTCCTCAGCAGCTACCAAGCAGTGTTCTAAAAGATACACTTGGAAGCAAAACACACACAATTGTGAATGTAGAGTTCAATTTATTAATGAACCTCAGATGATGGCATCCTTCTCTAGTCTGGCAGGGAATGAACTAACACTCACCTCCAATTGAAAGAGCTCCAGTGGTTAGACTTTAGAAATTACAGTAACCCAACATCTGCTTCCACGGTGGCGGTGGCGGGTGTTCATAGGATGGATTTGAAATCCAATGCCAATAGCTTTCAGACTTTAGGTTGTGAACCCCATATGTATGTCTGTGTGTGTGTGTGTGTACATACATACATGAGAGATATACATACTTCCCAATTTTCTTAGCAGAAATCTGGGGAATGCTGAGACCCTGAGCTGCAATCAGTGACTTGACTGGTTAAACCTACGTTGCTGTACTTAACAGTGACCAAAGCCAGTTAATGCCTCTAGCTCAGCAGACCTTTTCCAGCCATGTCCACCTCCTCAGAGTACCAGTGTCTGCTAAATTAATTCATTAACCTTATTTAGGACTAATGGTCCAGAATCATTAGAAACTGCTCCTTCTTAATCAAGTGTTAGAGAGATTTAACAGAGCCAGGCAGTCTAGGAGTCCACATTATCTTATTACACTGTCACTTTCTCAGAAGTCACAGATTAAAGAGCTCTGGTGTGGTACTGAGTCCACCTCAATGTCTTCTGAAGTGACTCTGTCGAGTGGCTACAAGCAGTGCTGTTTTATTTCACTCTTTAACAGATGCCAGACACTGCCATGATGTTTGTACAGAGCTGGAGGAGACTTAATGAGATGGGGTTGCTTTCCAAGTTTTCTGCACATTTAAAATAATGCAAGAGCCTCCGCAGAATAACATAACAGAGTCCAGTATGATCATTAGCTGAGATTCTGAACTCCAGTTACAACACCATTTCTTCTTGGCAAACCTTAAGCTTCTAAAAGCTAAGGCAAAGGAAACCCGTATAAGGCTACCCGCCCCCCCTCCGTAGTCTAAGAAACAAAGTCAAAAACATGTAGCAACTGAGAAAAACAAAGTAATTTATATTGTCTTCTCTTTTAATTTATGGGAAATGATTTCTGTAATGCATGTAGCTTTATGCATTTTTGATGTGCACTTCATCTTTCATTTCCATTTGACCTGGTTTTCCTGTAATAAAATTCTGTAGATTTATAAATTCATGCTGAGAGCAAAGAATGCCATTCTTTTTTCCACAGGGAATCTATTAGATGCAATATTAAAATCTATATATACCATTACTGAAAATTTGTGATTGATAGGCTTATATGTTTCATTGCTTTCATACCTGTTCCTCTTACATAGCTTATGCACCGAATTTTTATTGCTCAAAATTAAGCATCAATAAATGTGGCAGCCTTTCAGCCTGAGACTCTCTAATATGAAATCCGTCATAAAAAGTGACAGTGAGGGTCCATACTGAACAATAAAGCTGCCCAAAGACTGGTTTCTTTGGCTCTCAGTGAATCACTTCAGGTTTGGGTTTGTTTTGGTTTTTTTTTTTTGAAAGGAAGGTCAAAAGTAGTTAGCTCCTCTTTCCTAAAATGTGAGGGTGTAGCTCACCATCTGTGATACCCAGACCTCCATGTGGGGGAGTTTCTTCCAACATATAGGTAATTAGAATTAATCTGTGTAGCTATTTATTTTTCTTTCTGCCCAGTTACTTTGATCTGGTCTCCAAAACTGAGCAACTTTCCTGCCAGCTGTAGAGCTAAATTATTTCTGCCTCACCACATGTACTTTGTTCCCTGATGCTCTGGATCTCAAAGACCAGAGATAACTCAAAATCACTTAGATTTACAGGCCAGATAAGACAACAACAAAAAGGGTTTGGCTTTAAGCCAGTTGAAGTCCTGGATGACAATCCCCACTGATCAATGACACAGACCAGGCTTATCATCAAACAGCAACACAAGGGGTCAAATAGCATCTTTTAGTCGCCTTCACTTAGAACTTGCTACTTAATGTGATTACACTTCTGGGGGTATAATTAAGTCTAGCAGAAGCTCCCTGGGGACCATGTTAACATCCATTGAGGACTTAATGTTTTTAATGCTGGAAGACCTTTTTCTTGGGAGGCAACTTTGTGGGAGGTGGGGATGGAGCCCTTTCAGCTCTAAGTCCTCCTGAACCAACTTCCTGAGATCAAAGAGCCTTCTTGGGAAGTGTGTTGCTCTCAGCGCCACCTGAAGGACCTGCAGGCATCTCTTGGAGCTCCCCTTAAAAACTTATGGAATGTTTAATAACCTGCCATTGATATGTAAAACTGGAATACCTAACTGGTTGTACAGGGAACCATCTAGTACTAAAATGTTAATTTTATTGCAGATAAGTGTGGCGATACTATAAAAATTGAAAGCCCTGGGTACCTTACATCTCCTGGTTATCCTCACTCTTATCACCCAAGTGAAAAATGTGAATGGCTGATTCAGGCTCCGGACCCATACCAGAGAATTATGATTAACTTCAACCCTCACTTCGATTTGGAAGACAGAGACTGCAAGTAAGTGAAAATGTTTGAACAGGGCACCACAGCACCATCTAGTGGGCACGGGTGTTATGGGGGGAAAGTCTGTGAACCATCTAAGATGTAAATGGATCCAGGAGGAATTCCGATCTAGGCCAGATCATGTGTCAATGGTATGGAAATTAAATTATGTTAAGTGATTTCTGAGTTCCCTAAACCAGGGAGATTATATTTAAATGTGTAATCTCTCATAGTCTTTTTCTTGTTAGCACTTTTGGTTGGGGAACTTGTGTTAAGAAAAGTGTATTTAGATTTCTTTTTTTCCTGGAAAGGCAAAGAATTAGAAACCCAGCCTCTTGCTTTTTATTAAATATTGTGGATCTCTAACATGCAGTGCATTGGCAGATGGTGAGGTTGGGGTTTTTTTGAACAAATCTGGGGCATATTTTGTGATCAAAGAACTGTGTTTATCTTACTGAGTTTGACATCACCAAAGCAAATTGTCATTGGGGAAAAAAAAAAAGGCATATAGGGTAAGTCTAATGAAGGACTTTTACAGTAGATTAATGATCGTAAGTCTCTTATGAAAAATGCTAAAAAAAAAAAAAAAGAAAAATGCTAAAAAATTGTTAATTCACAATAATATGTTTGTTCATGTGCTTTAGCCTTCCTATCTCTTTCAATGGTTAAGTTACTAATAATCAATTTACACCAAGTTTCATTATTATAAAAACATTCTCAGTAGAGAGACAGACTAAATTATAAATCCTCACTTTGTATGAAAGAATTGTGTGTAAGTTTTGCTTCCCACAGTTGGAAAGTATGTTTTAACAATGCAGGCGGCAGTCCACTCGGGTCCAAATTTGCTTTTCTCGCTGGACACCCAGCAGACCACCTGGCTCTGCCTTGTCCACCTCATCCAATTCTACCACACTGTGTATTCTCCAGAGACCTGAGCCTGAATATCAACCTCTAATGACGTTTAGACGTTTTAACCTCACTTCTAAAGTGTTTCTCTGGGACTGATAGGTTTTCCCAAGTTTTAAAATGAGTCTGTTTGATATAACTATATACAGTGCAGGCTACTATTTCCATTGGATAACACTATTATGCAGGCAGATTCATTATTTAAAATATTTTCTTTGCAAATACATAATGACCCTTGTAGAGAAGAACAGAATAGTATGAAAAGACTCCCAACTGTCGGAAGTCCTCCAGAACCTGTTAGATTCTGGGGGTAAACTAGTTTTTCATGGCCAGGGAAATGACATCATCTGGTTAATTCACTATCTGGTGCCTGGAGAATTAGCATACATTCATGTGCCGTTGATCAATTTCCAAATAATCAGCAGACACTACAGTAAAATTATGCCGATTTCAATTTAATCTTTGTTCTGTGATTCAGAAGTGCTTCAGGGCATAATATTGACTTTTTAATCTTGTGTGAAAGCTGCCATTAATAAAGTGTTCCAGTAACTTCTTGGAAACAGGAAATTCATTCCTTCTTTTTTTAAGTCAATATTCTGTATGGTGGTTTTTACAATGTCCATCGCTGAGACAACCTGAAGATTTATTTTCCATTTCATTTATTTTGTTTTGTGTTATGTTTTTGCATCTTGACAATACTTAAACTGCTATAGGGGGCTTCCCTGGTGGTGCAGTGTTAAAGAATCCGTCTGCCAATACAGGAGAATTGAGTTTGATCCCTGGGTTGGGATGATCCCCTGGAGAAGGAAATGGTAACCCACTCCAGTATTCTTGGCCTGGGCAATCCCATGGACAGAGTAGCCTGGCGGGCTATAGTCTATGGTGTCTCAAAAGAATTGGAAATGACTTAGTGAGTAAGCAACAACAAGGAGCTGCTATAGGAGATATTTTTAAGAAACTCTGGTAAAACACACTCAAGTAATAACATTATTCCTCAAAATAAGGTGCTATTAGATTTCAGTAAACTCATGTTTGCTAATTTCTGATCTGAGAGTCTTGACCATGTATGTGTGTCATATAATAAAGAATTCAGAATTATTATTCGAAGTTGTGTGCTGGTCAATGTTAGCAACTGGATTTGAGGAGGGGATGGGTCAAGTCTGAATCTGTGGTATTTGCCAATTTCTGTAGTGAAAATTTTCTCTCCACGGCCAATTTCAAACCACCCAGTGATGTCACTATGCACAGACTTGCAAAGAGGTGCACATTTGATTCTCATGAGCCGGTGTGAGATGGCTCCAACACCCAACTGCACAGGAATGAAAGAAGGGGAAGCCAGTTGCATGAATTAATGTATGGAAAGTATTTATGAGCATCTGGCACATGTGCATGCCAAGCCGCTTCAGTCATATCTGACTCTGTGTGACCCCATGGACTATAGCCACCAGGCTCCTCTGTCCATGGGATTCTCCAGGCAAGAGCACTGGAGTGGGTTGCCATGCCCTCCTCCAGGGAATCTGGCACATAGCAGACCTTAAATAATTATCTGCCATATCATGATGTGAGGCCGAGCATGGTGGGAGCAGGGGGCAGCTTTTTTGTTAGTTTTGTTTTTTAAAGACAATAAGAAAAGGGGATCACTATAACTCAGAGTAAAGGACCATTTTGATGATATCAGCAAGAAACTGGTCAAGAAGACTGTTTCTGTAATTATGATGGTGAGTTTTGTGTTTTAATGCTTCAGAGTAAGGTGGTTTCTTAATTGTAGTAAGTGATGATTTGTTCTCTGTGAAGAAGCCATCTCCTGACCAATCTTGAAAGGCTGATGTATTTAGCCTGCTGTAGTCAGTGGAGATTGTGGTCCTGGAGAATATATCTGTGCCCTGTTTTCAAGTGTTGCTGCCTGACATTTATCAATAGAAACTCCCAAAATGATATAGGAAGACCAGCTTAGGACATTTGCCATCACTATCCTCCCTGACTGGTCCACACAACTCCTGGTTATTGTTGAAGTTTGCAGTTGAAAATTCAGCAAACATGACAGAATTCTTTTCTCCTTTGGTAAAGATTGTGAGAAGAATCCACAGCTTTAAAATCTATAGGGGATTATAATTCCCTAGAGGAATGGAAAGCACCAGAAACTCCTGTCAAAAGAAATGCATAGTATGTGGGATGTGCAAAAATATAAATTTGGGGGTTTTGGTGGATTGTGGGCTTGTTTTATTTATAGTAAATGACAGAGTTTTGGTGGATTGTGGAATTCTTTTGTTTACAATAAGCGACTTCCAAAAATGTATTTGAGATGACACATCATGTTCAGAGAACTGGTAAGCTCTTAGTGATAGTGTCTATTAAGACAAATTGTTTGTATTATTTGAGATGCTTAACGTCTTTCCCTGTTTCAGCTAACAGCAGTCAGGACATGGTCTTATAAGATAAAATAGGGTAGTGGATATGAAAGCCCTTTGAAAAGTGAAACTTTCACTTTAGAAACTCCCCTTGGAAGCAGTTAGTATATTATTAGGATATCTTTAAGAACTTGGTGATTATTAGAACATTCAGATTTAGGAAGCTAGGCAAACTAACTATACTGATCTAGTAGTGGGATCATCTGCATGCAATACACTCTGCATTTCCCTTGAAACTGTCAGTATTTGAATAGTCAACTTTCACAATGGGAAATCAATTCCTTCACATGTCTGCTTGTGGCAAAAACATCCTGGAGACCCAAGTAGACAGTTGTTTCTTAGAGCGCAGGGATAAATAAGTAATTAAACAGACAAGTTGTGGTAGGAAAAATATTTTTCTTTTTCTTTTTTTTGGTTTTCTTTATCGTGAAATGAAAATATCCTCTCATAATTTTAACCATGCAGTGAAATGCTCACAACTCTTCTTGTGAAGAATGCCAAGGCTGGCCCAATACATAATTAACTTATGCTAACTTTGCAAAAAGGTTTTTTTTTTTACAGTGGATATCAAGGGGGGATAGTTCCTTTAGGAAAATCAATGTCCAAGTTGTGTTTGGTAGCTTTAAAAATCAACCATCTATGTGTAGGCCACCCCGAATCAGGTTTCATTGCAAATAAGCATCAAAAATATAATATCGGAACTTCCTGAATTCTTTCACTGAACAAGGTGTGGTATCAGTCCATCCATGGAGCCAGAGAGCATCTGTCTTGGGACTAACCTTGTGCTGGGATGTCTAGCCAAATAGACTGCCTGGTTTTACTGTAATGTTGATACCAGAGGAGGCTAGAGAATGTTCTGAGTGGAGAAGAAGACGTTGAGGGAAAAAGAGGAATCCGATTTCTCTCTTTTGCACCAGCAAACTCCTCCATGCTTGTGAAGTGTCAAAGTGGAGCTAAAAGCAGAGAAGAAAGAAAAAGCCACCTGCTGAGTGTTTGTCAGAAAGCAGTGTTCAGTTGTGCACTGAAAATGGTGTGCAGTATTCACACTGAGCTGGTTGGGTCTTAATCCACTGGGGTTTCCTTCAGTGGTAAAGCGGACATCTTGACTCTCATAAAACTTTATATCTGCATAATAAACAAGAATGTCATTGATACAGTAGTTAGAATTTATGGCGTTTTTCCGGTTTCCCAGCAATGCAAACTATCAGCATGATAATTTATAATGGTTTGTGACAAATACTGCTGAGCAGAGAGGTGTGTGGTTACATTCAGATCAGATGTCGTCATCTGGGGAGCAATAAAAATTTCACAGACATTGGGTTAAAAACATTAAGAAAATGAATGTGAAGCTCCAGAAAGAGAGCCTGAAAAAGTGGCGGTGATGGGCGAGAAGTGAGGTCTTCTGAGTGACAAGTTCCTGACTTCACTGCCTGATTTGTCAGGGCTGTTTTGTAGGGTTGCATCAAGACACCAGACTAATTATGCATAGAAGCTTTTCTATCTACAATTTAGATTTGTAGTCTCTCTCTTCTGTAGTCAATAATTCAGTGTCTTTTTCTTAATTCTACGCAGTCAAAGGAAGATTTCACTCTAGTAACTTCATATGAAATTTAGACACAATAGAACTTAATTAAATAGTGATAATATTCAAGTTTGGGGACTTGTTGGAATAAATCACACATTGTATCTTTGACAGTACTTTTAAAATTCCCTAAGTTATTATAAACTTTGAAACACCATTCATTTTCATACATATAAACTCACTGAAGGAAAATTAATCTGCCCTTAGTTCCTCAAATCTGATTATTCCTGAAAATGTAATTATACAGTGGTTACTTTGTCCTTTATAGGGAACTCTAAGTTCCATTTTTGGTTTCCCTAAGTAATATTTTTTGCTTGATACTTGCTTTGTTTGGCATAGATTTTTGCATTAATTTTCGTTTTTTAGAATTGCATTAAAGTATTATTTATCCTGATTAGGGAGTTTTTTGTATCTGAGGCATGGGTGTTCCCCCTAGTCCTAGTCTTGGGTTTTTGAGCATCACTTAGACCAAATCAAACAAGGACCTTATTTTTATGGAAAACAGCAGGTATTTTCTGCCAAAGTACTTCTCTTTTTTTCTATGTGAAATATAAAAGTCTATTAAATTATAATCTCTATCTAGAAAAATATACAAAGTAACATGTGATGCAGTTTTACAACGGTTCAGTTATAAACTGAATCAGAGCAAACATTTCCAGCTTCTTAGTAAGAGGCCGCCTTCTGTCCACTTTCAATCTCTGACCTTTGGTCTCAAGGGCAACTTCCATCCAGACTTGGGTGATTCCATTTTTATAAATTTCAAAATCAGGCAAAACTCAACAATAGTCTTGAAGTCTGTATGTACCATCCTTTGAAAATAGTCAAATTCTTTGGAATGGGGATAGAAAAAAAATGTGTACTGTTCTAATCAGAAAGTACAACTGAAGCATTTTTCTTATATTTTTTTAATGACAATTGTAGAAATATATTTATTGCTTTACTATGGTTATGTTAAAAGAAGCACAAAACTGTTGGTCTGCAGCCTGATTTTTATGCAAGGGAAATTCAGAATGACCTTTTTTTGTTTTATTTTTCCTCATTTCATTGTCGATTTTGGTCTCAAGTAACTTCCCAATATGGGCAGTATGAGAGGCACCACCACCAAACTAAATTCAATTAAAATACTATCTGGTGGGTAAAAATGAACTCTTCTCAGAACAGTGGAGGTCAGTGTTGTTGCTACCACCTGCAGCATCCTTGTTTGCTGCACAGGCAGATAATTATCTACTTTCTGCCTTTTGATTTCTTTCTCCATTAGCACTGATTTAATTTGGACAGAACCCCACGTGTTTAATAAAATTAATTTCCTTTATTATTTCTTCCTATGAGCAATCACATTGGATCATACTGAATTTTGAGTATTACTAGGTTGTTGGGGGGGCATTTCTGTAATTTGAAAGAAGCAACCTTTATGAGAAGCTAAAAGAGAAGATTAGTTGAAATCTTATCAAATTGAATCAACATGTGCATGGCATTTCCAACCAGATCTCACTTTGGGGAGGAGGCACTTCAGAATCGATCCAAGGGAGACATATGCCTTCAACCGGCATGCGTATTCTCAGCTCCTTCCCTTCCAGCGTAAAACTTGATACTTGCATGCATGCTGACGTCCTTCGGCAGAAGCACACACACAAACATATGCGTGTGAAGGCTATAAAATGAACTTAACTAATGGCCGTTGTAGGATTCATCAAGGCTGATCATTAAGCCTAAAGAAAAATAAGAGACAAGATTAGTGTTCAGATCAGGTTCCAAATGCGTCTTAATTGGCTGTTTGTAATCAATCCTGATTGTAGGGGTCAGTAAGTTGGCAGAACATAGCACCTCCAAAGAAAATTTTTCCTGCTCTTCTCTGTTTAACTGAACTGTGTCCAGTATCCAGGTCAGTTAGAACAACAAGAGGTCAAGGTAACTCTCAGACTGGCTGTGAAGCATGCCAAACACATTATGATGGCTTATGGTTGAAATCATTTAGTATTTACAGATAGCTTAGAACATGAACTGCTTTCATTCAGAATTCTACTCAATTTTGCAGCAGCGCAGAGAGAAAAAAAACAAAACAAAACAAAACAACTGGCTTCTGGCCATTCCATTGCTTCTAAAATAGTTTTTCTCCTCATCAAGCCCAGGTCTGTATTGTACACATTTTGTATCATATTTATGTGCAACATGTTTTTTTCTCCTTTAGTTTAAATAATCAGTAGAGTGTTTACAAAGGAGTCATCATGTTCTTGTTGTTGGGTCTTCTGTGGCTGCCATAAGCTTTCTAAACACCCTAGGCTTCATCTCACTTAATCTTTTTTTTTTAAGAGTTCTCTTTTTTTTTTTGATGTGTACCATTTTTAAAGTCTTTATTGAATTTGTTACAATATTATTTCCGTTTTGGTTTTTGTCTGGGAGTCATGTGGGATCTTAGCTCCCCTACCAGGGGTTAAACCCACACCCCATGCACTGGAAAGTAAATTCTTAACTACTGGACCACTAGGGAAGTGCCTGTCTCAATCTTTGTGTGCCCATATTGGCGCTTAGAGAAGTTACATTAACTGAGTCCAAATACTCAGCTGCTGCCCCCAAATACCTTCCATCTTTGTGATCAAAGGGGCTTAGGATATACTTTTAGAATGAGAAAATTCACATGAAAATTACTAGATTATTTTTTACTTAGCTGCCATCTTCTTCCATGAAACACCCAAAAGTTTAAATACAAGCCAGTTAATTCTGAAGAAGGACTTAATTTTTAAACTCTTCGTTCAGATTAAGTGAAGTTTCATGCACACAAACTTCCAACCAATTGACTATTTTTCCACTGAGACAAAACTTGTCTTAACTTAGCAATAAAATTCGCAGTGGAGTGGGGAAGGGGGAATATCTAAATTCTGGGTCCTTTGGTTGATGGAATTTGAAAACACAAAACACCATAAATATAACATTTATTTGAAGCCTGGAAACCAGGCAGCACAAAGTTTCCATTTATACAGTTGGTTCAAGGGACATAGGATATACCAGCTGTATAGCAGATCCTCACAAGCCCAGGAATTTCCAAACTCCCCTCATTTGCTTCATCTCAAGCAAATAGTGGGAAAGTGTTGCTTTCCCAAAGCTTCCCTATTGTCAGATTTCAGTACTTGTGTTGGCCACAGTGATACTGAAAGGGTTAAAGGGAGAATGTTTGCTCAAGGCACTGGGTTCCTCTGAGAAACAGAAGAGTGTTTTTTGAGAAGAAACAGACACTCCAGAGTATTTTGTTTTTATCTGTTCAGATACTTGTACAAGCAGCCGGCCAGGTTGGAGGTGATGGCTTGTTGCTTCTGTGATAGATTGACGTGTCATGGAGAGCTCGACCTGTCCCATCTGAAAGAGGATGCTAAATGCCTCTCCATTCAAGTTCTTATATTTCTTTAGAACAGCCAGAGCAGGCATAGGCAAGTCAGTGTAGTCAGGATTCCAACTCCGCATCTGACTCTCCAGCCACTACATGCTGTGAGCTGGTCAGCTATTGTGTATGACACTCTTGGTCAGTGAAATGGCACGATAAAGCCTAAGATGTCAAAATCTTAGTCTTGGCTAGACAGCTTTAGAAAATTAGAAGTACTAAATTTCCAAATTTAAAGACAAAAGAACACACTCTTGACTCAAAGAAAACGAAGGACACGGAACCCCAGAAAAACTTGGTGGCACTAGGTCGACTTGGTCTGATTCAGGATTATGTTGTTTTTTAGGTGTAGTGACACCTACAAGGGGTAGCCCATAATTTGATTTTCCCGCGAAGGTTGTTGACACTAAGCTACGGGAAGTGGGGGGTGGGGTTAGCACTGATTAGAATTTTCCTTTTGTTCCCCCCAAGGAAAAAATTCTGCGTTTTCCTTACTTTTTACCCAGTGCCAATTTCTTCGTCCCTGGCTAGGGTCATTGCTGAGTAACCATTAGGCTATATCGGGTCAGTCCTGCAAGACACCTCCTCACCTCCTTCTGTAGCTGTGTTAGCATCATACCTTGTGTGTGTTAGTTCATTAACACGAGCTGGGGATTTCTGATCGTCAGGGGACCATGTTAGCAGCTCCCTGTGAAAAAGTGTTCTGGTGAAAATTAGAGACGTGGGTTATAATTGCCCCTCTGCCATGCATTCCCATCTGTGAGACAGGGCACAGGTCCTGTGGGCTGGGTTGCAGTCTATTAATGGCTTGGTTATACCACCATTAACACGATGGTTTTGACAGTGTTAAATCACTATGGCTCAGAAAGACAGAACGACATCATTGTGTGGACCGAGACACAGCTTCAGCTAATCTTTTTCCTTCTCTTTGCTGAAGAAAACAAAATGCTTTCCTTCCTCCGCCAAACTCAATAACACAGCATGGATGAGATAACGTAGGTGGAAATATCTTAGGAATACAAGAGAGATATGTTAAATAAAGCCTAGGTATTACTCTAACGGGAAGTGCATCCGCAGGTTTTGTTCCTTAAAATAAGTTCAGACTGTAAACAATAAAGTCTGCATCCTTGGGAGGAGACACTTATAAATATTTCAAGAGCACTGCACATCTCCACAATAGAGATGGTATCTCACGCTCAGCGTGTATTCAGCCAACAAGAATTTCTGAATGTTCTTACAGTGAGTTGGCTGGTTAAATGTGTCAGAATTGCAGTCTTCTAAAAATCTACACTACTATGGATAAAATAGATAATAAGAACCTAACCGTATAGCACAGGGTACTCTTCTCAATACTCTGTACTGATCTATGTTGGGAAAAAAATTTTAAAAGAGCAGATATACATACATGTATAAATGATCACTTTACTGTACAGCAGAAACTTAGAACATTTAAAATCAACTGTACTCCAATAAAAATTTTTTGAAAAATTAAAAGTGAAAATAAAAATCTAGGTGGGTTTCTGGGGAATTCAACGAAGATGCTCATTGTCACAAACTAGATAAAAGCTTTCATAGCCTTGAAAAAGTTATTATTTGCACAGGTATGCCTTTGGAAAACTTATAAACATTGGGTTGGCCAAAATGTTCATTTGAGGTTTTCCCATAAGCTGTTACTCAAATGAACTTTTTAGCGACCCCAATAAGTTTAATACAATCCGGTGAGAAATCAGGCTTTCCTTTAAGACAAGAGCCAATGTCATGGTGATTGTTACAACAGGGCTGTCCCTTCTTCCCAATCAGAGAGAACAAATAGTGCCCATGTGGTTGGGTCCAAGAGTAGGAAACTACATGGGTTTTAAATTCATACAGGAAAGCAGCAGGTAAAATCATGCTTTAAAATTGATGGTCCCTCCCACCATCCCCACTTTCCCTCAGTTTCTAGCAGCCTCCGCCCTTTGCATCTTGCCGTCTCCTCCCACCATGTCGGATCAGGACAGATTTCTCAAAAGTGAGGGAGTTCTCAGGAGCCTTGAGAAAAAGCCCATCCACAGGAAGGCGCTTAGGATAGAGGCTGAGAAGAGATGGCTGTGTTGGTCTCTTCTGCCCACTCCACCCTCAGCAGTGCTTGTATGTGATAAAATGACGTCTGCAGCCTCTCTGGGTCCCCCAGCACTGCTTTCCTTTGAAATGACCACGGCTGTGTTTGGCTGGGAGTCCAACAGAAGGGCTTTGCTTCCTTTCTTGTGGGACCATGTAGACCACCCGGGTCCAGTAGACTCTGTAGGACTTTCTACTCCTGAGTCAAAGAAGCCCTTCTTGAACTTGTTACCCTTCAAACAAAACTTTCGCCTCTCTTTCCTGTGACTGCCAACGGCTTTGAACATGGTGTCTACACCCCAGAACGCCCTTTCTGGCATTCCAGCCTAATTCCTCTCCCCTCCATTTGACTGAATTTTTTGCTCAAATCTTAGATCCCAATGACTAGTCTCATGCCACAAACCACTGGCCTTTTCTTGGTTCAGATTTCTTCACCCTTTGCACAACGTGATCCAGAACCTTGGAGCTTTCTTCTCTCCTGAGTCTCATGGCCCTGCGCCATCTTGGTTTCATCTCCACTTCTCTGGCCACTTCCCTTTGTGGCTAGTTTCTCTTTCTTCTTCAACATTTGAATACAGGCCTTTGCCAAGGTTTGGACTTGACCCCGAATATCTTCTCCCTGAGTTGCCTTTTTGAGCCACTCAGCTCAGATTATACCAAGATTTCTGCCCAACTCAATTTGGCCTAAAATATTGTGTATGTGTGTGCTGTGTGCTCATTCGTGTCCAACCCTTTTCAAGTCCATGAACTGTAGCCCACCAGACTCCTCTGTCCATGGAATTTTCCAGGCAAGAATACTGGAGTGGGTTGCCATTTTCTACTCCAGGGGAACTTCTCGACCCAGGGATAGAACCTGCATCTCCTGCGATTCCTGCCTTGGCAAGCGAGTTCTTTACCACTGTACCACCTCGGAAGTCCCCAAGCATTGGACTTAGACTTTCATACTGTTTCTGGGTGATGCTGACTGCCTGGGTGATAGACTGTTGCCCCAGATGAACCATCAAAGTAGACCCCTTCCCTGAGGAATAACTCTTTGCTGCCTTTTCCTACTTATCCACCCTTGAGGCTCTGGGACATCTCCTAATTTCTAGTTGTCCCTCAAATCAGTTTAAAGCCTCTAAAGCACATATCTGCAATATCCATCACATCTATCTTTTCTGTTGTGTTCCTCTGGTTACCTCTGCAATCCTAACACTGGTTAACCTCTCTCTGGTGCCAATGGGTTAGCTTCAGCAGCAGGCTTCCCTTCTTCTCCCCCTGTTTAGAAACATCAAGAGTTTCCCATTATCTTCTTGCTTCATCTGTGCTTTATCAGCCTTGAATTGAGAGTTCAATTCAACTAGAAATGAAACCCTGTCACTTTCAACCACCCCTCAGGCCTTTCTCCTCTGGTTCTCTTTTGTCTTCCACCCAAGTGGCTACCTTGGAGTTCTTCAGACTCACCCCTGCCTTCCTACCCCAAGCATCTTCATGGGCTGTTTCCTTCCCACATGGGCGAGGGGCCAATGCCCTCCATAGACCTCCATCTCCCTGTCAACATGTGGCTCATCCTCTGGCTCCATCACAGTGAGGCTTCCTTCTGAAAGCCACTTCTGATTAAACATGGTCTCTTTCTCTGTCCTCGACACCCCCAAGAACTATGTCTATGCATCACTCATGTTCCTTCCAATTTCTCTATTTGGTCATAATCATTGGTATTTGGCTTCCCTGGTAAAGCATCTGCCTGCAGGGCAGGAGACCTACATTCGATCCCTGGGTTGGGAATCCCTGGGTTCGATGCCCCGGAGAAGGAAATGGCAAACCACTCCAGTATTCTTGCCTGGAGAATCCCATGGACAGAGGAGCCTGGTGGGCTGCAGTCCATGGGGTTGCAAAGAGTTAGGCATGACTGAGCAACTAACACCTCATTGGTACTCTGCTACTATTCACCCAGCTAGTTCAGAAGATGTTCCGGAGGGGAGACTGAGAGTGGTTCCCAGCCCTGGCAGCATCTCGCATGCTGCTTTGCCTGTAGCAGCTGCTCAATTAATATTTGTCAAATTGAACTGGCCGATGGACATCCTTCTCCACGTGTTCACCTAGCACCGAAGAACTGAGTCAGCTGCCCGGGAAAAGCTCTAACTTAATCAGATACAGATACATGCACACTTACACTTTTCTTTGAGACAGGAAACCCTTCATTTTCCTGGGTAGTGGTATCAAACTTACATTTTTCCTCTAAAAACTACTACTTTGAAAAGCTTAGAATTTCTACACATGAGTAGCTTTAGCTACATCTCAAAAAATATGCAGAGGTACTCCTTGACCGGAAGCTCTTCTTTCTGTTTCACAGCCATCTCCACCATCTGCTTTAGAGTTAGAGGCATCCAACGTCTGAACCTTGCAGGCATAGTCCAGATTGCTAGTATGTTCTGCCATCCCCACAACTCTTGGAATGTTGTGTCATAACTCTGTAAACTTTGTCTATTGTATATTCATATCTGGGCTGACATCCAAACCACCTTTACATAAATTTCACACAAATAATTTAGAGCCTTCTTTCGTTCCAGCTGGCAACCCCAATAAATGCACATGCTAACTTCACAGCAGGCTTGCTGGGGGAGATGTAGAACTTGAACTTCTCCATGAGGGAGGGCAGCACCGGATGCGTCCCATGCAGAGTGGTGTAGATATGTTTATCCATGTCACCAGGTAAAAACCAAGCGCTCTGCCTTTGAGCAGCCACATAAAGATGTGATCCTGGAGAGAAGACAAACCGAGGCAGCCCAAGGTGTTTCCTGAAGCAGACAGGGAGTGGTTTTAGCAGCTCCCCTGGCTCTCACCTTAACAGTGCTTCCTAAGCATTTCTTAAAGCTGTGTGTCCCCGTGAGTGAGTGTCAGAGGGAAGGGACGGAAGTAGCAGGTGCGTGAACACCCCTAGGACAGCAAACATGCCAGCCACCATGGCTAATTTCACATTCCTTCTGGCTCCTGATGCCCTGAACTTCCATGAGTTCTCTGGGGGGTGTTTCTGGATGTTTCTATTACATCTCTGGTCAGGAAGGCCATAGCACCCCCTCACTCTCACATCTCCAGTTCCTCTGCATCCGAGAACAGAATTTCCCGGGGTGGGCGGGGGAATGATGAGCTTGGGCCAAGGAAGTAGGGTCAGCAGATCATGCCCTCAGCTTGTTCTCTTTCAGGCTCGTCCTGTGTTATCAGGCTCACAGTTCCGTGATGCCTGACTCGGTGAACGGCATGTCCTCTGCATGTGGTACCTCTGGCAGCCCACAGTGATCCTAAGTTCTCGAAGTGACAGCCTCCAAGTCCCTGTGGGCTGGTGTGTTTCATCTTTCTGCAACCACAGTTCCTCATCTGTGAGATGGGAAGGGTGGGCTTTGGGCTCTGAGCTCCTACTGCCTCCAAAATAAGGTTGGCCCAAAAGTTCGTCGGCTTCCCCAGAAGCTGTTATAGGAATAATAGGCCCACCTGATAAAACAGGATTCAGCTTGTGCAGGGGCATTCTAGTGCCGCAAGAGTAAATTCCAGGTTTTTTTCTGACTGCTCAGCCTGGCCCTGATCCCTGAGTCTTTCTTTGACTTTTGACACAACCCCCCACCGTATCCCAACATCTTTCTTCTTTCTTAGATCTAAGCTACCCCAGCTCAGCCCAGACCCTCCTTGCCTATTACAGCATGGCCTTTGCCTACTCTTTTCTTTCCCTCCCAGACACGGATTTTATGTCTGTTTTCTACCCCCAAATTGTATCTGGCATTTAAAACTCTACTTTGTCAACATTTATTCCAAGGAATCATTCACTTTTTCACCCAGACTTTAATCTTACCTATGAACAGGCCTATTTTAGCGAATTAGTTACTTTTTACTTTTTTTCTTTAAAGATTTATTTTTTAATGTGGACGATTTTTAATGTCTTTATTGAATTTGTTACAGTATTGCTTTTGTTTTACGCTTTGGTTTTTTGGCCACGAGGCATGTGGGATCTTAGCTTCCTGACCAGGGATCGAACCCTCACCCCCTACATTGGAAGGCAAAGTCTTAACCACTGGACTACTTCCACAGGGAAGTCCCAGAAATGAGTTACTTAAAAGAACTAGGAATGTGGTCTCAGAAATATTCATGTATTGTTCTGCCATTGCTGAATATAACATTTGCAGGCTGTGGAAATACTGTATAGGAATGAGTTGTTTGTTCTTGAAACTAGATGAGCCACAAGCCAAGTTCGAAGTGTAATTTAACTGCAGTTGATAACCTGAGTATTAACCTAAGCTCAGGTTTGATCACTAACACAGAAGTAGCTTTTACCTTATCTTTGCATTCAGCATAGCTTGTTAAAATTAGATTGTAAAGAATAGAAATTACATTGGCAAAAGTACAAAGGAATGACAACAGTGATTTTGTTCATGAGTCCCACCTCACTCTTTATGTCTCCACGGCAGTGTAAGCTATGCAATGAACTATGAATCTATTTGTAAGACAGTCTTGAATTAAGGTGCTTACTCAGATGCCATTGTAAAAATAATTTTCTGAAATTGTGGTCTATCAACAGGAGATAAGATGGCACTTTGTTGTCACCTGCTGAGGCCCATTATAAATACTTTATTTCAGAAGCAAATCACACTGTAAATACAATGTTCACATTCATTTATTCCCACAATAGCATTTTTGCAAAGGTGTAATTTCATAATTTGACTTAGCATTGATAGCACATCATTATTTTGAAGCTCTTTGTAACCACTGGTTAATTCACACATCCTTAGGAAAGTATTTATTTGTAGTTTATTTGTACCAGACCCATTTTAGAATGAAATCACCCAAATGTATAAAGACTAAGCAGCTTGCCAGAGGCTGAACAGGGAGAGAGATGTGCTTGAAACTTGCTGTCCTTCTGTGTATGTCCTTTCCTTAGCATATCTGACCAGACACTTCCCAAGACTTTAAACACAGATGTGCTACCAATAAAGATGAATGTTAACGATTCTATTATGGGCAGGGAATTTGGTTTAAAAAAATAAGCCCAAGTCATTCAACATGCAAATGTAAACAGAACCTAAAATGAATGAACATATTAATTGTACTTTTCTCCTCTATTTGTTCCTTCTGAGCCAAAGTTTTGTTCAAGCAAATGATCAATGGTGGACTGACGTCTAGAGTTATTTAGCTAATTCCCAGCATTAATTGAAAAATGTCTAGTATTTCTAAACACCATCCTAAAAAAAGAACTTGAACTGTCAACCCCCATTACTTTTGTCATTACATCTTTCCTAGGCCTGACCTTGAGATTTTTAAACTATTCATGTTTCTTACCAATGTTGTTTGAGGGTTTGGTTTCTGCATTGATTGCACAGGCCCTGAGATTGATGGTGAACATGAGTTCACTGTTAAACATTCAACATGACATAGACCTAGAAAAAAAATACACATGGTAATAAATTCAGGACTCACAAACTTGAAAGTTGGGATAGATTCAGGCACTTTGTAAAACATTGTTTATTTGGACACCAAAATTCTTCCTCTAATACCTCAACTGGTGTCTGCTGCCTCAGTCATTCATTATTCATTCATTCACTGCATATTCATTGACTACCTGGCATGTGCCAGTCACTGTTTGGGCATAGAGCATGGTGCCCTGCCTTCATGGTAGTTGTGTTCCAGGAAGACAGTGATAAACGAGGAGAGCTGCTATGGCAGGAGTAGCCTCTGCCTGCTCTATGCCCTTCCAGCCTCATTATCTTCCCCTGCAATTCTAAGGCAAGCCCCCCTGGGGACCTGGCTCTGGCTCCAAACAAGATGCATATAGAAAATGTCTGGCTGAGGCAACTGTTGGCTGAGCATCAAGTTCACTGCTGGCTGTGATGCTCTTGACTTGAACCCTCTGCTGAGGCTCCAGGCTCTCTGTGATTCAGCCCTTGGCTGGGCTACTCTCGTTTCCCAAGTCCACATCATCTCCAGCCCCGAATACTTGACCAGTGATGCCTATTCTCCATGCCTGGCACTGACTGGCTATTCTAACTGTAGGCGGTGTCTTGAGTGACAGGCTTCAGGAAGCATTGGGCGTGGATGGAGTGAGCCTGTGACCTCCAAGCTTCCCCAGATGGTTTGGGGTCACTTCTAAGTATGAAAGCCAGCTCAGAGGGGCTTCAGGGGATATGGACTCTGGGTGATTCTATATAGGAATCTCAGCAGGGACTGGACATAGTCAGCTAGGACTTTTTGGAGTTGGTTTATAGTCCAAGCAGCCATTTTATTGGCTATTTCATGTGGAATAAATTCAACAGAAAGGGAAGCAAGAAACTGTAGGAGATCTTTTCTTCCTCATATCCCTAGGCAAAGTATAAAAATAATAATTCTTCAACAAAAACATTAGTGACTAAGTAAATGGGTAGATGCTTCATCTTACCGTTCCATCTTCATCTCTTCCCAAGAAAGGTCCCCATCACTCCCTGAACTTAAGTACTGGCAATGGAAATAGAAAGAAAAAGGTATCATCAAGGAGATGTGGACAGACCTTAACCAGTCATAGGATTTGAAGGGAGTTGAAGACTGGAACATTACGGATTAAATGTCTCCATCCTCAGGTCTGAAAATACCGTAGTTCCAGTAATGTCAGTAGTCAGAGAAACGAGACTGTAGGTCCCATTTCAGACATTTTGAGCTGCTTTTGAAATAGACACATAGCATTCTATTGCGTTTGAAGTAACATGGTCAGGTTCACTGCTGATAAAAATGGGTTTGACCGTTTAGTCTTAAGGGAAGGAGGATGCTAAGAATTAACTTGCCAGACCCTCACCATGTGAGGGGTGGCAGGTATGTTTGCTATCACAGGATACTTCTGGTTGATTAGTAGTTGCCATTTGGAGTGCATTCCAGAAAAAAGTAGCAGAATGGACTGCAGTGCCTGCAGTGAGCATGAGGAAGCAGTGTACCCAAATGTTACCAATCTGCTATCTTTAATTCATATGCAGAAGCAGCCTCTTTGGCCAATAGGCGAAGCACAGAATGGCAGAGAAGAGTTCTATTTGGAACAAACATTTTTGCTAATTGAATAAAAAGGCATGCATATTTATTTTTCTTGAGCACAGGGTTATCAGAAATAAATTTTAAACTCTAATTGTTATATAAGCTGACTGACAATTTTTGGATTAATTTCTCTGTTTGAAATGAAGTCTAATATATGTGTTCCATAGAATTACTTTTTAAAACTCAAGGTTTTCAGTTTCTCTTCTTTTTAAAAAAAAAATACCATATTTATAGTTCTAAGTAGAACTGTTCTGTGTGGCTTGGCAAACCCCATATTCTGTTTTGCACAATAGGCCTTTTCTGGAGACATGTACACACACTGAGTTTGCATATGTATGAGGAAGCCATGCTGCATATTTTTCACTTAAATAAATATTTGAAAAACACAAGAAAATAAGTCACCCGTAATCCTAACACTCAAAGACAACACTCTATATTTTCATATGTCTTTTTTCAGCCTTTTTTCTTTGCATTTGGAAATACTCATATGTTAAAAAAAAAAAGGAGATGATTCTTTATAGCCACCTTTTATACTATTATTTTCTCTAAAAATTACATTTTAAGCATTTTATGTTAGGCCCTTAGCTAGTTTTTATTTTATTTATTTTTTTATTTTTAGTTTTTTCCTTAACTGGTTTTTAAAACATCTTGTATAAATCACATGGTCTTTGCAAAATAATAATTTTAATTCAAACTGCTTAGGATATTTAGAGTGCTTTCAATTAGAATTATAAGCAAATGTGAATGATGCTAAGATGTACACCTATATGCATGTCTTTATATATCTTTGAGAATTTCTGTAGAAGAAATTTCTAGAAGTATGATTCCTGAACTGAGCAATAAAGGCAGTAATAAAACTCTTGATACAAATTACCAGCTCACTTGAGAGGGTTATTCTCAGGGATAAAGGAGACTGATAATGTTTATTTTTAAGTTACATCTACATTTTTAAAGAAATTGATATTTTTATGACATAAATTGATATTTAAAATCAGGAATTGGCACATTTTCTGCCAAGAACCAGGTAGTAAATATTTTAGGCTTCTCTGGCAAGACAACATCAATGTCAATGACTTAACTCCACCATCATAATGAGAAAGCAGCCACAGACTATAGGTAAATGAACGGGATTGTCTGTGTTCCAATAAAACTTTATTTACAAAAACAGGCAGGGTTGGTCAGACAGATTGGCAGGTCATAGTTTGCCAACCCCTGTCTTAATTAAAAATTCGGCTCTTCTGTGAAAAATCTGAATTTGTGGCTCTCAAAGACGGGAAGCCATGTTTGCAGAGTTCCCTTTCTGAAGATTTGAGCTTGTAGGATTGTGAATTCCTCCAGTTACAGACCAAGGAGGGGAGTCAATCTGTTTTCACTGCAAGGCAGTTTGGAATCTAAGCAAGGAAGCTATGAATCAGCCTGTTGTTTCAACATATGTGAAGTATGGCGCGGTCTATAAAGTTAAGCTTCTGTTTGCCTCTGTCAGGCAGCTGTGGTTCTTTCTGCCCTGCATCTTCTCATAGTGCCCTTTCTTGAGAAATTCACTGACTCCCAGAGTAACACTCATATCTATGTATACCAGTGAATTGCACTCAATATTGATTCAATCAAGGCCTCCCATCACTCATTAATTCTAGCATTACTGCACAGTTCCTAGCAAAACAAAGCTGAAGCCGGAAGGGAAAAATCTTCTGAGAAATAACTTTGTTCTCATGGAACCTACCCAACAGGCAATATTTTTCCCAGATGTTGAGCATACAATTGCTTTTCCTTAGGTGACCCTTTGTAGAGCAGCTAAAAGACCTCATTGACTACCTTTAGAAAGGTGTAAAGCAAATATAAAAGGAAATAAACTAAGTGTAACCTCCTAAGTAATGCTACTATGACAGAGATAATTAGCAATTATCTCTCAAAGAAACTTGTAAATTGACCAGGGGGATAAGATGTGTTTATCGTGTTATTTCAGCGGTTGTCTACCTCCCTTCTGAAGGTGCTTTGAATTCGGAATCTTTCTGGCACAATGGGAATAAAGGGAGCTGCTTTCGGAGGCTGTTGGTTTTTACATAGATGCACACACTCGCACGCACACACACACCCTTCTGACCCCAAGAATTTAAAAGCAGCTGCCTTCATAAAGACCACATCTGAGTCCAGCAGTGGTTATATGCTCATTGTTTCTGTCTCTTTTATTTATCCTGGAGAAACAATGTGAGCTTGATGTACACAGCCCTCTGCCAATAATAGAAGTGTGTGCCCAGTCAGCCCAAGCAAGTCACAGAGATGGAGAATAAATGGATTTGACCTAGCAGATTAGTATAAACAATAACTTTCCTGCACAAACACACACACACACACACACACACATACACACCATATATGTATAACAGCTGCAAATTAAAATTTTGGTTAGAAAGACTTTTTCACTAAAAAACCACAAATTGTGTTGCCATCATAAGCATCTAGTCATAGTGCACATATTTTAAAATGTGTAGAAAGTTTATAAACACACATCTACTGCTTGGCAGCTAGCCAGGAAGATAACCCTGGATTTACATTCTGATCCTTCTTTTTGATGGATGAAAAAACAGGCATTTCCACAGTGAGTGACTTGCTCAGTGTGTGGGTCCCTGGTGCCAACTTGGTTCTCCTGATCCCCAGGAAAGTGGTCCCCTCACCTGTCCACACTTCCTCTTCAGCTCTGGTGCTTTTCCTCTCTGTGGTTTGTTGCAGGCTGTGCATAATCGTGATTTGGTGCTCTGGGATGCATGCATGTTTAGATTTTATTTTTTGTCATCTTGAAGGATAGAACAGGGACCACTGGGTAGAAGGGCTTTCCAGGTGGCACTAGTGGTAAAGAATCCACCTGTTAATACAGGACATGCAAAAAATGTGGGTTCTATCCCTGTGTTGGGAAGATTCTCTGGAGAAGGAAATGGCTATACCACAACAAACTTCCTAACTTGTAGAATAGAATTTCTCAGGGCTGTCCAATTTCAGTCCAGTTCAGTCACTCAGTCGTGTCCGACTCTTTGCTTCCCTGTCCATCACCAACCCCCAGAACTTGCTCAACTTGCTCAAACTCATCTATTGAGTCAGTGATGCCATCCAGCCATCTCACCCTCTGTCATCCCCTTCTCCTGTTTAATCCAGGTTTAATCTTGAGTTATTTTAGTTTAAGAGTGTCACATATTTTAAAAAATGGTCTTAGTACATTACATATGTTTGTACAAATGCAGTTCAGCACATTAGAACAGTTGTTATCCACCTAAATATGTGACAGCGTACCTTAGAAGGGAGTTGCCAGTGAAGTCACCCAAACCATTGATTCCTGCTACTGTCCCTTCTGAGCTGCACATCGGGCCACTGTAATTGTCACAGGTGCTCATTTGTGGCCTGACAGGACACGCCATCATGGTGCCCATGATTTTATAGCAGATCACACTGCAGTTACAAAGAACTGATTCTATTGTTTCCATTTCCTCAAATCAGTCTGGTTGCATGAATGCTTCTGCCTTTGGGGGTTTCATTGCTGGGACTTAACACATGGTTTTCTACTCTCTTTCTACCCTGCTGAGGGACCATTTCATAAAGCAGTGAGCTTCTCTTTCCCCAGAAGCTTTCAAGCAGTGGCCCGATGCCATCTTCTGGGGGGAGTGCCATGCATTTTTGTAAAGATTCAGACCTAGACCAAATGGGTTCACAAGTGAAAGGGGATGAGCAGATTGAATGCCAATCACATGACCATTGGTTGAGGTGGAGTCATTTTATTTTGCTTCCCAGAGCACATAATGAAAGACACAGCTTATCTGGAAGCTAAGTTTGAACTGGATACTGTCACTGGAATGGTTGCTAGGGGACAGTCATCTGTACTAGCCTCCTGGTGCCCTGGGTGCTGAGGAGCAAAGGAACCAATGAGGCAATAATTTAGGCCAAAATTGGAGTTTGGGATTAACATATACACACTGCTTTATATAAAATAGGTAAACAAGGACCTACTATATAGCACAGGGAACTGTATTCAATATCTTGTAATAACCTATAATGGGAAAGCATCTGAAAAAGAATATATATGTGTACAAACAAATCACTTTGCTCTACACCTGAAAGAAACACAGCCTTGAGAATTAGCTATTCTTCACTAAAAAATAAAATAATCGGGCGCTTGTGGAGCAGGACAGGGATGCTGACTAGAACCTCTGAGGGGAAAAAAATGCTACTGAGGTCTCTTACATGGCGCTTGTGTTCTTCCCCATTCACTCCAAGTTTTTGAAGGGGTGATACAGTACTTCTGGGGGTAGGGATTCCATGCTAATAAGGGAAAGGAAATCAGTGAAAGAAGAGGGAATGGAGGCCAAAAATGGAAAGTATTTTACTGAAAACGTCTTGGGTCAGCTCCTAAACTAATTATTATAATGTGTTTCAGTTCTTTTCAACAACTGTTTGGCCTTTGTTTCTGTGTTACCCAGATTTCATCTAGCTATTTCCCAAGAACAGCTAAGTATTGAACAGGAAATGCTTGTTTCCTCCTCATGTGATTTAAATTTAAATTCCCCCATTTATATCTTGACAGGAAAATAGGTTCTCAAAATTTGAAAAAAAACAGAATCTTCATTTCTTCTTTCTCATCACTATGCCAGTATTATTTGACCTCATTCAGTGAAAAAAAAAAAAAAAAGGGTGGTGGCTTAGATGGTAAAGCGTCTGTCTGCAATGCAGGAGACCCGGGTTTGATCCCTGGGTCAGGAAGATCCCCTGGAGAAGGAAACGGCAGCCCACTCCAGTAGTCTTGCCTGGAAAATCCCATGGACAGAGGAGCCTGGTAGGCTACAGTCCATGAGGTCGCGTAGAGTCGGACACAGCTGAGCGACTTCACTTCACTTATATACATCCTGTGCTAGTAGCATTAGTGGGTATGGGACACAAAAAGATCAAGAATGCTTTGTTTGTTATTCTTGAAGGGGTTACAGTAAATGGGGAAGACAAGACTTATAAATAGATATTTTATAGCTTAGGATGTAAGTGCTGTGGCTGAAGGGAAAGTGAGACGTTTTCTAAGTTGCTACCCAGTTTGGTTGGTTTCACTTTCCACTCGTCACCTCCATCACATTTAGCATTTATTTTCTTCTGATTAACCATCAACTTGTAACATAGAGATTAAAACTAAAATCTGATTTAGAGTTTGTGAAACCCTTCCACATTGACAAAATTTGACCTCATCACATCATTTCCATATTATATTGTCAGTTGGAAAGAAATTAGGTAGTGTTTAAACGTGAAGTTGTTCCTGATCTGTTAGGACCAATGGAACATGGAAGGGAGAGACAAACAATTGTGCTACTCACCATGGGGTCACAAAGAGTTGGTCACAACTTAGCAACTTAACAACAACAACAATCTATTTCAGAAGGTGGAGATTATCCAAATAAGGATTAACCGGGCAGCCTGTAAGTGCCAGCCAGAGTCACAGAGAAGTACGTGATAAGAATTCAAAGCACTCCTTTTCCTTGTCAGATAACTAAAAAGAATGGGTTCTAATAGACACATACAGGAAAGCATGTTTTTAAAGAATGTTTGTTTGTTTGTTTTGGTTCAGACTTTGATCTGTTTACCCATCTTAGAAAGAAGATAACTAATGATTTCATAGCTTCATCTCTTACTTCACTCTTACATACTAAGGTCCACAACCAGAGATGATCAACTAGAAAGGAATTCAAAGTATGGTGACTGATGAGGGACAGATTTTGCCTGAATTTAATAGATTCTTTTGAGATGGTGGGGTTGGCAGGATAGGGGAGATGAGCTGCCTTGGATAAAGATGTTCTCAACTTTGAAAAGCAGAACTATGACTATAAAGTAATAAAGTCGACTCTAAAACAAACATGGTGGTTTAGTCACTAAGTCATGTCCAACTCTTGTGACCCCATGGGCTGTATGTAGCCTGCCAGGCTCCTCTGTCCATGGGATTTTCCAGGCAAGAATACTGGAGTGGTTTGCCATTTCTTTCTCCAGGGTATCTTCCCGACCCAGGGATCAAACATGGGTTTCTTGCTCTGCAGGCGTATTCTTTACCAACTGAGCTACCAGGGAAGCCCCTAAAACAAACATACCCAGAGTTTTTACTGATACATGGAAAGATGTCTCCAACTAATGTCATCAGCCATGCTTCCATTTCTCAAACACAGTTTGGGGGATAAAAGCAGCCTTTTTGTGTAGAGTCATTATTTCTAAACTCTGGGGTCCCCAAGGTTGCCAGAGCAACGCATGCAGCTCCCCTGTCCCCCTTTCCTGGTCTGAAGTCTGGTCAGCTTGTCCTCCCTGGATGTTCATCAGGCAGGGCCACGTCTCGGAGGAATCTTTATATTTCTGTAGCCCCTACGTCCTCATGAACAGACAAAGCAGCTGCAGCTGATTCCTCCTGCAATTTGTGTGTGGCCCCGGGACTCCTGACAGGAGGCCTGGCGCCTCTGCCACGAATGGCTAGTCACGTGCCCTTCAAGAGAACATCTGATCTCAAAGTGCTAATGGCTGAAAATTTGGGGGAAGTCCTTCTCCAAGGGCCATCTTTTGATCAAGGAGGGGGCCTCCGCCTCAGAGGAAATCTTTCCTGTTTACAGACTGCTGCAGCTTTGAAAGCCCTGGCAAGCTGTGGGCCAGCCTCCTTAGCTTTTATGCAAAGGAGCCAAACAGGATGAGACCAGGATGGAAACTGAATATCATAGGAACCCAGAAGGGCAGGAAGTAACAACATAAGAAGGAATTCTTGATTAAAAGTATAATTGGAAAGGTTTGTGCTGGGAGGGTCGGAGATAATGGTATTAAAATATGTGGGACTGTGTACGTGTTTATAGTTAAGAAAGCCATTAGCCCACCTTTTCTTCAGTTCTGTTTGCCTTGTCATGTTATTCTCCACTTCGGAGCAATCTGAAATATCTTTCCTACTTGAGGGCTCTGCTAAGTGTGTTTGGGAAGGGAAAAACAACCAAACTTCATTCTTTTTGATATTATTTTCTATGTGGAATAGAACCTGGGAAAGACCATATTATTCTTTATAGAATTAATTATTCTAGAACTAATCATTAAGAGATTGAAAACATGTGTAAAGGTTAACGTTGCTATTCACAAAGATTTTTCCACACTCTGACATAGATGTTTGTGAACCTTTAAGAAAGTGCCTCAAAAATCAAGCATTATTATGCAGTGCTCCAAAACTGTGTGTGGTGGTGGCTGGTGACATCCCCCTTGTGAAATCAAGACCCCCACCAAACGCCCAGCTTATTTTCCAATCCGGCTCCTGGCACCAGCCAGTCCCCAAGTGACCCCTGAGCCCCACCCACCAGCTCCATCTCCACAACCTGGATGAGCCGCCCACAATCCCCAATTCCAGACAGAAGTCTTAGTAACAGGTTTTTATCATTGTCTTCCTGTGCCAACCAGGAGAATAAACCATCCTTACCAGATGCTCCGCGTTGCAGAAAATGTGCTTGTGCAGAATTCCGCATCGGTCTCCTTGCCTCGCACCCAGCAGGTGATATTTATGGACTGTTTACAAGTCGCTCGCATATGGCATTCTAAGGAGGTCTGTAACTTTTATATGCTGTCATCCAGTTTATTTATTTTATGCAAACCTCCTAAAGGTCAGCCCTCTTCTGCCTGCCTCCGTAACTTCAGGCTGAAGGAAAGATCCTCAATGTAACCTCAAGACAGAGGACCTAAGCAAACGCGCTCTCCATATGCAGGACTCCCGCGCATGCGTCCTTGAGTCCCTCGACAGGACGCTGCAGGCAGAACGTGGCGGGAACCGGGTAGCGACTCTGCTTCCGCCAACAATGCGGCAGTCATGCTCCTTTCAGGGGAAATGTCTGCCCGGTTTGGACTTGGCTCAGCTCACATGGAGGAGAGAGGGGCCAGCAGTCCTGGGGAAGACGTGTGGTCAGCACGAGAGGTGAAGCCAGGGCACATCCCTGCCTGAAACCGTTCGCAGCATCCCTCCTCCGGCCTCTGTCGGTCTAGGGCAGCATATAGCAGCGCTTCCGACAGCCTCTCCTCGTCACCGTCCAGAGAGGGGCGTTGGGGCTCTGGGATGGCGGAGGGCATGACAGACCTGTCCCCGAGAACAGTTCTGACTTTACAGTTCTCCTGCCAGGTGGACTCGCAAAATGTGTAGAGATTTTTTCACTGTCAGAGGCCAATGAAAACAGGAGGCAGGTGTCTTCTTATCCTTTTGAAAACCAAGATAAAGGAGTGACGTTACTGGATCACTGGAAATATTTCACTAGTACTGTGTGTGTGTGTTTCTGATTCTTGTTTTTGTTTTGTTTTTGGCTGCTCCATGTCTTAGTTGCCATTATGTGGGATCTAATTTCCTGACCAGGGATGGAACCTGGGCTCCCCACGTTGGAAGCTGGAGTCTTAGCCACTGGACCACCAGGGAAGTCCCATCACTAGTTAGCTGCTAGTTTGAACAGAAGTCTAGGCCGATTCCTTTGGCTGTGAAGAAGGTGTTGGGCACGCAGGCACCTGGGTACTGTGACCTCGGCAGTTTGCCTGGAAAGAGAGGGTGGCAAGCTCAGAGAGTGAATTTCTTTCAAAAGTGACTTTTCCAGGTCACACAGGTCATCTTTTATGGTTTCCACAGATGCTCTTTATGTAAATAGTATTTAGCAACCCGGAGTTCAGGTAGGAAACTGACAGGAGGTCCAGGGACCCCCTCTCCCCGCAAAGTTCTGCAGCTGCTCTCAAGGCAGTCGGGACGATTCTCAACCAAGCGCATCCCTCAGAATCAACTACCTGCAGGAAGTTTTACAAAATACCCGAAACTGGTCCCTGCCTCAGACATCCTGAACTATGATCCTAGGGATGGAGCTCTGCAAGGACCAGAGACAGTTCTGTGAAGAGGACAGACTGAGGCCCAGGTCTCAGCATCCAGGCCTCTGATCCAAAGGCTGCCATGCTGAGCAAGTCTGCAGGCCTGGTGGACTTCTGCTCAGAGAACTAGTGGTTCCCAGCGGGGAAAGCGAGGGCTTCTGTGGTGGGGCTGGGACAGAGTTGACATCCCCGTAGAAGGAATAAGGTTGTGGCTTCCACAGCCCTATCCTGGGATCACCACTTACTCTATGACCTTGGGTTTACCCAGTGGAACCTCATTAAGCCTGTTTGCTCTCAACTGTGAAGTGGACCTACAAATAGTACCTTGTGGTGTTATTGGTTATAAAATGAGATTGTGGAGGAAAGTACATAGTTAATTTCCTGGTACAAGTCTGTGTTCATGAGGAGTAGGCAGTAGAAGTTATAGTGGTGGTGGTGGTGGTGGTGGAGTATTTAGATTAGTGGGAAGAATATGGAGCGTACATTCTAGCATCATGCCAGGCTAGCTTAGAATGGTAACAGCTAAATTCATATTGTGTCTCTGTGTGCCTGGTGGTGAGTGTGTATGATGTTTAATCCTCACAAGCACCCCGCAAGACATTGTCATACTCATTTTACTGAAGAGGAAGTCAAGTATAAAAAGGTTATAAGATCCACCTAGAGACGTCCCTGGTGGTCCAGTGGTTAAGACTTTGCCTTCCAATACAGGGGATGTGAGTTCCATACCTGGTTGGGGAACTAAGATCTCAGGGCCAGAAAACCAAAACATAAAACAAGCAATCTTGTAACAAATTAAATAAAGTCTCAAAAAAAAAAAAGTACAGGACTTTTTTTTTTCTAAGACTACAGAACTCGAGGTGGCAGATGAGTTTGAAGCCAGATCCTTCTAATGCCAAAACCACAGCTTGTATGAAGCCTGACCAGATGCTTGGTTAGGGGACGTCGTCTTCCCCAGCCAGCCAGTCGGAGGATATACAGTCCCTGTCGGCATGACTAGTTATGAGTGTGGTTATTTCCTGAGCGGTAACTGAAAAGCACTTAGGATCTTGGGAATTCAGATTAGATCGTGAAATGGTCCCTTCTACTGTGAGGCTGAAAATTCACGAGGTGTTTGTCAGGGTTAAGAGTGGCTGTGAACACACAGAAGCAGCTCTTTCAGATCCTTGAAGCTGTCAGCCTGTGTGGTCAGGGCCCACCTGCATATCTGAGTGCCCAGCAGGTGAGTTCTGGTCACCCGGGGTGGAGATAAACTGATCGTGACTTTCACAAGCCACTCCTGGGACCAGTGCTGCAAATCAGCTCTCTTGCAAGTTCCCTTTCAGCAACTGAAAAAAAAAATCTCTTCAGGGGATCCTAAGATCTTGAAAGTCCTCACTTGGCTCGATAAAAACATGTGTATTTTATCCCTGCCAAAATGAGTGTGATTAACAGAAAAATGAATTTCAACTGTGAACTGAAGTTGATAAGTGTATTATTAACAGGAAACTATTGTACTTATTTTCAAGAATAATGTAACCCTTAGACATTTTTTCTTAGAGTGGCATCCGATGGTCTGATTTTCTAGCACCACAAGGCCAGGCCCCTGTACTGTGGGATCTCAGTAAGTCAACAGCAGGGTGTGTCTCTGTTTTCCCCTCCCCCCTCCAGTACCCTCAGAGTCTGTCAAATTTAGGACAGATAATCCTACGTTTAAGCCCCAAGTGTCTGAAGGCAGAGGAGTTTTCTGAGGACAAGATATACTTTGACTCCATGAGATGTAAGGGAGGAAGTAAAATTTGCAGAGGCCCCAGCAATATGGCAGAATCCTTATTTATATTCGATGTAAATCTAAAGAAACTGAGAAATTCATAGCAAACGGCTCCTAAAAACAGCCTTGGGAAGAAACTTGTTTAACTGAGATTTATAGATGAACTAGTCTCCCCTTATAAGTGTGCTGTTGATTATACTAAGACACACAGCCAACTCATGGCCTTAAGTAAATTTGCCATAAATTAATTACATGGCATCACTAGAGATGACAATGTTTAGTGTTTGTTTTTGTGTTTCAGTTTGTGTCAACCTTTAATTTGTCATTTGTAATTAATTTGTAGAGTATTTGCAGTTGTGCTGCAAATATAGAAGTTGTGCTGCATGAAAGACTTTAAGTTGGATTATTAGGTGTGAAAGTGAAAGTGAAAGTTGCTCAGTCTTCTTTGCAGCCCCATGGACTATATAGTTCATGGAATTCTCCAGGCCAGAATACTGGAGTGGGTAGCCTTTCCCTTCTCCAGGGGATTGTCCCAACCCAGGGATCGAACCCAGGTCTCCCACATTGCAGGCGGATTCTTCTCCAGCTGAGCCACAAGGGATTATTAGGACTGAGATGCTAATCCCATCTGGGCTCTGGTGATGCCATCCCTTTCAGGGAGCCCACTGCCTGGCCTGAACGAGCATTGGCTGGACAGCCTTGGGCCTGTTCCCATTCCACCCCACCAGCCCTGGAGTGAGGGCGGCCCCTTGTCCATCCCCTGGGTCAGGCGGCAATTACTGCTGGAGATCAACCCTCCCCAGCTCTCGTTTCTCATCCAGGCCTTCTCTGGGGGTCCAGAGACGTCTTGTCCTTCTCCAATGACAAGGCAGTTTGGAGATTTCCAGCTGGCTTGGGGCTGGCTTTGGTATAAGGAGTAGGATTAAGATGAAAAGAGCCTTTTTTCATGAGTCCACTTAGAGCCACTAAGAGGAAAAGGAGACTGAGAGTTCCAGAACAATCAAACTTAGTAGAGAGGTCAGTGGGCCAGGAAGGCAGCCTGGCTTCAAACAGACCTTCCTGTCTGTCTGTGGGTTCCTGCCTGAGGATACAACTGAAAGAAAAGTGTTTCCAAAATTTAAGAATCTACTGATCCCTTTTACAGAAAAGCATGTCCACAGACCTTCTGCATTGAAAACTATTTTATTATAATCTTACTTATTCTACATATCCTCCACATTTATCCATCTTTTATTTATGTTTAATGTCCCCATAGAATAGAGCAATAAAAGTTTACACATTTGTCCCAACAAAACTGCAAAACGTGAACACTCAGATAACAACCTCAATTTGATGTAATGAATGATGGCATTCGGTAGAAACAAAATCCCTTTTATTCGGTAATATAATAATGGTAGGATATCTTTGCAATTTTATGCTTTACTTGTTATTAACTTAATTTCCTTGAGTTTCAGCATGATGGAAAACCCTTTTAGCCATTTTCATGGTCTTTGCTGGTTTTTAAATTTTTTTATTGCTTAATTTGTTTTACCCACTGATAGCTTAAATTAATGGCCTATTAATTGTGAATTAATTTAATGGTGTACCCCCAGAATATCATGTTGGAAAAAACTCTTTTAATGAAAAGTTCTATACTGCCTATTTATGTCTAGAGTTACTGTGGATTAACTATGGCTTATTGATTTCCCAATGAGAGGCACCATAGTATGTGTCAATCGCTCAGTCATGTCCGACTCTCTGCGACCCCATGGACTGTAGCCTGCCAGGCTCTTTTGTCCATGGAATTCTACAGGGAAGAATACTCGAGTGGGTTGCCATTTCCTCCTCCAGGGGATCTTCCCGACCCAGGCATTAAACCTGTATCTCCTGCATCACAGGCAGATTTTTTTTACTGAGTCACCAGGGAAACCCAGAGGCACTGTGGATCCTGGTTTTTTTAGAGTTCAGCTCTCTGTTACTCCTGAGTTTTCACGAGATGAGTCACTCTCCCTTCACTGTGTCTTTGTCCACACAGGGAGCTTTCCTGTGGCTGCACTTGGCATGCACTGAATCATAAACACAAACTCTCATGTGCCTGCAAAAACACACGGCAGTATTCCTTATATGGTGGTGACTGAGGATATGTTTGGCTTGTGCCTTTTTAAAAGATAATCATCAAAATGAAAACCTACCATTTCTAAATTCTTTTATAACTCTCTTGACGCTTGAAGAATGACCAGTCTGAGATCCACTGCCCACATCTGACATATTAGAGATGGTGTCAGAGCAAGTCAGAGGCTCTGGGCCATGACCAGTGGCTATGATGGAACCAGAACACAGCACGACTGTTTTGAATCGGGGTGTGTTGGTGATGGAAAGGGCCTTGGAGATCTTCCAGGGCAAAGCCCTTTGGGTGCAGATGAGAAAACAAAGGCCCAGAGAGGTCAGGTGACTCACCCAGCATTACCCAGCTATTCAGCAACAGAGTTTGACTTACAACTCTGCCCTCCTGTTTTCTTGGTCAAAGCCATACCCATCACAGTTGCCTGCTCTGGGCAGCTTAGTGGATGAATAGCTATGACACTGAGGAAATAGTACTTATTTAATGTTATTATTATTGCTTAGATATGAAACAGATGTTAGTTTACTCCCAGGTTCATGTATATAGCGTGAACCCGTTAGGATTTTATCAATCCAAGAAGGGCATATTATTTTCTTCCTCATTAACTTTCAACTACTTACTCTTCTGGCCCATTGTGTCTCTTGGCATAACTACTAGAAATGGGTTTTACTGAAGCAGCATTGAGTGCATGCGTGCGTGTGTGTGCGTGCGTGTGTGTGCATGTGCGTGTGTGTGCGTGCGTGTGTGTGCATGTGCGTGCGTGTGCATGCGTGTGCGTGCGTGTGTGTGCTATAAGTAGATGTCAAGCATTCTTCTTTCAAAGATAACGGATGTGTTTTCTGTTTTCTTCCCTTTGCTGAATGCTGACAGAAAGTGTTTTAATAGACGTACTGGATTTGCAAGAGAGAATCCAGAATTAAGCACAAACTGCTACAACTGCTGGTCGTGTGACCTGTGGTCCACATCACTTACTAGGGTCTCTGCTTTCTTATTCAAAACATTTAGGGGTCAGAAAAGATGCCCTCCAAATTCCCTTCTGTAATTCTGGTTCATGATAGTTGTCTTTGTTTCTAACACAATGAAATGAATTGTATGTGGTTAAATATACCTCACCATTGTAAAGAAGTAACAGTGCAAACAGGTTGTAAAATTCTAAGGAAGCACTTTGTTTCTGTTTTCCTTTGCACTGGATGCCAAGATATCAACTAAAGATGTTCCAATTTAAGTTTACTGGACCAAAAACATACCAGGAAAGGAAAAGGCTGGAGAAAGTCCCTGTCCTGATTACTGTGTTAAAGCTAGTATTTTATAAGCATTTCTTATCTTGTCTGAAAAGAAAAGAGAACTTAAGTATTCTGGGATAAAAATAGCTTATGTTATTTAAGTATATGTGCATATGTGCATTTAAATAAATTGGAAAAACAGGAGAAGAAATGGTATGAAAATAAAATAAGACAGATTGGAATTGTCTCATAAAAAAGTCAGTGTTATGGAATATAGGACTGGGTTATGAAAAACAGAATCCTACCAACTCTTGCTTGTTAACCTTTTGCTTTCTCTAGCATATTCCTGATCAATAAGCAAAGTGATTTTAAGAATCTTCACTCAAAATACATTTTCAAGGGCTCTGATGGACTGGGTTAATCCTTAACTACAAATGAGATCAAGCAGAAAGCAAGTTTTCTATGTCTGTGCCAGGGAAGCTGTGGACTTTCTTCCTTCGAACAGGAACAAATCTGCTCACCTGCCTAAACTGGATTAGGCTGTTAATGAACCTCAAACCTTTCTAAGCCCTTCAATGTTTTGATTCTCACCAAAATGTTCAGACACTTGACTCTGGAGGTTCTGTGTGAATGTCAGCAGAGTGGCACAGACATAGAAAACTTGCTTTCTGCTTGACCTTATTTGTAGTTATGGATTAACCCAGTCCATCAGAGCCCTTGAAAATGTATGTTGTTTGAGTGAAGCTTCTTAAAATCACTTTGTTTATTCTTCAGGATTATGCTAGAGAAACCAAAAGGTCGAAGACCAAGAGTTGGTAGGATTCTGTTTTTCATGAAAAATTAGGAAAGAAGAAAATCCGTAGAGAAGGTTTGCATTCTTAACCAACAGAAGTGGGAAAACATGTTTGTTATGTCTGTGGGAAAAGTACTAGATAAGGTGTCAGAAGACTTGAGTTGTTTTTTTTTTTTTTTAAACTTTTAATTTTATATTGGAGTATAGTTGATTAACAATGTTGTGATAGCTTCAGTGGACAGCAAAGAGACTCAGCCATTCATATACATGTATCCATTTTCCCCCAAACTCTCCTCCCATCCAGGCTGCAACATAACATTTGACAGAGTTCCCCCTGCTATACAGTTGGGTCCTTGTTGTTTATCCATTTTTAAGAGAGAAGACTTGAGTCTTTTGACACTAAAACTAACGCTGTGATCTTGGAAATTCAACTTCTCTGCATCTCCATTCCTGTGTTTAACATAAAGAAATGGAACCAGTTCATTTCAACTTCAGACTTGCTGTACATAACTGTCTTTATTAAAATGTACAAACCTTCTCAGTTGTATCCCCATTTCATTAATTCTCTGCTTCCAGGAAACATTTTGTAAACATGTTTTAAATGTTCATGGTCAATGAATTTGCAGATTCTTTGAGTTTTTTCTAGCATTCTTGTTGACATTATCTCTTTTGGAAACTGCGTATTTGGTCCACTCTCTGTGTTCCCACTAATTTCTCGCTGCTCTCCAGGTCTCCACAACACACTTCTTTCTGTTCAGTGACTCGCTGTGGTTGCTGTTGTTCGCAGTTGTCTGGAAAAGTCTTGTCTCCAAATTACAGTGGCTTTCTTTTTTTCTTGCCCTGAAGCAACCGATGATGGGAGAATATGTGTGTGTTTCTGTTCTCCAGGGTCAGAGCTGGCTGGGGCGTAAAATTCTTAACCATTCAGTTTAATACAAATGCATTGACTCAAAAAAGTAAATGCAAACCGTGGGCTGCATGTGAGGGAGATTATGTAAGTGAAATTAATTTTTAGAACCAGATTGCATTCGTTAAGCCTGGGATCTTAATGTGGGCCAACAAAAGTGTCCCATCAGCTTACCAAGGAGCCTGAGACTTTATTATTGCCCAGATAATAACTGAAAATTTGAACTTTGCAGTTTTATAGATCAGTTTGTATCTAAAAAGCAGGCGGTTTTTAAGAGCACGGAATAAAGGTTGCTTTCTGCAGACACCTGCAGCGTGACTATTTATAAAAGGACCCAATCATTTGTCCCCTCCTAAAAGTGCTATTGGCATAAGAGGACTGGGTATTTAATCCATAACCCTCCATACGCAGCACCCCACGGTGGCAAAGCACACACAGAGCCAGAAGAAAGAGATCAAGAAAGCATTAAAAATGTCAGGCCACAAGACCATGTTTAAATGATTAGGTGAGACGCCGTCTTGGTTTAACAATGGCCGGGCACACCTCGGGGGCCTGACCTCCCCCACTTGCTCTGTTTTGATGGGTTATTGCAATCTGTTCTGAAATTGAATTTCAGTTTGTTTCAATAGCATTTTGCAGTAAATAGGAGTGACTGTGGTATCTCATTTGTGAATCTTGATGTAATAATCAGAGGTAATTGAAGCATGCACAAGCCACAGAGACTTATGACATGTTTTTAAACAAGTATTGACTGATATGAAACTAATTTAACAAAAACTGGAAATTGGACTCCACCGAAAATGCGTGCACAGAATTCAGAGTCTGTTGCAACTACACCAACTTTGGTTTAAAAAATGGAATGTTCAAGTTCCCTTACTTTTCCTGAAGGAGTTTGTGTGCAAGTTACTGACAGGCAAGGTTGTGACTCTGGGACTCTGGCTAATCACCTACCTGCCCACTAGAGTTAATCATTTGCCAGTCCTGGGGTTTGGGGTAACCCGTCCATCTCCTGTCATCTCCGACTGCCTCAGTGGCTCCCACGAATAAGAAAACCTCTTGGTAAGGGAAGCAAGCACACAAAATTAACTCCAAATGGCAACATTCTGTGTAAACGAGCACAGATTTGGAATCTTTCTATTTGTAAACTAATCTTCTTAGATAAGATTGTTCTGTATTTGTGCATACACTAATATATGTGCATATAGACATATTCCATTTGGCATTACATATATGCTCACTGACAAAGTGCCTGCTGGCCCTATATTCCATTTTAATGCAAGTCTGAGTCTAAAAAGGAGAAATGCAAGAGCAAAATCTGTAATTTACATCTCTAAGCCGAATAACAGAGATAACCAGAGCAGGGTGCATAATTCCCCATAGGCTCTGGACTTGAAGAGGGGTGAAATGCATTTGAGGACAAGAATTTGAAATTCAAATGATGAAAAGGAATACTGGAAAATGCTTCCGTAGATATTGACCTTAAATACAAATGGGTAAATCTTTGTGTTCAGGTGCTACAGAAAGTAGAATGAATTGTGTGTCATGCGCTGCAAAGATGAGTATAAAAATAAAGCCTATGAAACCTTGCGATGCTTGTCCCTTGACTGAAGGAAGCAGAAGACAGTGGTGATACAGGAGGGAATATAATGGAGAGAAAATAATGAACAGCTTCATTAGGCAAAACTCAGCATTTGTATGCGTTTCTAACATATACTAATGTCCACTGGATTGGAGACTTTATGTGGAGCAAATTTCTTTAAAAGGGAGTGAATTACAGCCTCTTAACATACAGTTCAAAGTGCATAAATGTCACCATTATCCATAACATACCCAGGATGGCAGGAAAGATGAAGTCTAAACATGGTATTTTTCTAAGTAGAAATCTTGAGGACATGGACCTCATTAGAACCATCATTCCACCTGTGGAAACCGAAACAAGTAGACTTGACATAAGCATCTAGGGATTTATAGACGTAATACTTATTATCACTAATAGGAGTTGGGTTTCTAAGTCCCAGAACATCTAGCTGAGGCTATGCCCCTAAGTATTTGGTGCTTTCTTCCAAAGAGAGACGGTTGTCACGATGGCTGTTTTAATAAGGTTTAATGTAATTGGAACAAAAGCAGAACACAGTTCCTTGAATTTTCCCAAAAGCGATTGACGTGGTTTGTCGAAAAAATTTTCAAAAGTGTAAGGTGTTTTCTTTTAAAACTATTTACTAAACAATGTAGAAGATTGTGTTTATTATCAATGATGTCAATGTAGGAGTACAAAATAGAGGTTATGCCATGTTTGTTCTAGTTTTTTCTTGTTTGTTCAGTTTCCCAATGTGTTAACTTATTTCCAAGGAAACTGTTTTTGTTTCTGACTCTCAGAAAAATCCAAGATAAATAGAGCGACATTATTTTCTACCTACAAGAAGTATAATCTTATCAGAGAAATGAATAAGGCATGGTAACACCTAAAAAAATAATTCTAGCTCAACATTGAGCAAATCTGTAATTACTCGGTCTGTACTAACTCAGGGCTCCATAAATTCAAGGGGAGGAAACGTTTACGGGCAATTGAGTCTAAGAAAAACTTCACAGAACGAGTGAACCCTGAGTTGGACTTTGAAAGAATGGAGTTTGGATTGGCAGAAAAAAGAAAAGGGAAACTCCTAAGGAAGAGATGCCAGAATAATTCTGTGCAGTTATCCTTAGTGGGGGACATCAGGGCAGTTGTGCCTGACTTTCAAAGAGCTAACACTTGGAATCCCCCTGGCAGTACAGTGGTCAAGAATACACCTTCCAAGACAGGGATCATGGGTTCGATCCCTGATCAGGCTAACTAAGATCCCACATGCCTCAGGGCCAAAAATCCAAAACATTAAAAAAAAAAAAGAAGCAATATTGTTAACAAATTCAGTGAAGACTTTAAAAATGTTCCACATCTTAAAAACAAAAAAAGCTAACACTAAGAGACATAATAGAGACCCTGGAATTAGCCAGGGCAAAGCTCTTCAGTTTTTACCCTAAAATGAAAACCCTGCAGCTGGTACCTGGACTTGCATTTGACCTCCAAGTCACCCATGCTAATTTCTTTTTTACTCTGCCAGTTACCTACTAGGATTCATATCATATCTTTTAACTTTTTAAAGACCATTATCAAAAGTCATATTAACTAGGTTTTGTTGTTGTTCAGTCGCTAACTCGTGTCCAACTCTTTGCAACCCCATGGACTGTAGCACACCAGGCTTCCCTGTCCTTCACTATCTCCCAGAGCTTGCTCAAACTCATGTCCATTGAGTTGATGATGCCATCCAACCATCTCATCTTCTGTTGGCCCCTTCTCCTCCTGCCCTCCATCTTTTCCAACATCAGGGTCTTTCCCAATGAGTCGGCTCTTTGCATCAGGTGGCCAAAGTATTGAATTTTTAACTTCAACGTCAGTCCTTCCAATGAATATTCAGGATCGATTTCCTTTAGGATTGACTGGTTTGATCTCTTTGCTGTCCAAGGGACTGTCAAGAGTCTTCTCCAGCGTAAGAGTTCAAAAGCATCATTTCTTCAGTGCTCAGCCTTCTTTATGGTCCAGCTCTCACATCCTTCCATGACTACTGGAAAAGCCATGGCTTTGACTATATGAACCTTTGTCAGCAAAGTGATATCTAAACCAGGTTTAGATACTGTTTTTTAAAAGTCCAGTTTAGAGCAAGAAGGAAATGCAGTGTTTTGTTTGTAGCCCCAGGAAAGTCTGGGCTTGCCCTCTCCCTGAGATAACCTTGCAGCTGTGAAACAGGAGAGCATGGTCTGGAGGCTGAGGAAGACACGCTGCTGTAGAGATGTCCTCAGATTATCTTCCCGGGTACAACTTCTGTTTCTTTTAGCTCCCCTACACCATCATGCTATTGGTTCCCCTCTTGCCCCTGAACTTGCTGCCTGGACCCCCACTCAGACTCTGGACTCCCTTCTGGGTGCTCAGTGTGACTCTGGGTGAACCACTCAGGAGTTATTTCAGTCAATTCACTAGTGAATTCGGCAATGAATCTCCTGTGAAACGAGTGGTTTGACAAAATCAGCCGGCTGGTCTAGGAGTGATGTAGACTCGTTGACAATAAGGACATGTCACAGGATTCTACTGGCTCATTTTTCATGCCTGTGCCACAAGGACAAGCATTTTAAAAGCCTTCTCAGCCTTTCAGAAAAGAGTGCTACACATATATAAGCTATTACTACTTTTTTAACCCCAAATTTTATATACATAATTATAAGCTATTACTACTTTTTTCACCAAAACTTTTGGTATATATAATTATAAGCTATTATAAGCTCATATATAAATGTAAGCTATTACTATTTTTTCCACCAAAATTATATATATATAATATATGTAAATATATATATTTCATGCATGTTAAGAATACTTTTCTTCTTAATTTTAAAGCCTAATGGGAGTAAAAATAAAAGCTTTTGCTAATGGTCTCCTACTATTTGTATGGAAAATTTCCATTGAAGAGATCAATATTGTTACTTATCAGACATTTACCCAGCCTATGTTTGACATGTCTGTCACCCATTAAGGGGAAAGTATGCTTGAAGACACTGAATTTTAAAGAAGAAAAATTAGAGAAACTTCAAGTTGAAGTTATTATATTTCAAGACTGCCAAGCCCAACATTACTTCTACTTCAGTAGCATTTGAACTGTTGTTAACCTGTGTTTCTGAGTGTGCATTCGTCAGTGAATAATTAGGGAGAAATTCAGTAGTAAGTCAGTGATAGAAAGGACATTTGACTTCCAAATTTACAAAAGCCTACTTTAAGGTTTAAAATATTATGAAGGCTGTGTGTGTGCTCAATTAGTGAAAATGGGTATTTTGTTTCTGTCAGGGAAGGAGAATAATCTGAGTCATTAAGGAAAATGTCCCGGATTAGTGACATTTTTACAATTCAGTAATAGTCATACTATATCACACACACACAAAGATGTTAAAGGGACTATAGGTTGGCATGAAATCACATACTATTTTGAAGAGGGAGGCAGTAGGAGAAAATTCAGCATAGAAAGTTAACAGTTACAAAAATAGGAATGTTCTCTGTCCAGAATTTGGAGTTTGGGGCTGGCATACTTAGTTTGTAAAAGAAAACTCAGCAGAATAAATTAAATGGTTTTTTTTTTTTTAGCATCAGAAAGCCTACCCTCAAAAGTCGATGTGGGAAATGCTTGTGTTAACTTGACATCCAGGCATCCCTTTGACCTCTGATTCCATTCACAGGGGGTTCCTGGGTCAGCCCTTCCTTGTCCTCCACACCAGATTCTTGCTCCCCAGGGGCTGGTTTTTTATTTACAGGACAAGACCCCTTAACTCTTGATAGCCTCGTCCAAAACCAATAAGAAGGGCAGAGGCTGGAGCATGTGGACTAGAGGGAGTGGAAAGGCAGAGAAGGTTCTGGAAAGAGAGGAAAATAGACGTCTAGCCCTTCCTCCATCCTGCCCTTCATGACACAGACAGCACCCCAGGTCCCCAAAATTCAGTTATAGAGCCTTTCAAATAGATACACACTTTCAAAGTGCTCAGCATCCCTGCTTTGCTAAAATAATATCTCGGCAGACTTCGAGTCATTAGAGAAGTGATTGCCACACTTATCTGTGTTTTGTTTGTTTTTTTTGGTGTGTCAATCTAATAAATTAATTCTTTAAATTTTTCTCTTCTTACAATACCAACAGAGTTAGAGTCAAGGGGTATGATGGTTATGCTCAGAGAGCTGCAAGGCTGTCATGTGTAAGAGGAACTAAATGTGGTCTTTAGGATCAAAGAGTGGAAACCACATTAAGTACTGAAGAAACATTTATTGAGGGAACGGATCTGAGGCAAAGTCAGGAAGACTGGGGAGCCTCGCCAGGCACTAAAGATGGGCTGAACTCCCTGTCTGGACTCTGTGTGTTTCCTCTTCCTGTCGGTTTTTTTAACAAAGCTGCGCAATCCCTTCATGGAAATCTCAAATTAGAATTAGACCTTGATGATCATAGTAATCTTTTTCATCATCTCTTAAAAAGTGAGACGCAAGGATTTGTCTTTCACCATAACACAGTAGAAAGTTCTGGTTCTTCTACTAACTAGATTTGAAATATCCAGATCCTTCAGTGTTCTGGGCTTCAATTTTCTCATCTATAAAATATGATATTGGTTCCTTATCCCTTAGATCTCTTCCCATGGTAAACTTTTGGTAGTTCCATTCATATGTGTGTTAGCTGCTCAGCCATGTCCGACTCTTTGCAACCCCAGGGTGGAATTCCCCAAGCAAGAATACTGGAGTGGGTGGCCATTCCTCTCTCCAGGGGATCTTCCCGACCCAGGGATCAAACCCAGGCCTCCTACACTGCAGGCAGATTCTTTACCTCTGAGCCATCACGGAAGCCAGTCCTATTCATTGTATTCACCTTAACATCAGCTAGGTAGTAAAAGAAGTGTATTCCTGATTCCTGTCTCAGAGACAGACACTGCAATCAGCCATGCCCTGTGATTCAGCCCCTTTTTACCAAGTATAGACACGGTCTTACATATCAGCTCCGTGTTTCTTTAGCCTGAAACAGTTGCTAAAACAGTTTCTCAAATCACTGATTCAAATTAAATTTCTAACATATAAGGCAGAATAGGAGAAGGAGTTAAGCTGCCAAATTTATCTCCATCTTCTCAAATTTATGTCATCATTTACAAAGTTGATTCTCTCCCTGGATTCTTTTTTTTTTTTTTCTTCCTAATATCTGACCTGTGGCTAGTGCAAGGTAAGTGACTTTTCAAAATTACACGTAGAAAATACTTTCTTTTCAACACTAGTTCCACCTGTATTATATAATAAAAGGGTCTTATGATCAATGAGATTGGTATACGTTGGGTTAAACCAAGTTAAATCAACATTTCATGCTCATGGGACTTCTCAGAGCCTTTATATGGACACAAATTGTGGAGATTCACAAAAGGAGCCTAGTGACGTGCAGCATTCCCGAGTGATTTGGGGGAAAAACATTTTTTTTTTCATGAAGCATTTCATAAGACTGGTGTTCTGAGGGACACATTTGGGACCAGTTTGCTATGATTTCTGCTTTCTACTTTTTAAAAAAAAAAAAAGAGGAAACAACAGATTGCAAAATGATGAGAACAATAATGATATGATCTGGGTAATTTGCCATTATAAGAGGAAAAAGCCATCAGAATTAATGAAATATCTGAAATATGAGGTATTTTTTTAACTTTGATTTTCCTGTTCATTGTGGATTTTTTTGTTGTTGTTCAGTCTTTATTCTTATTTTTTTTCTGGCCCACTTTGTGTAATATGGGCTATTAGCTACCTGACCAGGGATTGAACCTCTGTCCCTGCAGTGGAAGTAGGGATTCTTAACTACTGGACTTCTAGGGAAGTCCCTGAAATATGGGGTATTTTTAAAAGAATATAACAGCTTCAAGAACTGCCATGTTTTGAACGTTTTCCCTAAAAAGATTCTCAAAGCATCTGTTTTATTGTGTATTTGTAAGTGAGCATGTATTTGCCCCCAAATCAAGAACTAAAATACTGGAAAACTGCCTTATTCCTATTTCTCCCTGTAACTGTACACTATCAGTTCTCTTAATAAACTTTTATTCATAGATAGAGCTGTGAATTTTAGCCCTTTACATTAAGAGCATTCAAAGAAATTAGGCTGTTTACGGAATAAGAAGTTAAATCATTTTATGTATTCTGGTTTTCAGTGGAAAAAAAAAAAAACCTCCTTTCCTTTTGAAACAATTAATCAGAGGAAGAAAGGTGGAGGACAGGCTTCTTTCTTCTTTGCTTACCTGTCTTGTTTTTACAGCTGAGTCTTTAGTATTATCAAGGGGAACATTTTATACCATTCTCTAGCTTGTGCCGTGCTTAAGAGAATCTTGTGTTTGGAAATGCTCCCTTTATGCGATGTTTTATTTTACCTAGCTTGACCATATTCCCTTTTCCTTTCTGTTAAGCTTACCATAAAGATATTTGGGGGCTGGGGAGTATTTGAGATGGTAAGATGAGGGCCATATGATCTCCTGCTTGGGTTAAATCCAGGCTGCAACCACAGAGCCATTTCTGTGAGCTGACCCTTTATGTGGTCATATGGTTAAACTTAGCAAGACGGTGCTTCTGCTCTTCGGCTACCCGTAAAGTTTATGGCCACTGCTTGCCTTTCTTCTAAACACACAATTACTCCTCAAGGTCTGTATAAATCATGAGGCCACTTAGGTCATTAAAATCCTCTCCTGTCTCTGTGTTCTTGTTCATAACTCAGAGATAGTTAAAAGCTTGCTTCACACCAATTAATTACTCAGTCTGTAAAGCAAATCAGTGATAAGAACAAAATTGTGTAAACTAATGTTTAGGCCAATAACCAGTGTTCTCTGCATATGTTGGTTTGTAGCCAGTTTGTATGTTTTAACACAGAAACCCTCAGTGACATTTGAAGTATTTTATGTCCACAATAGACTTCTCTTATAAAAATTATTCCCTGTATCACAAATTGACTTGTGGTTACAGAATATATCCTAGGTTTGTTATTAAGACTACTAGTAACCCAATCATTTGCAGTTAAAACACCTGATTTTGACTTGATAGAATTTTTAATAATGAAAAATTTGAAAAAGAGCTAGCACCCTAAGCACAAAAGCTTTGGATGCTAAGAATGACTTACAGCAAACAAAATGCTGCTTTCAATAAACATGAGGGATTAAGGAAACTCTGTCTACAACATGATCTATTTTTCTGCTGTGCATTTCATTCTAGCAAAATAAATGCATTGGGCCCGTATCTAAAAGTTTCATGTTTCTTGGCTGTGGTTAGCTCAGGGGTTTGTACCCTTAAGTAAACCTTAAGGGTCTACTGAACAGAATAGCACCATTTTTACTTGGGTCTGTGCCAACTACCCATCTTAAAACTCAGCTCAACCTTTCTTTTACCACCAGTATATCTAAAAGGAAGAAACACCTATCTTTCACTGAACCCATTTTTTATTCAGCATCGTTTGGTTTCCACTTTTTTAGAAAAAAATGGGCAATTGTTACAGAGTCAGGGTCTTCTCCACTCCAGAATAATCTCACCTACCTTATGCTGAAAAGGTTCTATTGTGATTACTACAAAGAAAGAGAAAAAAAAAGCCTTTAAAAAAATGAATATTTGCCAACTTTGGCTCCTGCAGCTCTGATTAGTAAAACTACCTGGATCCCCACTGAATAATTACTAATGAATCAGGAGGGTTTTTTTTTTTAACTCTTAAAATTAACACACTAGGTCCTATCGTCTAAAACAGAATTGTTGCTTTATTTCTTTTTCTAAAGAATTAAAAAGTTTGCAGCTTATGATCTTGCTAGGCCTTAAGGCAGAGTCGCTGCTTTTCTAGAACTGGAAGTTGCCCCCTGGTGTGTCTCCACCATACCAATAAAGGGGGCTTTTTGAGCAAATTCACAGCACTAATCCAGTTGCAGATCATTAAATCAGTTGGGTACATCAATGGAAACACTTAATGGATTTAGTGATTTCTTTTTTAAAAAAAAGGTATTGTAATATATATAAATTAGCTTCTTTAACTCCATTATTGACTATGGCTTTAATTGGGATGGCAGAGCATGTGGTGGTTAGATGGCATCACTGACTCACTGGACACGAATTTGAGCAAATGCCAGGAGATAACGAACAACAGAGGAGCCTGGCATGCTGCAGTCCATGGGGTCTCAAAGAATTGGACACAACTTAGAGACTGAATAATAATAACAACAACTGGGGCAAGGCCTATTGTCATTCCAAATAGTAATTTTCAGAGTATTAGGTTATGTCATCTTCTGAGAGTTAGTCATCTTCTGACTGATAGATTCCCCCAGGGAGATATTAATAGCAGTAGCCAAGCTTCTGCACTGCCTAGACTACAGCCTGTCTTGAACTGCATACTACATACGATTTGAAAAACCAAGCTGTGCGCCACTTGGTTTTCTGTGCATTTTTCTCTTTGCTCCTCCTGCATTCCAGCCTCATATGGAAGCGGACATCAGCATGTGTTATTTCACTGAGTCCTCCCTCTCATCGTTGCGAGTTGATTATTATGTCCTTTTTTGCAGGTGAGCAACTGAGGCTTACAGATGTCAGTAAGTGACACTCCGCGAATCAGTGACAAGAGTGTGAGGGCTTGGGTCACAGTCACCCCAGTTTGGCTAATCTGATGGATGGCCAGGCAGGTAGCACCTCCTGCCCCAAGGTTCCCTCTGAGACTTTGTGGGAGGTCAAAGATGGGGCACGTCTTAGTAGATTAAAGGTGCAGGAGAGAGTCCTGAAGCTCAGAGCCCACACCAGAACCCAGTTGTGGTTTTTTGTTGTTTGGATTTTTTTTTTAATTTATTTTTCGCTGTGCTTGGTCTTCGTGGCTACACACGGGCTTTCTCTAGCTTCGGTGGTCAGTCTACTGTCTAGTTGTGGTGGATGGGCTTCCCATCGCAGTGGCTTCTCTTGCTGCAGCACACAGGCTCTAGACCTCAGGCTCAGCAGCTTGGCACACGGGCTTAGTTGCCCAGCAGCAATGTGGAACCTTCCTGAACCAGGGATCGAACCTGTGTGCCCAGCATTAGCAGGCAGATTCTTCACCGCTGGACCACCAGAGAAGTCCCAGAACCCTGCTTTTTAACACCCCAACTCTCTCTCCACTTTGTCCCCGTGAGAAGGCTGAGAGAAGAGGAGCAGAGAGGAGAGAACAGGCTTTATTTAAAACAAACAAACAAAACCCAAAACTTTAGGATTTAAAGTAAATAAGAAGGAAGTAAATGTGTCCAAGACGCCCCCTCTTGTCACTTTTTGATGACTTGACTAGCTATATAAACCCATCTTGAGACAATCCATGAAAGTTAATTCCTTTTTTTTTTTTACCCTGAGAACAGTGGAAAGTTGGCAAGAAGTAAAAATTTTCTATGAAATAGGGAGGCGAACAAGTTGTAAATGATGTTAATATCTTCCAGATGGCACCATTTTACTTGGGAACTGAATTTATTGTAATTAAAGGCATGTGAATTTTTCTATAAATACTGAACTTTGCAAGTTTGACACTGGACGACTCCATTACCTCGGAGTTGTTTTAAGGGAGGCATCCTTGATCTTCCATTTGAAATGCATCTTTGGATTTCATAATCTGAGTTTAACCATAGAGATATTTTCCCATGTGAAGCATTTTTTTAATCTTCTATGCCAATAAATCCTAATTATAAAGTGAGATCCCACAGAAATGAGAAATTCAAACTCCAAACATTTTCTGTTAAAATTAAATATATTTTGACCATTCTTTTACACCATGTCTTGAGTTCTTTTATATATTTATTTTTGGATTAAGCTACTATCACTCTTCTGTCTCTAGACATATGTGTTGGACAATTTTGCAGTGCCTGTTTTTGCTTCAATCAGAAGCACATGGCTCACTCCAGAAACCTGCTTTCCTTTCTGCAATTGAGGACCATGGGCTCAGGGCTCCCAAACCAACAGCCAGTGTGACCTGGCAACTGCCAGGTGGTACCTCTGCCCTACTGTCCCTTTTGAGAGTTTAGCTTCCAGCCTTGCTGCAGTTCCCCACCCTTGCCATTTGTCTTACCCTGGATCCTACTAGCCTTTCCCCTTTGAGGGGATGTACATGGACCTTCCCCACTGCCTGAGTTTGTACTGCAGCTTCCAAGCTTCATGTGTCCATCCAGAGCTGGGTCTGGGTAGTAGGCAGAATCCTCAAGCCTGGTTACACACAGCTTCTAGTTACTCAGTCATCTGTTAATCCAGGTGCTGCTGTCCAGGGATTCTGCAGATTTAATTCTGTTGCCAGATCAGGTGACCTTGAGAAAGGGAGGTTATCCTGGGTGAGCCTGGCCTAATCAGGTGAGTGCTCACTAAGGACCCAGCTTTTCTTGAGGGGTTTTGAAGCATAGGAAGAATCCAGTGTGAAGGAAAGTCTCTGTTGCTGGATTTGCAGCTGGAGAGAGCTGTGTGGCCAAGGAAGGCCGGTAGCCCCTGGCATCTGAGAGCAGCCCCCAGCTGGCAGTGAGCAAGGAGATAGGGACTGCAGTTCCCTAACTGCAGGAAACTGCCTCAGCAGTATGAATTGTAATGAAGACACAGAACTCAGATGAGAATGTAGCCCTGTGGACACGTGACTTCTGTCTTATGATACACTGATGGAAACCCTAGCCAGGCCAGTTTGTGCCTGCATGCTAAGTAGCTTCAGTCATCTCTGACTCTTTGTGACCTCATGGACCATAGCCCACCAGGCACCTCTGTTCCTGGGATTCTCCAGGCAAGAATCCTGGAGTGAGTTCCCATGCCTTCCTCTCGGGGATCTTCCCAACCCAGGGATGGAACCCTTGTCTCCGGCATCTCCTGCATTGACAGGCAGGTCTTTACCACTAGCACCACCTGGGAAGCCTTTGGCCTGAGCTAATGAATGTGTGCTGTTTTAGGCCCCTGTGTCTGGACTGACTCATTACACAGCAACAGGAAACTGTCTGCTACCTGCGGAATGTTTATTATCACAATTTCTCTTTTTCTAGTTGGTCTTAACAAGCCATGACCCCCTCTCTTTGATTCAGTTCAGTTCAGTCACGCAGTCCTGTCCGACTCTTTGCGACCCCATGAGCCGCAGCACGCCAGGCCTCCCTGTCCATCACCAACTCCTGAAATCTACCCAAACTCATGTCCATTGAGTCGATGGTACCACCCAACCACCTCATCCTCTGTCATCTCCTTCTCCTCCTGCTCTCAATCTTTCCCAGCATCAGGGTCTTTTCAAATGAGTCAGCTCTTCGCATCAGGTGACCAAAGTATTGGAGTCTCAGCTTCAACATCAGTCCTTCCAACGAACACCCAGGACTGATCTTTAGGATGGACTGGTTGGATCTCCTTGCATTCCAAGGGACTCTCAAGAGTCTTCTCCATCTAACTCCTTTGATTAGCCCTTTGTATTACTGCAGTGAAAACCATTTAATATTTCTTTTTACTCCAGTAAAAGTTTTTCCTTAAAGATTTTCCTTCTTCACTTTTGTAATAACCTCATTTCCTGGGACTGTTCACTTTTATACATATTGTTATACTATTACCTAACCTATTAATCATCCATTTTCTATGGATGCAATAAAATTATTGATGTTCATTATTATGGCTCTGAGGCATTACAAAAGCTTAAAAATGAAAATGTTAAAAGAAAAAAAAATGAAAATGTTAACATGTGAGATCAAGCTTTGTGAGTTTCATTGTACTCTGATTATTCGAGAAGGGGCTGTCTGACTTTGATGCATATGGAAATCTTTATTGAGCTTTAATCAAAGGAGCCACACAGGAACAGTGTCAGGTGGATTCTGTGGCGTTGGACCTTCCTGGAGGAGAATGATCTGGAGACCTATGGACAAGTAACGAGAGTAACACTGTGTAGGCCTTTGAGGAGGACAATGACGCTGAACAAAAGACAGTGTTTGTAGCAATTTTTTGATTCAAGAGGAGTGAGATGTTTGATATCCCATTTACCATCAGTGGAGTAGGTTACTGGAGAGATGGTTTGGCCGAAGCACATGCAGCAGCCACTGAGCAAACCTGCCTGGTCTTTTAGCTCCCGGCTCTTCATGGCTCTGTGGCATAGACCAGGCCAGCCAGCGGTCACACCTGCACCCTGGCACTTGTGCTTATCTCAAAGTTCAGTAGACCCTTAGTCTCCTCATAGCTGGAACCTGAGTTTGGGTGATAAGATCAGTGAAGGAACTTGATGGTGGGCCAACAGAAATGCTGCTCAAATCCTAACCTGCTACTCCAGTGTCTCACAGGCAGCCACCTCCAAGTGGAAAAAAATGCAGACAATGTCAACAGTCTAAAACGTCATGCAAATCCACATAAATGCACAACAGTGAAAAAGTATTACTGCCAGCATCTCAGAAAGTATGAAATCCAATCTGATTCATTTTCACTTTCTAGTACTGCCCCCCCACCCCCGCCCCACCAAATACAGGGAGATTCATTGATCCTGTTGTTTTAAAAACAAAAGGCAAAGCCTTTGATTTATTTCCAAATAAAGCATCATTGAAGATATTGTTTTCTGACCAATAAACATAGAGTTCTTAGCTGCATTGTAAGGTGTTGATTTGAGACTTTATGCATGTATGCTTTTCAAAATAACTTTTATCTGATGACAAAGGAACACTTGTTCATTATAAAAATTTTGAAAGATACAAAAATAATAATAATAATAGAGAAATAATCTCACCACCCAGAGATAAACACTTAACACCTCACATATTTCCTTCCTGTTCTTTTATTTCATACAAATAAAAATAGAGGATATCTTGTGTATAGAGTTTTATGTTCTGATTTTTCACTTATTTATCATGAACATTTTTCCTTTGTTATAAGAAACTTTTGTTGAACATTTTTTTAATAGCTGCATAGTATTCCTCCAGATGAATGTATGTAAATTCCTTACTTCCTTTCTATCTGCCTTGTTTCCATTTTCCCCATTATTATAAAGCTTCAGGCAATACTTTTTCCATACATATTTGACATTATTCCAGTTTATTTCTTTTGAACAGATTTCGAAAGAGTCCTTTACAACAGAAAGAGACTGTGAACCTTCTAAGGCTTTTCTTATATTTCCCTTGATTAGAACATTTCAAGGAAGCCAGAACAGTTAGGAGGTGGATCATGTAAAATCGCTCAGAAACACAGATGCAAACTAATTGGCCCCTCCTAATTCCATCACTGTATATTTTATATCCCTGTCCTCTTTCTAATACTCTAAGAAAAAAAAAATCTGTTCTCTTCTGGGGAATAGGGAAGGTAATTCTTGGGCAGCAGTACAGTAATCGTTTACAGCTTGCTCAGTTGGGATGGCTATTAATGCCTCGTGTAAAATAGACCAAAGATCCAAAGAAACACATTTTTGCAGGTGAAAATTATGTTAGCCAACATCATTTCTCACTCTGGTTTATGATGTCAGGTATCGAATTTCTCCATTATTAACATAGGTATGCACGCGGGGGAAGATCCTTTTGGAAGGAGATTAAAAAGACACCATTACCTAAAATCCCCCTTCTTAACAACTCGAAAATGTCCAGAAGCTGTGAGGGGGGTTGGTACAGTAGCTCCCCATACAGACAACACCCTACAGAGGATTAATTGTTTTTTTTTTAACCATTAACGGGCCCCACCATAGAGTCAGGGGTCATTTGCACTCAGAGGAGAAAACCCGACTTAAGTAAAGTGTGCTATTTGTCTATTCAGCACCGCATACCTAGAAAGCCTCCCAAACCACTCTTTAGTGACTGAAGACATTTCTCATTTTCCCATCACTTTTCCCCTTCCTTGGCCATTTTCCTAAAACCATAATTTAAACTTTCCAGAAGAAAATAATAATAATAATCGCTAAGTAATCCTTTCAAGAATTCTTAGAAGGAAATCTTTGTTCTTTTATCACTCTTATGGGAAACCTAACTCGTGATTACTATTAAGATTCAAAATGTTTTTACCACCCACATATATCCAGGTAGGATGAGGTTGGAGATATGTCAACAAGATGCCTGGGACTTAAGAAGCCTGGGCTTAAAGCCAGGAACACTCATGAGAAGAGCCCCCACCCCACCACAGCCCCAGCCAAGCCTTCACACCTGAAAAAGGAAACCTTGGGGAAAGGTCTTTAATTGTAAGAAGGTTAAGCAGAGAGAGCTTTGCTTTATTCCCAGTAAAGGTTGGCTGCGTTACCATTATTCATGCAGGAAGTGAAAGCTTTAAGGTAGAAGGTTTAAGAAGAGAGATGGGGGAATTCCCTGACGATCCAGTGGTTGGGACTCTGCGAGTCCAATGCAGGGGGTCTGGGTTCGATCCATGGTCAGGAAACTAAGATCCCACAAACCATGCAGGACAGCCAAAATTATTTTAAAAGACAATTTTTTTAAAAAAAGAGATGGCCAAATCCACAAGATACCGGCATTCCTATGATGAAACGTGGGGCGGTGATGTCTGAGGAAGGGCTTTCCCACAGGTGGGTGGTACGCTGTGGACCCAGATGCAGCCTCCTTGTCACCTGGAACATTCTTTTTCCGGAGCAGGACTCCAAAGAAACAGATGGGTTAACTTTGTGAACCCTCCGCCGTGGGCTATGTCTCTTCAGTCGTGTCCGACTCTTTGTGACCCTCTGGACTGTAGCCAGCCAGGTGCCTCTGTCCATGGGGATTCTCCAGGCAAGAATACTGGAGTGGGTTACAGTGGCCTCCTCCAGGGCATCTTCCCGACCCAGGGATCGAACCCGAGTCTCTTATGTCTCTTGCATTGGCAGGCAGGTTCTTTACCGCTAGCACCGCCTGGGAAGCCCATGAACCCTCCTCTAGCTTCTCTGAATTGGGGTCCCAAGACACCATCCCCAGCTCTCCTTCCGAGCCCAAGCTTGTGGGTCCAGAATGCAAGTCAGACAGGTGCCTCCAGGCTCACCTGTGCAGGTCTCTGGTATCAGGACCGAGGATGCTAGCATCGCAAGGAACGCGGTGCTTGCCGCGCCGGCAGCAGTAACAGAGCAGTGCAGCCGGCTGGGGGACTGAAATTTGCAAACTCAGGATCCTGGGCCTCAGGCCAATGCAGGCTGGGTGCGTTGCTGTGGTGACACATTAAGTCTCCGAGGAGGGATGCTGACACACCAGCTGCATTCCTGGCATCACATTTGCCAGCGAGAAACTTATGGAGTGGAACTGGTCTCAACTTCAGAGGGAGAGGCTGGCTGCTTTTTTAACTTCCTTGGCAGTATCACCCTTTGCAATTTGTACGCGTACACCCTCCTGAATATTTACATGAACCGCTCTCTGTGATACATTTGGGGGCGCCTGTCGGATGGTACCGGGAAGGGAAGTGCTAAAATCATAGCAGCATCCTGGCATATAAATGTAACTATTGTGTCCCCGAAAAATCCCATTGCCTAAAATTGGCACTTAAGATGCGGTGACTTATCTCTTGCTGGGTAGAACGTCTAGTCCCTCTGCCCCTTTTAAAAATAGCTTTTACTGTTGCCAAGAGGAGAGCTTAGAATTTACCACTAGCAGATAATGTGGATTAAAAGACTAGCTTCCTCCCGTTATACATCCCCAGCAGTCTAATAGCTGAGTTCTCTCATACCTGGGAGAGAGGTCTCCTTGCAGAAATGCCCTTTAGTCCTCAGAATGCCTGACCCACCTCTCTGATTTGTGTCTGGAAGGCAAAATGCACTAGGATGTGGCCACTTAGTATTCAGACCATGTCGGGATGCAAGTAAAAAGCCTATAGAGCAGTGCTGGACGCACGGTCACCAGGCCAAGCACAGCCAGCCTCTCAAATCACAGTTAAATTATAAGCGAGTGTGGGGTAAACTGCGCAGACCTGCCTAGTCAATGAAGCTGCAGAGATAAAAGGAATTACTGCATAAATGCCAGCTTGTGAGGCTTTCAGGAGTACCGAGGCAGGGTTCTTTCCATTGGCCCTCGGTTGACTATAAAAAGCCACTGAGGATTTTGAACATAACACCGTCTTCATCCTCTTCCTCCTCCTCATCCTCCAGTTCTCCTCCTCCTCCTCCTCTTTTGTCTGAGCATGCAAAGCATCTCCCAATGTATAGAGAAACAAACAGTTCCTCTGTGTGGCTCCATAGTTTTTCAAAGGACAATAATGCTCACTGGCCAGTGATTTCTCTTGCAATCAGCAGATGCAGCAGGGGAAATGCAGTTAATACAATAATTCACATATGTTAATACTTCATTCCATCACTGTCAGCTTTATTTTCTTCTTGATATACACAAGGCTGGCACACAATCTTAACTGATGAGGTAATGTCATTTTTAATTAAGAGAGAGCCTTAAGCTATCCACTTGGACTCATGATAGCATCTTTGCAGTTGTCTCATGAGACTTTACATAAACGTAAGTCATGTGTCCTGGACAGTTTGAAAAGGATTGCTAAGGATGACACTGGTCATCATGAAGATTTCCCCCACTTTGATCTCTTTTAAATTGCCAGATGCAGTTTATGTTACTGCTATATTTTAGCCATTCCTGAAATGAATATATCCCAGGACTTTTGAATCAAGTTCAACAGAGAAATGCAGGTTTGAAATGAATGGATTGTAATGTCTTCATGTCAGTTCTAGAAGAAATATGGAATCTAAATGAGATTATCTGGTTATCTGACTCCTAGGTGACTTGGCAAATAAATAATGAAAAGGAAGAGCAAGACACTAAGAAATAGATAATGCCAAACAAACAAAAATATTCCTGTTTTCCTAGGAGATGCTACTTTACTGGAGATGGATTTCCATATTTTAGAGATAAAGAAGGTTCATCCAAGCATATGCATTATCTCAGTGCATTCTTTAGGCTGGTATTTTATTGCTACTCCCCTTGTCATTTATCTCAGTGTATTATCATTAAGCCAAATTTTTAAAAATCATATCACTTTGATGATTCCAAGTCTGTAATATTTTCTTTTCCAGGGACAGCATTCCTTTAAAGATTCAGGCTGGTAGTAAACACTTTCGAATTTTAAATAAACTTTTTTCTTTGTAGAGATTATGTTCTGCAGTTCAAGTTGTAGTTTTGGGGAAAGAAAATCTTTGTTTTGACCACAGTGGATACTGAGAGAGATTTTTTTCCTGCAAAGCCTGGAGTTTGGTGGAATTGAGTTAAATAGTAAAGAATCTGTTTATTATTCTGTGGCCATATGTTTAGAGGGTCGCTCACAGAAATCAAAGTATTATTCATGGAGAGCTTCAGCCAAGGAGACATTTTGAATTCATAAAAGAACTTCACAGTTTGAAAAGAATGCATAGCATTATGTATTGACACCCCCCCAACCCCAGACAAAGGAACACAACTTAATAATAGAGAATTGTACTCATGAGATTTTCCTTTTTCTTGTTAATTGGTTACTTTAACTGACATTGTCTGCGAGTATAATAGACACCATTATTCTTAACAGTTCTGTGTTACCAGATGATGTGCAGGGACATGATGTAGTCCATTTTAATTATTTCATTTTGCTAGACTTTTTTTTTCCCTTTCTGTGAAATCCAGCAGTGAATGCAGATAGCACTTATTTTTTCTCCTGACAGACCATGGTGGAGAATGCTGGCTTCTAAATGATTGAAATTAAAAGGACTTTTCTCCCTAACCTGATGTTTCCTTCCACCTTTGTCTCAGGTATGACTATGTGGAGGTCATCGATGGAGAAAACGAAAATGGACGTGTATTGGGAAAGTTCTGTGGAAAGATCGCCCCTTCTTCTTTCGTGTCTTCAGGGCCATTTCTCTTTATCAAATTTGTCTCTGACTATGAGACACATGGAGCAGGATTTTCCATACGTTATGAAATTTTCAAGAAAGGTAAGTGACTTACAGGAGACCAAGTGTGACTGAGTGGTCACAAACCTCACTTGATCTCATGAAAGACAAAGTGAAAAGAAAGACCAGGAATAATGTTTTTCATCTTTTGGTAAAAAGTCAGATATTCCCATTACAAAAAATGTTGAAAATACTTTGCACAAAGGAAAGTTACCCACTATATGGAGGAAGTATGTTTAAAAAGCTGTTTAAGTGTATTTTAAGAATCAGAATTTCATCATTCTAAACTGACCAGTGTGTTTAAAGTACATACTCTGTAAAGCTCCTTTAAGAGCATTTATTCTTTTCTTTCTTCTTCAAAAATCAGTTGGATCTACTCTTGAAGTTTTATTTCTTTCATTAAAAATTGTGTGAGTCCCTCTTATCTCAATACCTGAAAATCATGTGTTGGGCTGGCCAAAAATTTCGTTTAGGTTTTTCTGTAAGATGTTATGGAAAAACTTGAATGAACTTTTTGGCCAGCTCAATACATTCTGCCCCCTTTATTTTATTGCAAAATTCAAAACTGGTCACTCCCAGGAAAAGCCAAGCAGTAGTCCACTAGCCTTGGAGTTTCAAAAACTTTTGGAGGAAGAAGCTTTCCATTAACAGAAACGTGGTTGGGGCAAGAACTTCTTGGAGGAAACAAAAGAATAATGCTTTAAATGACATTCCCCTTCAGAATTAATTATCCCCTTGCCCCCTCCAAAATAATCACTTACTAATCTTCTCTCAGGGCTTCCCTCCTGGCTCAGTGGTAAGATAATAGAGAATCTGCCTGCAATGCGGGAGACCTGGGTTCAACCCCTGGGTTGGGAAGATCTCCTGGAGAAGGAAATGGCAGCCCACTCCAGTATTCTTGCCTGGAGAATCCCCTGGACAGAAGAGCCTGGCGGGCTACAGTCAATGGAGTCACAAGAGTCGTACACGGCTCAGAGACTAAAGCACCATCATCTTCTGTCACAATGGTATACATTGGGACAGGATAGAATCTGAGAATGTATTGTCTCCCAGGTTTGAGGAATTAAACTCACATATCAGCCAGTTAATAAAATTGTATCTTTATCTGGATGTCACTGTTTTCCACAGCAGCCTGTAGATTCCGGCTATGAATTCAGTCCCGCCTTCCCTTTTACGTTGACATTAATGTGTGGGAGACCCTCCAGGGACGGAGGTGCCAGATTTAAATGTATTGTCCTGGAATATATGAAAAAGAGCTTTATTTAGTGGAAAAAAATCTAGCCACACCAAATTCAAAAGCCTAAGGTCTTGTGGGTCAGTGGCCACCGGGAATAACTAAAAAGGACTTTAAGCATTTCTGGGAGCATTGGCACAACTTCTTTAAATTTCAAAGAACTCTGGTACTATCCCATATGAATATGGGTAGATGGAGAGAACTTTCTTCAGAAATTCATCTCAGCACATGCTTAGAAAGCCTTTCGTATAAATAAAAGCAGACGTAGGATTTCAGTGGGCTTACATGACTACATATGTATTTCCTGTGTTGAAAGCTGTTTGACCTATGTAAATCCACGTATGCGTAGGTACACGCACGCACAAACATACGCGTTTGCTTGCTTACCTGCATCTGACAGCATCAAAGAAAGAAAGTGTCAGAAAAAGAGGTACGAACAGCTTTTCATTGTCAGTGTTTCTCAAAGATCTGAAGGTGGTGGATGGAGAAATAGTGAGATCCTCCCTAAGTCATTAAGAATTCTGCTTCTTTCCAGATGAACTCAGCCCTCAAACTTCTGTTAGTCTCAGATGCACTATGATTTCTCCTCTTTCCCCACCACCCAATGCCATCCTTGAGACTTGAAGCCTTATTTTCTTCTTTCTCTTCTTGCCTCCCTATATACAGTATAGCTGCCGGTTCTTTGGGATTTTCGTTCAAAAGTCTCAGAGAGTCACTCCGAATCGCCAGGCTGTACACCTGAATCTTATAAATCAACTATAGCTCAATTAAAAAGAGAGTGTCACAGCTTTCTTTCCACATCCACTGCCACTGAACAAATAGAACTGTCCAATGGTTATCCCCATGCTCTCTAATCCTACACATAGCCTCTCAAACCATCATCAAACTACTATCCCCAGAATGCCTATGACAGGTATTTGTCACCTGTCAGGTGAAGCCTCAGTGTTTTCTGAGGTCATGCTCGGGTCTTGACATCAGCTGCTCCCAACCTTCCTGGCTTCACTTGCACAAACTCACGGCCTGTCTTCCTGTCCCAGGTTGGTGGGTGTGCTGGGTGAGGCCCAGCAGATCTGCATGTGAGTTTTGATTTGGCCACTGCCCATCTGTGTGAATGTTCAGAGCCTTGGATTCCTCTTCTGAAAAATGGATAGCAGAGCATGTCCCAGAAGCTGTATGCCATACACAGTAACTGTTACAGTGAAGCTGGTCTCTCCAAAGTGTACAGTACTCTCTCTCTCTCTTCTGGCTTAAGCCTCTTAACCTCCATGGAAACCTGGCTCCAAGTTTATTATTCTTAATTAATGTACTTTTCATTTTCCTACACTTACCCAGCTTGTCCCCTATTACACAACACAGATGAACACTTTTAGATACTGTATCTGTATATACACAAACACAACTATATTTAACTAACCAGTGTGTTTTTCCTAAATATTTTCAAGTTTTATCACGTATATGTGTCTCATTTCCCAACTAAATTAATACCACCTGAAAAAGAAAACATCTTTCTCCTTTGTTGCGCATACTATAGTTCTTACAGAGACTCCAGTAAAAGTCATGAACTAGTAGAATACATTCACACACACATAGGTTCACGGACATTCTTTCCTTGAAAACAATTTCATGATAAATATTATAGAATCTCTGTTCTTGGAAAATGTAGCACTTCTTTCAGGCTGCAGCAATTTCAGATTTCTTCAAAACACATAAATTAGACTAATCATAATTGAACCAATGCATTATTCGTTCACCTGTTGGCCTTGAGGATTTCTGGCAGTAGGTTACAGGGCCATTTTTGCATCCCTTAAGTCTACGTTTCTAGACGACCATTTTTGCCCAATGGGTGGCAGGGGACAGTGCCCACCTCTCCCCAGGACACCCTAGTTCTCTCCTTGGGTACCCACACCCCTCCTCTTCACAGGTACTGAAACTTGGGCCATCAGCCCTAAAATGATTCCCATTCAGCTAAAGAATTTCTCAAGGAAACCCCAGCCTGCCCACCTCCCGCCCTTCTTCTGTTCCTCCCCTCTTATCCAGGCCCAGATGCTGGAAGAAGCTGTACCATTTCCTATGGGTCTCAGTCAGGGAAGGGATGGCATTTATTGAGAGCAGGATTGGTGACTTCATATGTTGTTTGATTAAGAGTCTGTACATTTAAGTATAATTCCAGAGAGGATATCTTAGCTATCATCCTTGTCCATCCTGATGGTCCTTAACAACGAAATGTGGGATGCCTGTGGCTACGCTGGATGCTCTCATTCTAACAAATAATGATAAAAGCGTGGTGTCACTGGGTCCCCCTGCTGTGTGTGCATCCCTTACCCAGCAGCTCACACCCTCCTGGGCACCGTGACTGCTCACCCCCAGTCCTGTTTGTGGCTTGTATATTTACCCCGGGATCCCTCAGCCCTCTCCTGCCATCATCCACTGGGGGAAGTGCTCCCTCAACTATGGCAAACTTGTACAATAAAGAATAAGGAACCCGTTAAAACAAAGTTTGATGTCTAATGGAGAAAGTAAGAAATTACAGAAGCAGCTTTGAGTTTGAAAGGCTTTATTTTCCAATCCTAAAGCCCACCTCTCATGTGTGATGCACAGAATCTGAGGATCAGGAAGATTACGAGGTCACCAAGGCTACACAGCAGGTTAGCAAATCTCTTGGTGCTCCATCCAGCTTGCTTCCACTTCCCCGTGGAATGTCCCCATGCATGAGTGCCAAGTTGTGTCCAACTCTTTGCAACCTTATAAACCGTAGCCTGCCAGCCTCCTCTGTCCATGGGACTCTCCAGGCAAGAATACTGAAGTGGGTTGCCTTGCCCTCCTCCAGAGGATCTTCCCAGCCCAGGGATCAAACCCACGTCTTTTACATCGCCTGCATTTGCAGGCAGGTTCTTTACCGCTGGTGCCACCTGGGAAGCCCAGAATGTCCAGCCTTTGTCAAAATACCTGAGAAAACCTGGGCCAGCTTCCAAAGGAATCTGACATGACAAGGATATACGTGAAAGCATTGGAATTTATTTGATTTTGAAAAAGCTCCCTTAATTCAGGTTTTTTTTTTTTCCTCATTAAGTCTTAACCTCAACTGTATAATTTTTTTTTTTTTAAGAAGGAGAAAATATTGGAAACTGCATTAAACTCTGCTGTTTGCTTTGCCAGCCAAAGCCCTGGGGAAAAGGTTGGAGGTCTCCAGGGTCTCTGTTCCTACATCTTGGAAATAAAATTCTAAAGGGTTCCCAATTAACTACATATGAATGAATGACTTTTTAATTAATGACAAATTGGCATAGTGACTGTTATCTCAGATGCCACCAAATAGCTTAGAAACATGTTAGAAATTATACAGCACATTCCACAGTCTCTTTACTTGAAATTGACATGGCAAAATGCCACTTGGTAATAATTTTTTTAACCAGAATTGAATAGATAAGCATTTGAAGCTATTGTGCTGAAGGGTGAGCCCCATTGTAGAAGGCTTTGGGAGGTGTTTATTCAACTCAGACCTCTACGGACCAGGTTTATTGTGCCATCTACTAAGTAGTCCTCTGTGTCTCCAGGCCATGGCTAATTTATGCATGGGGAGAGAGAGATTGATTTGTTTTCTCAACATTCTGCCAGATGCACTGAGCTGGAGAGTCAACTTACTAGCCCTCGCCATTAAAAATAGAGATCTGTTAGTTAAATTTAATGTATATTGATGCCAAACACGCTGCCTTTAGTATTTGGCACTTTGGAAGAAAATTTAGTTAAAAACAAGCTCCACAAGCTTCCCTATTTGAACTTGAATCCTTATATGCCCTTGCAGAGTCCCCATCAGTGCAGCAATGGCCCTGGAAAAGAATTGTTGAACTGGGACTTCCCTGGTAGTCTAGTGGTTAAGAATTCACCTTGCAATGCAAGGGACCCGGGTTTGACCTGTGGTCGGGGAACTAAGGTCCAACATGTCGCAGAGCAGCTAAGCCTCTGCATTGCAACTCGATAGTCTATGGGCCACAATGAAAGATCCCACACAACACAATGAAAATGCCACGTGCTGCATCTAAGACCCAAAACAGTCAAATTAATAAATAAATATTTTTTTGAAAAAAGAATGATTTAACCAAACATCCCCAGATTGGATCCTGAGATTCAGAAAGGTCAAGTCATCTCTGTTTACCAGACCGCCTAAGAGCTCTTGGGCAATCACGACGGCTATGGTGGTGATAAGGGGCAGAGCTGATAGGCTGGCGTGGATAGTCTGATAGTCTGTGTGGATGGGCCATTTTCAGTTGTGTGGTGGATAGCACTCTATTCATTGCCAATTCCATGAACTGAAATTGTGGTCCTTTATGTATTCATAAGGTTAACTTGCAGTAACTGTATGCATGCCCTGCACCAACCTAAATTACGAATCTCTGTAATTTGTAGTCATTTAAATGACACGTTATAAATATATGCATTTTACACACACACACACACACACACACACCCTCCTGCATTGTATGTTGGGGAAGGTTAGGATGTCAACATTGGTATCAGATGACTTGGAACCACAGGACCTGCATCCCAGTTTATCATGCCCCCACTAACAGCCACACTTTACTGGCACACCTGTGTCAACACCATTCCGAATGAGTCACTCACCCTGCGTACATGTACGAATTACCTTTCACATTTAGTTTGTCAAGGAGGCAAAGGTCACATCTGGCAGAATTACTGAGTCACTGGTGGAGGAATCTGAAACCCAAATTCCCTCCACTGGATTCTCTCCCTCGCCTTTGTAAATGTTCTATTTCACCAATAAAGAGCTGTCAGCCTCAAGATTTAAAGATTTAAGATTGAAGGGGCTATAATTATTTCTCGAGGGCTCTGTCGAGATTTCTGTGGCTTACTCATTCATTGTTCCCACATGATTTTGTATTTGTCATTTTCTTTCCCCTCTGCAACAGCAGAAGTTTGTAAATTGCTGCACACAGATGGAAAACGAAGGTGAATGCAATAAATCTGAACTCGACTTTCCGTATATATCACCACTGTGAAAAGGCTGAGTAATGACTGATTAGGACAATGATTATAATGGTGGGCTTTTATTGGAAAGATAAACTGTCTTTGCCCAGGTTATTTAAGTGGAATTTTCACTCTGCTTCTTCTTTCTTTCACTTGTAGGTCCTGAATGTTCCCAGAACTACACAACGCCTAGTGGGGTAATAAAGTCCCCCGGATTCCCTGAAAAATATCCCAACAGCCTAGAATGCACCTATATTATTTTTGCACCAAAGATGTCAGAGATTATCCTGGAATTTGAAAGCTTTGACCTGGAGCCTGACTCGAATCCTCCCGGAGGGATGTTTTGTCGCTATGACCGGCTAGAAATCTGGGATGGATTCCCCGATGGTAAGCAAGGCACAAAACAACCCTAAGGGGAAGGATCTAGGGGAAGGGCCCTGGGATCCTTTTACAAGCATCATATACATGCATCACTTTAAAAAATAGCTCAAGAGGAGGAAGAAGAACAGCAATTTTCTTTATGCACAGCGGTGATGAAATATTTGAGCCTAAGAAGACTTGGTAATTTTCTAGTCTAATTCTTTCATTTTGTGGATAAGGAAACAGAGGCCATAAAAGACTGTGCAAGGTCTCATAACCTTTTCTATGGGAAAATTGGAAGCAACCCATGGTTTTCCTGACTGAAGTATTTTGCTCATTTCATTGGCTTGCCTACTGGTTATTAATTTGTAAACTCATCAGAAGATGAGCTCTTAAGACATCAATTAAATCAAGTCAGTCATTTTGCGAATGCAGAGACTAAGAACCAGGGAGGTTAAGTCACTGCTAAAATTTTCAGTGAACTATACACCTACTATGCTACCACATTTAGAAATTTCAGAAAGGAAGGAAGAGAGCATTTGGATATTCCTAATTTAGATGGATTCCTTGTCTGCTCTCTAGGGAATTTTTATCTTTGGGGGATCAAATCAGATTGGCACAAATCCTTGGGACACATTGTTCACATCATCTGAGTTCATCATCCATTCAAAAAATATACTTAGTGAGCACCTGCCATGTACCAGGCGCTGTAGTAATCTCTTAGCAAACAAAGCAAAGACGGATGCCCCATTTAGATTCTATCAGAGGGAATGAGGTAATAAACTGTGCACATTACAGACAATTGAATCACGTGCATGGGATGTTAGAAGGTGAGAAGTGCTATAAACAAACAAACAAAGGAAAAGAAGAAAAAATAGAATAAAAGCATGAAAAAAACGAAGGTAAAGAGAGAAAGATGGGTGGAATTTTTTTAATAGGGTGGTCAGGTCAGGTCTTATTAAGAAAATAAGCCAGATTTGAAGGAAGTGGGAGAAGTAGCCATGTGGCCAGCTAAATTAAAGTTTTCCATTTCAGTCTTTATGAATTAGAAGGTGAATGGCAGAAATACACACCCAAATTCTGAACAGAGGGAGATAATATCAAATAATTTGTTGCAGCTGCTTTGCTAGTCTTGTGTTTAGTCTGGTTTAATAGTAAGATTTCTCTGGAGAACACACTCTACGCAGATCAGAAAGGGCAGCTTGGAAGTTCTTACAAATCATGCATTTAGAGATTTGGAACTATCTATAAAATAATCAGATAATATTATCAGATGGAAGAAAGAAAGAAAGTAAATTGTGAACAAAAGCTAATATCATGTGAAAGAGATTGCCTTTGTTTTAGAAGTGACATTAAATGATCAGTGTCATTCAGTTTAGCTATGTTCCTTAGTAGCAAACAGCACTAGAGAAAATCTAGGTTTAGAGAAAGCTTATGTCATTGGAGCAAATGGGTGAGTTATCATTAGTTGAGTCTCTTATTTCCTTTATTTAACCATATAAATAGGGTTATGATGATTTTATTGAAACTCCCTCATTAAGTAATGAGATTTGTCCAAACAGAGCTCTGATTGATTTCCAAGTATTCAATCTGATAATTAGGAAAACAATATTATAATAGTATTGCAATAATAGTTGGAACATTTAATAATGGGTTTATTTGTTCACAACCCAAATTTGCAGCCTTCCTTTCTAGAACTTGTATTTAAATTGACATCTGAAAAGAAGGTCCAATCAACCAACTTATATAGAAAGGAGAGCATTGTTATTAGTGTCAAGGGTTTTCCAAAGTAGTAATTTTCTGGCTCTAGAAAATCACTGAGTTGAAGTGAAGAACAATTAGCAATACGGGTTGTCAGCCTGCAATTCACCCATGTTTTGGGTGAATTGACTTATTCCTAGAGAAAACTGGCTTTGGAATATGAAAAATGTGATTGTATATTTGTTTGTATTCACCTGGCCTCATCCTGTCTATGCCAGCATCGGAGCTCACTCTTTTTTAGGCAAAATGAGAGAGTGTGTCCTGGATTTTTTTGTCAGTGGCACAAGGAACATGTTTGTCATCATAGTTCAACACACAGATTTCCTTGCCAGCAAAATCGTTTTTATTCTTTGATATCCTTTCCAAAAACAACAACCAGAAGGCACTGAAGGCTTTTAACCATTGAGTGATTTTATGTGGTGTTTTATCACAGACACTGAATTAGATGACTAAGTAATTGAAAGCGATTCAACTTGACTTCGAAGAGAAGCAGTTTACTCCAAAATGTGAGATCCAAGACATGTACGTGGAGAAGCCCACTTCTCCAGCTAGCAGTCTCTTTGAAGCTCCGTAGATTCAAAACTAACAGCTCTGGAGTCACTGATGAAAGTTACACATAGTTTCAGAGCCATGAGCTAAGCGTGCCTGCAGATACTTGTGCTGAATTATGGGGCCAAATATGAATGCCTAGCTCACAGCACCTGGATGCCCGTGAAGCCAGCCCTCCATCCAGGCTGGAGAAAGAGCTGGAAATGCTCTGTGACCTACACTTCCCAAATTATTAGGAATTATTATTACGATTTTAGGAATAAGCTTCATCAAAGCTGGATGGAATTTTATGTTAAAAATAACCTTCTAAAATGTAAATATACAGTATCAATGATACAGATATAAAATAGCAGTAATATAAACCTTCCAAAATATAAATGTGTCAATTCTTTTTTTCTGGGGAAAAGTTGCAAAATCCAGATATTCTTCACCAAAAGCTTACTTTAAGAAAAATAGACTTGGCTGATCTTGTACCTATTTAAAATGACCCCCCTTTTGTGTTTCTTTATTCAAAAATACCTTATTTTAATAGTACCTCTTTATAGTAGATGGTTGCCTGTTTTTCCTCATAAAAAGGTGATAGAAAGCCAAATTGTCTGATCCTAAGGTAGGGTTCTAATTAATGGAGGGATTAGTGGGAAAAATACAAAGAATGGGATTTTGCCATTTCCTATTTCAAGCAGCACAAATAGGGTGTTGCCTTCACACCTGAGAAGCAGTGGTCATCGTAGGCCTGCTCTCCCTGCAGATAGAGCTTAATGCCTGTTTTTCGAATTCTCCAGGCATTCCATTTTTTAATTATACTTCTGTTTTGGGGACAGTTGGCATTCATCGCCTTGGTCTTTGGCTCCATCATAACGGAAGTAGGGAACCTAAGAGCTGCGATCATGTAAATCCACAAATGAGCACACACACAAGGCCGATCAGGGTCCTGCAGCCGCTCCAACTCAGATCAATATTGCATTAGCTTGCTAGGCTAAGGTCTTGCTGTTGTTCAGGAAAATTCAATACTTCTTTGTATTATAGTCGAAAAAGCCTTTCACTCTCCAGTCTTGAGGGTTCCTAAAGAGAGCTGCATGCTGGTGTCCGGGGGCGATGTTCAGAAGGACAGAAGGCAGATTTACCAGGCATGTCTTCAACATTATAAACCAGTGAGTCATGGAGACTCTCTAAATTATGAGTCTGCACTAGACAAGTTCTCTTCTGTTTGCTCTTTCAAAGAGACCCCCTTTCCCGCCTTCCCCAGGGGAATTGGGTGATGGTGGAGGGGAGGGGAGGCAGCCAGAGCTGGTGGGGGGGAGGGGAACGGGGATGACTGCAAGCTTCCCTTGTGTGCTGTATTCCTGGTAAGGTCAGTGGCTTTGGCGAGTCGAGAACGACCCCAAAGATTAAGGCTGTAAAAGTTTGCCCACAAACACAAGAAAAAGAAAGTTATGAAACCACAACAATGGAATTTAAATGAGAGGAAAGAGTGAGGGAAGATGAATAGACTCTCAGTTCAGTTCAGTTCAGTTGCTCAGTCTTGTCCGACTCTTTGGGACTTCATGAACTGCAGCATGCTAAGCTTCCCTGTCCATCACCAACTCTCAGAGCTTGCTTAAACTCATGTCCATCCAGTCAGTGATGCCATCCAACCATCTTATCCTCGGTTGACCCCTTCACCTCTTGCCTTCAATCTTTCCCAGCATCAGGGTCTTTTCCAAGGAGTGGATCAGGTCCAAAGTATTGGAATTTCAACTTCAACATCAGTCATTCCAGTGAATATTCAGGACTGATTTCCTTTAGGATTAACTAGTTTGATCTCCTTGCAGTCCAAGGGACTCTCAAGAGTCTTCTCCAACACCACAGTTCAAAAGCATCAATTTGTCAGTGCTCAGCTTTCTTTATAGTCCAATTCTCACATCCATAAATGACTACTGGAAAAACCATAGCTTTGACTAGATAGACCTTTGTTAGCAAAGTAATGTCTCTGATTTTTAATATGCTGTCTAGGTTGGTCATAGCTTTTCTTTCAAGGAGCAAGCATCTTTTAATTTCATGGCTGCAGTCACCATCTGCAGTGATTTTGGAGTCCTCCAAAATAAAGTCTTTCACTGTTTCCATTGTTTCCCCATCTATTTGCCGTGAAGTGATGGGAATGGTTGTCATGATCTTAGTTTTTTGAATGTTGAGTTTTAAGCCAGTTTTCACTCCCCTCTTTAACATTCATCAAGAGGCTCTTCAGTTCCTCTTCACTTTCTGCCGTAAGGGTGGTGTCATCTGTGTATCTGAGGTTGTTGATATTTCTCCCAGCAGTCTTGATTTCCAGCTTGTGCTTCATCCAGCCCAGCATTTCTCATGATGTACTCTGCACATAAGTTAAATAAGCAGGGTGACAATATACAGCCTTGACGTACTCCTTTCCCAATTTGGAACCAATCTGTTCTTTCATGTCCAGTGCTAACTGTTGCTTTTTGACCTGCATACAGATTTCTCAGGAGGCAGGTCAGGTGGTCTGGTATTCCCATCTCTTTAAGAATTTTCCGCAGTTTGTTGTGATCCATACAGTCAAAGGCTTTGGCGTAGTCAATAAAGCAGAAGTAGATATTTAGACTCTAAGCCTCCCATTAAGACTGCAGACCAGAAATGGGATTCCTTTTGAGGAAAGCAAAGACCTGAGTTTATGGCTCTAGTGAGATATTTTCATGTGTATGTTTCTGGCAACTTAGCACCCCACAGGGGAAGGGGAAAGTGTTGAATTGGTGACAGGGCTACCTTCAGAATGAAGAAAGCCTGGCCAAGAGCCAGCACTTGGTATAGGAGAATCTGAAGCCAGGATTAAAACTGGAGAGAAACAAAAATCAGTGAGAGTTTCATCTGAGAGGCTGTCTTCTGCCAACTGGGAAACCTGATACCATGACCTTTACCCCCCATCTGCAGAGCCACTGCCAGGACCCTGTGGTGCACTTTGGATCATCTGTATCCATCCCCGAAATGAGCAGCCTCCTTGTCTTCTTCATTATAAAGCGGTTGACACACACAAATATTTGGGTGCTGGAGAGTGAGGGATGACAGAGTTTGGCAGATCCATTACTTTGGGCGCATGGAGAAGTTATCAGCTATTCAAACTTAGCATTTTGCACTAGCTCAAATAGTCAACCACTTTGGTTTAGTATTTTTTTTCTTTTCTTTCCTTTTAATTTTTAAAGATGGTTGCCCAAGAACTGAAATCCTGTTAGCCCAGGGTTTGGTCACTCTATAAAGCAGGGTGTTCAGACAGCCACTGGCTAAGTAACTCAGCAGGCACGTGGGGCTTCAGGTAGGCCACATCTTGTGGTGTTCGCTTTCTCGATCACACGTGAAGCTTCTCCCAGCCCTCACCGACTGCCTTCTGCATCTAAGTGGTACACACTGGCCTTGGAACCCCACGACCCATCCCTCCAGAGAAAAGTCCATCTACCATGCCTCCTTGAACAAAGCAATAACTCTTAGTTGAAATGCACAGAACCATGGATTTCTTGGAGGGGAAAATGGTCTATACCAGATTGTCCTTCTAAGCCCAAACCATCTGGTTTGTTTTTACCATATGTGCGATGAAAAAAATTCTAGAGAAAAAGGAGGGTTTTTTTTTTTTTTTTTTGGTCTTATGCTGATCTATACAGGGAAATGAAAAGATTCTCCAAGCCCAGAGGGCTTCCGCACTGTCCATAAGGCAACTTACAGTTGCTGAATTGCCATGGATCGTGTGAAAGCACTTCAACAAAGGGCTGGCCAGTTTAAGCCAAATAACAATTTGACTCCATCACAAATTCGTCGGTGTCCCCAGTCTTTCTCTGCCTCCGACACTGCCTGTCTCCCGCTGTGCAGTCAGATGGCTGATCTGGGTCCTCTCTTGTCCACTGGACCCAAGTGCCATGCAGTCACCTCTCTAAGGTTTGGGACACGAAAAACTGAGACAGAAGTCAGAAAGATGCATTTTCCCTTTGTTTTGATTGCAATTTGCCATTATGTGTACTGATATTTACAGTTTCTAAATTTGCCAATTATTACAATTATTGGTCTTCAGATGCATCACCCACTGTCACTTGTCTAAGTCTGTGATGTTTGTCATAATGAGACTCCAGGACTGAAAGATGAAAGAGGAAGAAAGTGGGGATTACCCAGGGTGTGGTCAGACCTTGGTTCTGCTCTGTTGCCAGGACTGCTCTGGTTCAGGACTTTTCCCAGGATCCCCTCCTAGGTTGGGGGCGGGGAGGACGGGCAACTCCAAGAACCCTCGCTGGGTGATCAACAGCCTGGAGGAGTTGCTGGGCGCTGGACTGTGTATACCATGTGGTCCTGGAGCTAAATGCCAGGGTGCACTTGGCAGCCCAAATGTCCTTTGCAATTGAAGCCAGTATTTCGATTTTGTTCCTGAAAACAGTCCTGCTCACGGGGGAATGTGGTTACGCCTGTCATTGCCCTTCTGAGCACACTTGAAAATCCTCTCCGCAAACCTGATCCAGTATGTTCACCGCAAACCAATTAACCAGGGAAGGCTTGCTTTGGGTAAGAAAACACTTCTGGGTTCCACTGGGACCCGTGTCTGCAAATGGTTTTGCTGGCATGAGCTGCAGCAGAAAAGGTGTTTTCACGGTCTCTGCATTTCTCCCTCTGCAGTTGGTCCCCACATTGGGCGATACTGTGGGCAGAAGACACCAGGTCGAATCCTCTCGTCGTCCGGCATCCTGTCCATGGTGTTCTACACGGACAGCGCCATAGCCAAAGAAGGCTTCTCAGCAAACTACAGTGTCCTGCAGAGCAGTGTTTCAGAAGGTCAGTACTGATGCCTCTTGCAAAGCCCTGCCTTAAATATTCTCCGCTCTTCCTCCTCACACACCTGCGGCTCTATGAAACACTAAAGACCTGTTTTGTTAGTTGGAGTGCCAAGTGTTTCTCTTTTAAATGGTTTATAGGAATATTAACAGAAAGAACTATTTGGGGTGCTTTCTTAAGAAAATTATGTGTGAGAAGGCTGCTTGTAAACCTCTGGAATTATGTGAGAAAAATTGGGAAATTTTTCTGCACCTAGAAAACTGCACCTAGAAACAATGAAATATGACCAGACCACCTACCTGGCACCCTCTGGTGTGTATTGGACTGAGAGTCAGGAAAGCACAAGTATCGATCTCTGATAATAAGGACCAGTCAGTATCAACATAGTTCACTGATAGGCAGGCAGGTAGAATGGGTGGGGCATGGTAGTTTGGTTTGGAGAGACCCTGGCAGAAGCTGTTTTTGTCTTTCTTAGATGAATGAAAGTGGATATTCACCTAAAAGAAGCATGTTTCAATTTCTGTGATTACTTTCCATGAAAGAGAAAAGAAGTAATATGGTTTTGTATCTTATTAGAATACTTGACTAACTCAGTCCTTGCTCAAAGTTGATGTGGTCTCCAGCTTTTTTAAAAGCCCGAGGGAGAAAACCTGAAAGAATGATTTGGGTTTCATCAGTTTTAGCTGCTGCTGCTAAGTCGCTTCAGTCGTGTCCGACTCTGTGTGACCCCATAGATGGCAGCCCACCAGGCTCCCCCGTCCCTGGGATTCTCCAGGCAAGAACACTGGAGTGGGTTGCCATTTCCTTCTCCAATGCGTGAGAGTGAAAAGTGAAAGTGGAGTCGCTCAGTTGTGTCCGACTCTTCGAGACCCCATGGACTGCAGCCTACCAGGCTCCTCTGTCCATGGGATTTTCCAGGCAAGAGTACTGGAGTGGGGTGCCATTGCCTTCTCCAGTGTTAGCTGCTAGGTTGTCACGTAGCACAGGGAGAAGGCAGGGGGGTTTGGAGACCTCTTTTACAGATATGCTCATGTCTTTCCTACCAGATCTTACTAGAAAAAAAAAAAAGCCAATTAAACTTCAAAATCTTCTTTGTACTTAATTTATTTGGTTAATTCTTTCATGTATTTTTGCGCCTATTTTATATTCCAAATAACAAATCTAAAGCTTAAAAGTGTGAAACCAGTGAAAGAAAATCTTTTATGCCATAAAACATTATTAATTATGCTGGAAAATACAGAAAATGTAGAATTTCCATTGGTTGAGGTTTTTCTGGATGGCTGAGAGCCTTCTCTTTAATCTCTGAAGGTATTTTTTGCACTTTGGTGCTTTGAATTCACATTTTCCTGAACTTAATTATTCACTTCCCAATATCATAGTTCATATTTCTTTTTTTGTTGAGTGTATGAGGCCTAATGGAATATATGTATTTATGATTCATGGACATTATTGTGAATGTTACTATTTATGCTGTGAAACCATGGTGGTCTTTAGGACCCTATGATACTACAGTTTACCCCTGATGGATACTCTTGTATATTAATAAGATAAACTGGTGATGTTATTAACTATGGCCAGGTCAGGGCAGGGGAATAACACAGGGGAGTGTGAAGTGGAAGCCTGGGCACCAGTGTTAAGGAGTCTGAAAGATAGAGAGTCAAGTTCTACTCAGCCCACCAAATAGGAGCTGTAAATGGACACAGAGTCTTTTTCACTTTTATTAGATCTTAAAGGAAATAGTAAAATTTTATTTAAATATAACCCAATGTGTATGCATATGACATATCTGCATACGTTAACTTTGAAAGTAAATCAGAATATCCATCATTTCCTAAAAAGTCTCTAATAGTATTTATGTCACCCTAGGCCCAGTTGGAAAAATAATCAAGTATGAGATCTTTATAGCCTTGATTTGAAGAATTCTTGCCATGAAAATGCACATATCAGTGCTACAATTCCATAAGCCCCTTGCTGTCATCTATTGTAAGATTTTGTGTAAACATCAAAATAAAGTTTTTAGTTTTCCAGATCAAAAAAGAAAATATGCATCTTAGGTTCCCCTGCATTTTGCTGACTTTGGACCATTGTTTTTTTTCCTTCAGACTTCAAATGTATGGAAGCTCTGGGCATGGAATCTGGAGAGATCCACTCTGACCAGATTACAGCTTCTTCCCAGTACAGCACCAACTGGTCTGCTGAACGCTCCCGCCTCCATTATCCTGAGAATGGGTGGACCCCGGGAGAGGATTCCTACAGAGAGTGGATTCAGGTATGTGGCTTCTACTTGGCACATCAGGGTAGAGAGTTTGGATTGTCTACACAGGTTTTTGAAAGAAATGTGCCGTCATGAGTACCTTCCAATCAGAAGGACAAGGGGACACCAAATGTAATTACTCTGCAGAATTCACAGGATCAGAGAAAAAGCCCAGGTGATTTCCCTGAAAACCCATTTAGCTTCTCAGATATTCGCATATGACTTTTAACAGAATCTGAGCACAGATGTCTCACTTGGATAACAACTCAAAGTTATGATTTTTTTTCCCAACAGCTACACAGTTTCTATTGATGTGCTTCCTACTTCAACAGATTTTTATTTCCTTAATGAAATACCTTAACTGTACTTACAGCTGTGCATGAAGTCATTGTTTGATAAGGTGTTTTGTTTGTTTCTTTGCTCGGGGTAGAAGAAGAGAAGAACGAGGCTGAGGTTTACTTTCTCACACTGGTGTCCACGTAGCATGTGCCCAGAAAGTGGTTTAACTGAGGGTGTTGGTGTCTGTGGATTTCGTACAGGCACATACATATGAAATGTACACATCTCCGTCCTTAGTAGTGATGTCGGTTCTGTTTCCCCACTTTGATACTCCCCGCCTGCCTTCACCCTCCCACCCCCCACAGGCTCCCCTCCTCTGCACCCCCACCTGGACTTGTCTCCCAGCTCATCCCTGGCATCACTCCCAAAGTCTAAACTTGCCCAACCTTGATGTCTGGACACTCTCACCCAAGGCCTGATGTTCAGGTTCTTGACTTTTTCACCCACTGTCAAATCAAACATCATATCTGACTGTGTGGGTTCAACTGTGGGCAAATTATCCAACATTTTTTGCTGAAGGATCCAGACTTCCTTTTCAGGAGTGTAGGCAGAGCCTATCTTGCACTCATTTCAAGATGTATAAAAATGACTAATTCCCAGGGAGAGTTCCTAAGCAAGAAAAAATACCAGGATGATTAATCCCCTCCTTTCTACATCTACGGCTGTTTCAGTCTTTTGAGCACAAATACCAGATTTTGTTTTACTTTGGAAAGGTCAATATTAGTTTAACATACACTTAAAGTGAAATGGCCTATTTCAGGAGGCTGAACTCACACTAACCTCAAAATGATAACACTGAGAAATGGTTAGAGGGTGGGAAAAGACGAGGCAGTTAGATTGGGATCGCTGTATCCAGCTCTCCATGAAGTCAGAAATGAAATGAGCTTGCCTACGTCAAACGAGCTCTTGAAGACTCGCCTTTCCACATCCCCTGACCAGTCAGCAATTCAGTGTGATTGACCTGCCTCTAGAGGGGTGCTTACGTTTTGCAGAGCTAAGCAAGTTTGCATGGTAATATAGTCGTCTTCTTGGTGACATGGAGAAAACTCAATAATTTAGGGATGGTGGTCTTGCAAGAGTTTGGAAAATGCAACGGTAGCAATTCTTCTGGGCAAGGATTTCTGTCAGTAGAAGCGTAGAGACAGAATGGGCGCTCACAAAGCATTTGTCAGTGGGATAGAGTTTACATCACTCTTAGGAGTAATGTGCTGTTTAAGATGGCCCCAGAAGAGAAATCTCAAATGGTTCAGCTCTCTATCAAAGTATGGTTCAGATATGCTAAGTAACCAAAACCCCCCAGGCAAGAAGGTTTGCCTCTTGCTAATTGTACCCCCCACATCTCTGGTCGGCATGCCTGCGTGCGTGCTAAGTCAATTCAGTCATGTCCAACTCTTTGTGACCCTATGGACTGTAGCCCGCAAGGCTCCTTTGTCCTTGGGATTTCCTAGGCAAGAATACTGGAGTGGGTTGCCATTTCCTTCTCCAAGGGATCTTCCCCACCCAGGGATCAAACCTGAGTCTCCTGTGTTTCCTGCATTGACAGGTGAATTCTCTACCACTGAGCCACCGGGGAAGTCCTGTCTGGTTGGTGTTGGTGGTGGGGGGTGCCCTCTGTCCCACATCTTCTCACACTGGAACTTAGCTGGAGGGAAAAGTCATCATCCAGAACCTATCACCAAGACAGACAGAGGCAGGGAGCATGGCCAAGCACACTGGCTCCTGACGCTGTGTCCAGGAATGCTTCACCACATTCATTGCCAAAGCACCTCCCAGGGCCACACTTAACTTCCGAGGGGCAACGAGGGAGGGAGGGAGAACAGATAGAAGTGTTTGTGCCAGCACAAATGACATGTGTCATTCACGGGGTCATTGCAACCTACAGAGTGTTTACTATGTGCCCCGACTTCAGCTGGGTACTTGACACATTTTTATTTAATCCTCATAGCAGCCCTATGATGGAGATCTAGCTAACCTCATTTTTAAAATGAGGAGCCCAAGATTCAAAGAGATGAGTAAATGCCCCGAGATGAGAGGCTTGGAGGCGAGGTCTGTTGGACTCCATGTGCTTCATCTTCGTCATTGACTCCTATACATTCAGGAGTATCTTCTGAGGCATCGGTCTCCTTTTATACTTTTCCTTGTGCTGAGAAGGCTCACGTGGGATGGTTTGGGGGTGTCCTGTTTCTAAACTGAGAATGTGGGGCCTTTGCTCATCCATCCCTCTGGGAGGTGAATGTCAACGACAGTTCACCTGGAGGGAAAATGATCGTTATCTCCTGTGGGGGCGGGCCGGCGGTAAGGAGCTTAGCGAGTTCATTGCCATGCTAGATGCGTCTGTGTACATAGTGGGAGCTCTTATTATCCACCCATCACCTAATTATGAATAATTTCATGTGTTTCCAGCTTTTCTGAAACTCCTTAGAAGCAGTGGGCTGGTTGCTTTCATTGGGTGGATGCCTAATAAATTAAGCCACAAGCACAGCGTAAGGGAGACGCAGGGCAGGAGGCACCTCCCCCCAAACCCAGAGGACCCCTCCACACCTGACAGTCCCATTTGTATGCGCAGGGAATGCGGACGGAATTTGTTTTCTTTTTCAGCTTTGTCACATTTTACATGAAATGTACCCCACCAAACATGTTGCTGTAGCAACAAGGACAAACACTTGCATGTGTTAAATTAATAAGGCAGCCCTGGAAGCTGACTCTCCCTCAAGACAGGAACAGTCTTTGGTTCAATTGTTTTCTTTAGGAAATTACCGAGTGACATAAAAAAACAATGCGTCGTTAACCGCCGGTGTGGATGTCCTCTGTGGTGCTTCCTGTGGGATCTGTTGTCTGGCAGAAAGCTTAAGAACCTGGCAAGGGGCTGTGTAGTGAGGAGGAGCATGAAGGGAAGTCCCGACTTGGATGTTTTCACGTGGTCACATCCTGGTCTGAAGGCCGTTTTGTATCCCGAGAGGCAAAAACCTCCTCTTGTCTACTGCAGAGTTAAATCACCCTGTGAACTTTGCCCTTTTTTTTCCCCCCCAGAGTATTCCATTCTGGTCTGTATCCTAGAACTACTGATCTTACTATTCTATTCATTTCATCTTTATCTTCTTTTTGTTTCTGGTTAAGCAGTCAAGGATTCCGAGGAATCAGTGTTACCAGTGGTGCTATAAAAAATTCTTAATTTTCAAGCACATCCTTTGAGCCCAAGCCATTAACCTCATTGACACTGAGTTTTATTTTCCTATAAAATAAAGGTAGCGTAAGCTTCCCAGGTGGCTCAGCAGTCAAGTATTCACCTCCAATGCAGGAGCCGCGGGAGACATGGGTTTGCCACCCCTGAGTTGGGAAGATCCTCCCTGGAGGATGGCATGGCAGCCCACTCCAGTATTCTTGCCTGGAGAATTCCATGGACAGAGGAGCCTGGCAGAAAGCTTAAGAACCTGGCAAGGGGCTGTGTAGTGAGGAGGAGCATGAAGGGAAGTCCCGACTTGGACATTTTCACGTGATCACATGTAGCCCTCCACTCCATGGCAGGCTACAGTCCATGGGTCACAAAGAGTCGGACACAACTGAAGTGACTTAGCACTCTTCCACAAAGGTAACATAGCCTTCCTCATTCAAGCTCTGGCAGTCTTGCCAGAGACAGTGGATCTCGGAGAAAGGCAGGCTCAGATTTTTCTTTTCACATCTGCAAACTAAGTGCATAGAGTATGTGTCTGATCAGAAGACATGTTATCCTAAATCCTAGTATAGCCATTCACACACAAAGCAGAATTTAATTCGTTAATTAGTTCGATGTTTTATTAATGATGGTGTTCACCGCGCTGTAAACAGATTTATCCTTCTAGCTTTAATTAAAGCTCCTGGGAGCGCTTTCCTCAAAACAACTGTGATTTTCCCTGATTAAAATGCCAGGAGACAAGAGAAGAAAAAAAAAGGCAAGAGACATAATGCCTGGATGGAGTATGAACTTTGTTGATCCAAAGAAATAAAAATGGCACTAGGGACTAATCGATTACTTACTACACCCTCTAATGACTTTAGAAATAGAATTACTTCACACACCAACTCAAGTTGAAACTCTGCGTGTCTCCAAATTTGGTAGCATTGTCTTTTGTGGGGGGGGGCGGGGAAGATTGGTGCTAGATTATTCATGCCGTCACTTATTCCAGAGGAGCAAAAAGCAGCTGGCTTCTAAACCACATCCTGCTTGGTTTGGTCCCTCAGCCCTATTATGGATTAATCCCATAGAAGAGAGAAATCTCTGAGCAGACCCTCTGTAGCTGTAAGAATCCATCAGCAAGCCCCATCTCTGTTCACTACATTTTCTGGTTCATTCCGAGGGATGAGGAGAAGGAAAGTTCCAGAAGAGAGAAACTCATGCTAACCTTCTCCAGAAGCTTGTTCCCGTATTTTCCTTTTACCTTCTATGCATTTTCCTTGGATAATATTCCACATTTTCTAACTGAAGGAGCTTTGAAAAGTGACACCAGTAACCAAAGACCTTGGTGTAAGGAGATGAGCTGAACTGAGTCAAAACACGCCTACAACCACACACACACACACACATTCAGGGTTCACTCACTCACAGCCACAGCCATGGGGTCTAAGAAAGTGGGTGCCCTCATCCAAGCTGGTCAAATCCAAGCGACCCTGAGGTTGCTTGGAGGATTTTAAAATTCATTTTAAGACATGTTCTAACGACAAAACCTTATTATGTTTCTATAGCATTTTCCCTGTTTAAAAGCCTCTTTTCAAACACTAAGACTTAAGACATCCCATTTTAGTTTTAAATGTAAGCGAAATGGACCAGAGGTTTTTTTATCTGCATTTTCTCATGAAAAAGCTCACGGCCAGACAGATTGAATATTTCATCAAGTCCCTTTTTGGGGGAAGGCTGCAACCTGTGGGAGAGTCAGCCTCACACAACCAAAGAGGACCTTCTTCCTCGGACTTGGGACTTGAGTCTCTGGGCACCTGGAGAGCTGGAGGGCGGGTGGCCGCTGGAGAATCACAGCCCAGGTTCAGATCTGAGCCAGGCCCAGGTGTAGCTGGCCTTTGCAGAGCTCTTTGGCTGTTGGAATTACTACTTGTTTTTTCAAATTTATCTACTTATTTTTGTCTGTGCTGGGTCTTTGTTGCTGCAAGCAGGCTTTCCCTAGTTGCGGCAATCAGGGCTCACTCTCTTGTTGCAGAGCACAGGCTGTAGGTGTGAGGGCTCAGTAGTTGTGGTACCTGAACTTAGTTGCTCTGCGGCATGGGAGATCTTCCCGGACCAGGGATCAAACCCGTGTCCTCTGCATTGCCAGGCAGATTCTTTACCCCTTGACCAGCAGAGAAGTCAGGAATTGTTTTTCACTTCCTGCTCTGTCCAGTGCAGTAAGCTGTACAGATTCTGTCACACCAGTTATACTGAGCAAAGTGAAAAGCCTGGTGAGGTCTTAAGGCCTCCTGAGTCACAGAGGAAATTGTCATGCCCTTCTCCAGGTTTCAGCCCCCAGCCTCAAGATCTTCCTTTTAGTCCAGGAGGTTCTTCAAGGTTTACTATCATTAGGCACCTCCATATCCACCCAAGATTGTGAATTGTTGCTACCAGCAACCTCCATAGTAGCTGCATCATGACTCAGAAGCTGAATTATTCTCCCTTAACAAGAACGGAAGCTTCCCTTGTGGCTCAGCTAGTAAAGAATCCGCCTGTAATGCAGGAGACCTAGATTCAGTCCCTGGGTTGGGAAGATCCCCTGAAGAAGGGAAAGGCTACCCACTCCAGTATTCTGGCCTGGAGAATCCCATGGACTGTATAGTCCATGGGGTTGCAAAGAGTCAGACACAACTGAGCAACTTTCACTTACACTTACTTAACAAGAATGGAGGCAGAACATCATTTAAAGGCATAGACCTGATGTCGAGAGCTGAGTAAGGGCTAGCTGGACATCCTTGATGTGCCAAATGGAATGAAATAATTCGTGAATTCTTGGAAGTGTTCCCTCTGACACACAGCACTGCAACACGTTTTTATTGGATTTTAGGTGGGAGAAGTGAGTGCTGTTTATTCGATTAGAAGAATTCGTTATCTGAAACCCTTGTTTTAGTCTTTGAGGCTTTCCCCAGATTGAAAGTAGAAGCTGAAGAAATTTATCTTAAGGCTCTTAAATGTCATTTATTTTCACAAGTTTCATATCTCATTTTCTTTCGTTCACCACTCTTTTGGATGAATCTTTCATTCTCTCATATGAATGTGTTGAGTGTGGAAAGGGATCTCCTATGAAATAGTTTGTGATATTTTCATACAACTACTAGTTTCTGACAGATTTATAATCTGTGTTCAAAATCTGCTTGAATTGGACTAATCCAGAACGAACATGTTATCCTGACTATAAAGTCTCTTGACTTTATCCTGACTATATAGTCAGGTCTTACAGACCAGACTCTTCAGAGGGGTGTTTTCTCATGCAGATCATTAGTAAATTGCTGAAACTGCAATAAAATGCTTTATAAATGTGTTACTAGAGAACTGATGAAAATAGCTGACTGGGCTGCCTAAATGTGGAATGACACATGTAAAATATAATGTTGGCAAATTTAGGGAAAATACAGCTGTTCAACTGAATGTTTATTCCCCAGGTGTGCTCTGTGTGTGTGCAACTAATATTAAGTTGCTATTTTAATGGAAACATTGATCTGGAAGGGAGACAGTCTGCTTTTTTAAAAAGTCACCCAGGTGAGCCTTTGGTTATCTTACCCTAGTTCTGCAGTGACTTATAGTCCCTGCACAAAATAAATGCTTTACCTCCCACCTTTCATGTATCACAGACCTGTTATCTCTAACTAGGTTTCCAGCCAGGAAGCTTGTATTCCAAAAGTTATTGTCTCCAGAGGGACTTTTCCTAATGCTTTTTCTGATACCTTGGTGGTTTGTGTTACAGAAAGTCATTTGAAAGAAATGTATAATAGGAGATGTATATAGAGACAGAAGAAATTCCAAGGTTTCTGTTGTTTTTGAAGTAGGATATGATTGGGGAAAAACAGAATGCACATGTGACATAATTATTATTTAGACATTTTTAGCTGTCTTTTGTCACAGAGAAAAATATTGAGATGACTTTAACCATTTTGGTCAAGTTGACAACTTAATTTTAAAAATCAGTCAAAGGATTTAGTATTTCATGTCAACACACTTTAAAAAATGTATGACATTTAAAGAAGCCTCTTTGATTTTTATGATGAAGCATCACTGGGAAGACAGTGTTGAAAGAACCACAACAGTTTAGGTAGAATTACACTTAAAATTGGGCTTCTCTGGTAGCTCAGACAGTAAAGAATCCACCTGCAATGTGAGAGACCTGGCTTCTATCCCTGGGTTGGGAAGATCCCCTTCAGGAGGACAAGGCAACCCCCTCCAGTATTCTTGCCTGGAGAATCCCCATGCACAGAGGAGCCTATAGTCCATGAGGTCTCAGTCAGACGTGACTGAGCGACTAAGCATGAGCACATTTAAAATAAGTTAGTTTGTAGGGCATGAACCTTCCTTTTTGTCTGCTGTTTTGATTTCTTATTGTGTTATACCAGTGTTGTTTATCTGGAACTTACATTCATAGCTAAATTCTAGAGGAGAGGTTTCTATTTTTTTTTTTCCCAGAATATCTTGACTTTAAGAGTATGATTAAACATAGGTGCAAACATCCTTTTGTCTAAATTCCTTAATTTGCATGCGTTTAGAGGGATTATCGAGAAGGCAATGGCACCCCACTCCATTACTCTTGCCTGGAAAATCCCATGGACAGAGGAGCCTGGTAGGCTGCCGTCCATGGGGTCGCGAAGAGTCGGACACGACTGAGCAACTTCACTCTCACTTTTCACTTTCCTGCATTGGAGAAGGAAATGGCAACCCACTCCAGTGTTCTTGCCTGGAGAATCCCAGGGACGGGGGAGCCTGGTGGGCTGCCATCTATGGGGTCGCACAGAGTCGGACACGACTGAAATGACTTAGCAGCAGCAGCAGCAGTAGCAGAGGGATTAAGTGATTTGCAAGACCACAGAGCAAGTTCTTGACTGAACCTGGGTTGGAATTGCAGTGTTCTGGCCCCCACATCTTTGCTCCCACTCTGTTGTAACAGTATGAGAAAATGAATTTGGATCCTTTCTGAACATGGCTTCTGAAGACCAGGAAAGCCCACGTAAATGCCAGTGTATCCCTACTCAGCTACTGATTAGTGACTGATGTCTAGTAAATCGAACCATCACTGCAGAAGCTTTAATTTAAACAAAAGATTGGACTTTGTCTAGAGCAGAGTTTCTGTGTCTGGACAACCCTGACCTTATGGACTGGATAATTCTTTGTGTGGGGACTGTCCTGTGTGTTGTAGGGTATTTAGCACCATCTTCCACCCACTAGAAGCCGGTAAGAGACACAGATATGCACACACACCCTCAGTCATGACAACCAAAAACACTTCCAGGTGTTACCCAATGTCCTATTTGGGTGCAAATTTATCCCCAGTTGAAAACCACTGGTGTAGAAGATACCACAAATCCCAACCAAGTCATTTTTTAAAATAATCAAACTGATCAGCATTTTGAAATAAAAAGTTGCTGTTTGCTTGGCTGGCTTTTGTCACGTTTCAAACTCTTATCGTAGATGGGTTTGAACAGAACCATAGTTCTTTTGTTTTCCAAAAATACAAATGCATGTGTTTACTTTATGCAGGAAAATAGCATCATAAACCTGCTTGCTTGTTTATCTTAAAGCTTCACTATTTTTAGCTTTTAAAAGTGAACTGTTTTTAGCTAAATAAATACAGATGTTATTTCAGACATGACTGAGTCTCAGAATGCTCTGATAAGGATGAGGCTAAGGAAAGGAAACACAAGGATAAACTCAGCAGTCATCATTGACAAGATTTAGGGAAAATAATTATGAAATGAGCTCTTCTATACTAGGACTCTGTGTGTTCCTGACCTTGACTTACCTGTTTGAGTTTTTCTTTTTGCCATATATAAATCAACAGTTGTGGTTTTTTTTTTAACTTCAAAAGTAATCAAGAGTAAGGAATTGTGTTTGAAAACCTGTCTATTGCTTGTTAACTTATCTTTACATGGGAAACATATTACTAAGTTTCGAATTCTGAAACCTAAACAAGTAAGGAGCCATCAATTACCAGCCAGTTTCATATCTGTGGACCAATAGGAAGGCAAGGTTGATGGTCTTACATCTGTTTTAGGTGAAAGACTGTTCCTGTCTGTGGTATTTAAAATTTAAAGAACTTCTGTTGTTATACAATTGGGAATCCTCAGGGAGTAAAATGCTAATGAAATCCATAACATGCACAGATTTTATGATACCAGTTTTAAGAAATTCCTTTGGTGGGGTTTGTTGATTTCTGCCCTGGCTTTAATAATTATACCTTTTAGAGAGTGTGTTAATGTTCACATATCAGAGAAATGGCTACGTTTATGCAGTGTGTAAAGCAGCACACAAATTTCTAAGCTTTAAATAACTTTCATATCAGAACTTGAAAGCCCCAGAGCAAAAAATGTGTGTTCTTCAGAATCAGCAGAACCCAGAGTTTGAAACTTTTCAAGCACATCCACGGCAACCTTCTTCAAAAAGGTGAAAAAGGTCCACGATGGAAATTCCAAAGCCAGGATGTGCGTGTGTATTCTGTATATTTCTCATTTAATGCACCATTTGAAAGCTCCACATCAAAATGGCAATTTTTATCCACATCAAAATAGCCATTTTGGATCTGACCTGAACCAAAGACACACGAAAACAGACACATACTTCTTTCCTTTCTCCACAGCAAGCCCCCAGCCTTCACATTTCATTCAGTTGTACACTCAAATAAAGAAAGGAGAGTAGATTAAATTAAAAATGCTCTATAAATCCCAATAGTAATAAAGTGCATTATGCTTTTATATTTCCAACTATCGAACAAAGTAAGCATTTGAGACTAATTGCACATGTTATGACAGAATAATCACATATGTACTTGTACAAGTGACTTATACATTTTTTTTCAGCTCTATTTGCCTCCAGGGGTTAAAAACATATTTATGGCCTGCCTCTAATTGCCTTCCTTCAGAAGAATGAAGTCTTAATTTTACCAAAGTTTTATTTTTCTTACAATCCCAGTGCTTTAAAAATGTAACTACATTTTTTTGGATTTAGCAGAAAAATAAATAAGCTCCTTTATTCTTTTAGCAAGCCTGAGAGGGCAACAGATAGAATTCTTCAAGGGATGGCTGATTGGATGCGACAGCTTCTGAAATCCTTTCAAGCATTTAAGATTCTGTGATTCTATTAAAAATAAATTTACTCCATCAGTTGGTGCCCTGGGCTTGCTTAAATGAGAATATAAATATGTGAAGCATAGCTGGAATTCGTTTTAAATACTACTGATAACCATATCAGACAACACATAGCAAAAAAAAATTTTTTTTCTTAATTAAAAAGTTTTTTTTTTTTTCCTTAGATCAAGTCATTGTTTAGATTGGCTTCACCCTGAAGCTTATCTGAGGATTTCACATAGAAACCACACTAGTGGGGCTGTTTCACTTGATCCTTTTGAGTGAGTTCAGGGGGACGTGCAGCCCACTAGGGGAGATAAGATGAAGCCTGGACAGTTCACCTTTCACGTCTCCCCAGTCTTTGACAGAAGTATCTGTAAGGCATAAGCTCAACCACCATTCCAGCCTATTCACACCTTAAAGTCTGGCCAACATTCGGTCTTTCTTCTTTCCTTAAGAAGACAAACACAAAGTGCAATTCGAAGCATGTTATAGGCCACCATACTAATGCAGAAATGTGGAAGGAAGAAAAGCAGGGCGGGAGATCCAGCTGTCTGGAGAATCATCACAGAGGTCTCAATGCTTCTAAGACTTGATGTGTTTACTTAGGGCTAAAACTGATGGCGCATAGACCTGGTCTCTAAAGAGAAAGACCGAGACCCTGGTAAAGACATAGGCTGATGCCTACAGGTGCAAGAAATGTGACAGAGCCTTAAGTTTGAAGATCTGGAAATTAAATATAAAACTTCCAGTGGGAAATACTCATGATAATAAACAGAAGTTAACAAATCATATGAACTGTGGAATGCTGAACAGACTGTATTTGATATTTCAGGAGGTACACAGAGTTCATGGGGAAAAGAGAAAAGAACTTTTAAGTTCCCAGTCTTACACAATGAAGATAAAGTATGCAGAATTTTCCTGGCCTAATTTTTTTTTTTCTACTGGGGTATAATTGCTTTACAATGTTATGTTAGTTTCCACTGTACAGCAAAATGAATCAGCCATATATGTACATGTATCTCCTCCCTTTTGGATTTCCTTTCCATTCAGATCACTACAGAGAATTAAGAAGAGTTCTCTGGTGGCTCAGTCAGTAAAGAATCTGCCTGCAATGTGGGAGACCTGGGTTCGATCCCTGGGTTGGGAAGATCCCCCGGAGGAGGACATGGCAACCCACTCCAGTATTCTTGCCTAGAGAATCCCCATGGACAGAGGAGCCTGACGGGCTACAGTCCATGGGGTTGCAAAGAGTCAGACACAACTGAGTGCTCAGGCATGTCCAACTCTTTGCAACCCCGTGGACTGCAGCACACCAGGCTTCCCTGTCCTTCACCATCTCCCGGAGTTTGCTCAAACTCATGTCCATCCAGTTGGTGATGCCAGCCAACCATCTTATCCTCTGTTGTCCCCTTCTCTTCCCACCTTCAGTCTTTACCAGCATCAGAGCCTTTTCCAATGAGTCGGTTCTTTGAATAAGGTAGCCAAAGAATTGGAGTTTCAGCTTCATCATCAGTCCTTCCAATGAATATTCAGGACTGATTTCCTTTAGGATTGACTGGTTTGATCTCCTTGCAGTCCAAGGGACTCTCAGGAGTCTTCTCCAACACCACAGTTCAAAAGCATCAATTCTTTGGTGCTCAGCCTTCTTTATGGTCCAACTCTCACATCCATACATGACTACTGAAAAAACCATAGCTTTGACTATGGTTGGTAAAGTAATGTCTCTGCTTTTTAATATACTGTCTAGGTTTGTCATAGCTTTTCTTTCAAGGAGCAAACGTCTTTTAATTTCATGGCTGTAGTTACCATCTGCAGTGATTTTGGAGCCCCAAAACATAAAGTCTCTCACTGTTTCCATTGTTTCCCCATCTATTTGCCATGAAGTGATGGGATCGGATGCCATGATCTTAGTTTTCTGAATGTTGAGTTTTAAGCCAACTTTTTCACTCTCTTTCACTTTTCGTCAAGAGCCTCTTTAGTTCTTTGCTTTCTGCCATAAGGGTGGTGTCATCTGTGTATCTGAGGTTATTGATATTTCTCCCAGCAATCTTGATTCCAGCTTGTGCTTCCTCCAACCTGGCATTTCACATGATGTACTCTGCATGTAAGTTAAATAAGCAGGGTGACAATATATAACTTTAACATACTGCTTTCCCGATTTGGAACCAGTCTGTTGTTCCATGTCCAGTTCTAACTGTTGCTTCTTAACCTGCATACAGATTTCTCAGGAGGCAGGTCAGGTGGTCTGGTATTCCCATCTCTTTCAGAATTTTCCACAGTTTGTCGTGATCCACACAGTCAAAGGCTTTGGCATAGTCAATAAAGCAGAAGTAGATGTTTTTCTGGAACTCTCTTGCTTTTTTGATGATCCAGCGGGTGTTGGCAATTTGATCTCTGGTTCCTCTACCTTTTCAGAATCCAGCTTGAAGATCTGGATGTTCACGGTTCACGTACTGTTGAAGCCTGGCTTGGAGAATTTTGAGCATGCTAGCGTGTGAGATGAGTGCAGTTGTGCGGTAGTTTGAACATTCTTTGGCGTTGCCTTTCTTTGGGATTGGAACGAAAACAGCTTTTCCAGTCCTGTGGCCTCTGCTGAGTTTTCCAGATTTGCTGGCACGTTGCCTGCAGCACTTTCTCGCACCTGTGCTATTCAGTATGTTCTCATTAGCTGCCTGTTTTATGCATCTATACGATGGAGTATTACTCAGTCATAACAAGGAATGAAATCGGGTCGTTTGTAGAGACATAGATGGGCCTAGAGAGTATCCTGGCCTGGTTTTTTAAACATTATTCTGAAAATCCAAACTAGTTACTGATGTTGTCAGTCACTAACATTTACGGCACACACATTATCCTGTTTCTGTAGTTCTAACTTACGTTTCCAAATACTGCATTAATTTAAAAGGATGCTGTTATTCATTTACAAAGCTCTGATACCAAGATGGTAAGAATTCATTTATTTAACAATCATGTACCATGTAAAGAAAAATCAGTCAATACATTTGTTCACTTAACATATTTCCTCTAAATATGGTAAATCAGTGAATCTCATTTATTAAGACAAATGTAGAAGGCATCTTATATGATCACCATCTGGGCAATCCTATGTCTTCTAGAGGATAGGACAAAAAGGAAAAGGAGGCAGGAATAATTAAGTTGGGGTCCAATCTGTAAATGCTGGAATTGAATTCTAATTATCAACCTCTATAATATTAGTTCCTCTATAATATTAGTTCTATAGTATTAGTTCCCTTAGTCTAAGAACTTTGCTGTTTTCCAGAAGAGTTTATGGGAACATCTGTTTATCTACTTATCTTTTTTAAAGTGCCTAAACTTAGAATATTGATCTCATATAAAATTCATCTTAATGAAAATCTTTTTATCAAAAGTAATTCCAACAAATTAAGAACCAATTCATTCCATTTCTTTTTAAATATCAGAAGTTTTTTTTATTATTAAAACCATGGAGAGTAATGTGTTTTCAGACCTGACTTTGTATCTTAAAGTATAGTGACAACATGATAGGGTCCTTGCTGTTCTGGAAACCTCAAAGTGGTTTGAAAAAAAGTGGTTTTCGTTTTTGTTTGTTTTTCTTTCGCATTTCCAAATATGGGCCTTAGCTCTATTTTTTTTCTGTCAAAAAGCACACCCCCCCACCCCCCAACACCACACACACCACAGTGTGGTCATGTTCGCCGATAAAACATTTTGCCTTTTGTCACCTCCAAGGATGTGGTGAAATAGACGTGTCTGTGCATGCGTTAAGAATGGTTCCGGAGGATACAATGGCTGTTATTGTTCAGTTGCTAAGTCGTGTCCAACTCTTTTGACCCCATGGACTATAGCATGCCAAGTTCTTCTGTCCTCTGCTGTCTCCCAGAGTTTACTGAAATTTGTGTCCTTTGAATTGATGACACTATCTAACCATCTTATCTTCTGCCACTCCCTTCTCCTTTTCGATTCAATCTTTCCCAGCATCAAGGTCTTTTCCAGTGAGTTAGCTCTTCCCATCACGTGGCCAAAGTATTGAAACTTCTCAGGTGGCCAAAGTATTGGAGCTTCAGCTTCAGCAGCAGTCCTTCCAATGAATATTCAGGGCTGATTTTCTTAGGATTGACTGGTTTGATCTCCTTGCAGTCCGAGGGACTGTCAAGAGTCTTCCGCAGCACCACAATTCAAAAGCATCAATTCTTGGTCACTCAGACTTCTTTATGGTCCAACTCTCATATCAGTACATGACTACTGGGAAAACAATGGATTTTTAAAATGGATACATGTATATATATGGCTGAGTCCCTTTGATGCTCACCTGAAATTATGACATTGTTAATCGGCTGTATCCCAACAGCTTCCCTGGTGGCTCAGAGGGTAAAGTGTCTGCCTGCAATGCAGGAGACCCAGGTTCAGTCCCTGGAGAAGGAAATGGCAACCTACTCTGGTATTCTTGCCTGGAAAATCCCATGCATAGAGAAGCCTAGCAGGCTATGGTCCATGGGGTCGCAAAGAGTCGGACACGACTGAGCGACTTCACTTTCTTTGTATCCCAATACAAATTTAAAAGTTTAAAAAATAATTTAATTTAAAAAAAGAACCATTTCTGAAACAAGCAACCAAAAAAGAATGGTTCTGGTGGATAAATCCAAGTCACAGCTCTCATCATGTTAAGGACTCAGGGCAGGGCTAGAGGGGGAAGAGCATGAAGTGATGGGTTTAGTGGAGCATCTGTGTTTCTTCTCCTGTGGTTTGAAAGTAGACAGGCAGATACACTTTTCCCATCTCGTGACCCAAGCTTGAAATGCATGAAATTACTACAGATAGATATTTTTTTTTCAGAACATTAAAAAGAATTTGCAGTTCTGTTCCTTGACTGCATTTGGATGGCAAAGCAGCGAGTCTTCAGAGCACAAAAGGTTTCCCCTTCGTTACTCACCTCCATCCAATTCTTCCAACTTTCTAGCTCTTCTCCTGCCATGGGCTGGCCTCTGCTCCATCCATTACTATAGAACATCCCCTGTGAATGGTAGTTACAGATGATTCTCTTAGACAGTAATTCTTTGAAAATGTATTATTTCAAGGCTTTCCCACCTCCTTTATAAGTCATCTTCAAAAAAAAGAAAAAGTTAGTCTACAGTTCCTGGCTGAATAGTAAGCTTCCAAATAGGGAAACTGCTGTGGACCAAATATTAAATCGTGAAGTCCATTTCATCTGTTCTCAGGAATGACTGACACCCCTTCAGAGACCTACAGTTTATATACAATTTCTGACAACCAGCTGTACCTCGGCAGCCTGTTCTTCGTCTCTTCTCTTGTCTCCGGGGCAGTGATCATTATAAAGGGTTTCAGCGGATGACCGACTTTAATCTCGGTAATCCCGTCAACTCCTTGCAGGATTTTTAACACCAAATAGAGAAGTTTTCTTGGACACCTGCATGTCCAGATTCCCCATCAGCACATGAAACTCTCATTAACCTGAGAGGCCCACCTAGATGCCTGAGAAATACACGGAAAGTTGGTGTAAAAGGATGCTGTCAAAGTTTATAGGCCAAGAGGCTGAGTTAGACCATTGCCCCCATCTGCAAGTCTTTAGTTTCCAAAAATTCACCCTTGTGTTTGTTTTTGAAACCAAGCCTTTAGAAGGAGGGAGGAAAATTAAAGGTATGACTTACTGAAAAACTGATGATAAATAAGTCACTTTATTTGTGCTGAAATAGATGCTAAGGACAGATGTGTGTTGATCTTAAGTGATTTGAAATCTCCCCAATACTGCAGATATTAAAATTTTGTGGGTAGTGTACAACCGATTTTGAAACAGAAATAGACCTTACCTGTACCTACTTAATATTTTCTTGGTCTTTTATGTTTAATAATCTCTTTAAGCTGCTAATAGACTGGAAAGATGTACGTGTGCATAACTGAGGTTACTGTACCATGGAAAGGTGTTACATGGCCTGGTCTCCATTCAGAGCCAGCATCAATGCTTCTTCCATGAGGCTGCTTCTCAGAGGCCGTGAGACAAACACAAAGATCACAAAAGGCCTGAAACCTGCATTCATTTCCCAGCCACACAAAACTTACAATGACAATATCCTACGAAGATCACACGTTAAGCAGGTGAAGACTTGAAGACCTACAGTTAGACAGTGAAATATTGATGTGGTTACTTTTTCTAAAATACAGAAAGGCTCTGAGAAAAGTCTAAGATACCATATACATCCAATCCATAAATATCTTGTGGATGTCATGATTGCCAATAACTTGGCTCTAAAATGAAAAGGTTGAGAAGAGGTTGGAGAGAATGCTAGATATGGTGAAAAACTGATTTAAGCCCTGCTGCCCTTTAGGGTAAATTCTGGGAGGAGGAACACTTAGTTACTGAGAGTTCTTTTGAGAAACAAATAAAAAGGAATCCTTCATGTGACATGGACCTAGCCAATGAAATTCGTCACTTAGCAGACCCTCCCTTTAAGTGGTGAACTTTTCAAAGGACTGGAAATTCTATGAGTAGTTTTAATATTTGTGGTTTAAACATCAAGATAAGAATAGTCATATTCCTCAATTTAGAGTACAAATTGGTTGCTCAAATGCTAACATTGACTTAACAATGGGTTGTTGGCTTTTATTTGGAAGAAAGGCATTTCAGGTCTTGCCGGCAACGTTGAACTGACACAGCACTGCGTTTAAATTCAGCAAATGTGTATTGAGCATTTGCTAAGGATGGGATTCTGCTGTTCAAGTCAGATGAATTTAAAGTTAAAGAGGGTTTTTTCCCACTTTCAAAAAAGTTACAATATAGCTTTGTGTGTGTGTGTGTGTGTGTGTATGTGCACACGCTCACTTGGGTCCAACTCTTTGCAACCCCACGGACTATAGCCCCCGTGGACTGTAGCCCACTAGGCTCCTCTGTCCATGGGGATTCTCCAGGCAAGAAAAATGGAGTGGGTTGCCATGCCCCGCTCCAGGGGGTCTTCCCAACCCAGGGATCGAACTCATGTCTCTTGCATCTCCTGCACTGGCAGGCAGATTCTCTACCACTGCAACATCTGGGAAGCCCACCTAGCTACTTCAGGCAAAACCACACACACAAACACACACACACATACATACACATGCACACACTCCAATTACTCAAATGACTAAGGAAAAAAAATATTAGGGTCACATTCTTATGGTTAACGTGTATAGCAATGCATCACTATGACTCTTATAATAACCAGGAAAAATAACTAAATGGGATATGCATTAGTATTTTTGTTGGAGGGAGGAGGCGACCACAGCTTGGAATGACTGATTAGCTTGCTTAACATTGTCCAGGTCACTCCTTACAGTCAGAACCACAGAGGTTCTCCTGGGGGCCTGTGCCTTTTTGCCACCACGTGTTGCCTGTATTACCCAAATATTTTCCCTGTAGCCCGAGCATTCACTGAGGATATTTAATGCGACCGATTCTCTCTGTAGAGAGAGTTCTTGTTTACTTGACTTTTTCCCTCGCTGACGCTGAGGAGAGGGCAGGAATTTGGTAACTTTCAGTCTCTTGCATCAAAGTACCTAGCACTCACTTGTGTGATAAAAGAAGAAACTCCAGCTGCCAACTTCCCTCCACAGCTCAGGGGACGTGAGACACAGAAACACCCACCACTGTAAGCTCAGGATCTCAACTCTTGGCCCTTTTGGTTTGAGGAACAACGGTGTCATTTTGACAGCAGTGTGGATCCCTGCAGAAAACGTCACGCAGTTTTGATGCCATTTCATTGAGGTGTTTTCTGTCAAATGTAGATATAAACAGGGGAGGGCTGGACAGTGTGCCGAGAGGTTTAGGAGAGAAGGGTCTGACTCATGTGGGCTGAGGGTTAGGTCTTATTCCCAGAAATGCCTGGATTCCCAGAGGTAGTGAAAGCAACATTTTAGCAGAATTATCTCAGCAGTGCAGAGCATGGTCATGAGCTGAAAGTTTAATTACAAACAAGATTGCATGGTCTCTCTGTTACCGACCCAGCGCTTGCTGGTGGGCATGCCTGGATTCCATGAAGGCCTCTGCAAGGAGGGTGTGTGTTGGAGGTTGGGGATGGGGAGGACACTTTGCTCTGCTCTCTAAAGGACTTTCACCAAGAGATACTAGACAGGAGGAAAATGTTCATCATATCAGATATTTTAAAATGTAGGCAGTTGGGTGGGATTTTTTTTCCTGTGCCTTCTGCTTTTAGCTCATCAACCCTGGCCCCTTCCGGCCAAAATCTTATCCTATCCTGTGAAGTCCAGTTTGAATGATTCAGATGACCTCTTTTCCATAAAGCCTGAACTTTCCCCTTGTGTCCATAACCGTTTTCTGACCCTCACGATGACTCATCTGTGGTCACGGTGGCAGTTTTTATTTTCAGTTTTGTCGTTTTTTTCTGTGCAGGCCTGCTTGCTTCCCAAGCCTGGCATACCATAAATATCCATTGGATTTAATGGATTAAATGCTTTTATCTGGACCCTTGGTATCCTTCGGTTTACTTTAATTCCGTGCTTTCAATTTAAGCATCTACGATGTGTGAAGCACCATCATTGGGCTTTAAGACACATCCGTAAGGACATGCACCCTGGCTCCGTATATCCATTTATAGTTTGCCCAAAATGTTTTTAATAATAAAAAAAACAATAATAAATGCTTTGTCTGCATAATACAGTCCTACTGAAGTTATGTGCTGTGGTCATAGATTCTGCTATTAGGTTTTAAAGTGGTTGTCGTCCGGACCCCCCTTTATCCATTCCTCCATTACCGCACCCTCTTTGTTTTGGCTGAGGCAGATGTCAGAGTCCAGAGATCTGTTCACCGTCTGCTTGGTCTCACAAGACGTTGATGGATGCAGTCAACTGGATCCATTCCACTTGACCCATCCGTTTGCTCTTGCCTACTGACCCCAAGTGATTCCTCCCCATTAAGCCATCTACTAGGATAGTGCTTTCCTAGTTTTCATGAGGATTACAATTAACAACTGATGTATAAAGCCAAAAGTTATAGCAGGAGAGCCTAAGCCTGCCTGTTCCTCCCTGTAGGAAATGCTTGCCAAATCTTTGCTGAGTGAACCTTCTAGCAAGAGCCCATGATATGAGTCTTATGAAACATTTGGCTACATGTGCATCATGTTTATACATATTTGAGGATGGTGGCAACTTCTTTTGAACTGCAGCATACTTAGTTTTCTTTCTTAAGACATTTCTGTTAAGCAGTTTTTGCTGTACCGTTTGTAGGTTAAATTCTTAACCAAGTTTCTAGGGATTACATTTGTTTCTCTCTGAGTGCTTATCCTCTTTCCAGATCAAAGGATTAGGCTCAGGGTTTCCGTTTAATGTAACTTACAAATAAGCACTCAAAAAATGTTAATTAAAAACATTAAGCCCTTGAATCTTTTACCATCCAGCAGCAACTCCTAAGTATCTAAGTTGGAAGAGGGCACAATTTAAGAGGCGTCTTCTTGACCAAGCTACTAAAAGTTTCTGAGGTCCCCATCTGAAAGTGAACATGGTGCTGCAGTAAGGAATCTTCTTCACTTTAAGGAGAAACAGAGTTCTCGGGTTGGTGTTTGTCTAAAAAGTATAAAACCATCTTTCCCAAAGTCTAGGCATTCAATCAGTCTTTCTCCTTAACTCTGCATAGCAGTTTCTAGTTGTCTTTGATGCTTGTATCCTAAGATCTATAGGAACGAGTTCATACAATCTCATTCTCTCCTCCTTTGTTATCAAAATATACTGCCTCCTGACCTCCAGATTTTGCAGACTTAGTGGCTAACAGGAATTCTAATGGAAGACTTGTCTGATTTTTCTGAACACAATTATGTCTGTTCAAGAAAGTATAGAAAGGGGAAAAGAACCCGCAGATTTTGCAAGGAGTGTGTGAAGACACACACCTCCCATATTTGTCTTAAATATGTGTCATCCGTGAAGCTGAGCATGTTCAGGCATGGCTTTCATAGTCCTGTGCCCTGCTCGCCTCAAGATCTTTGAAATGCTGTATCTGACACTCTGAGGAGATGTGGACCCGCCTGGCTGTCCCCTCCCAGAGCAGCATCCTCCTGTTCACACTCCACCTTCGTGGTTTCCATGTGGGAGTGATTTGAGCAGCTAGGTTCTGGAAATGTCTCTAGTGGGGACCCTGGAGTATTAACCTGTCATACCGAGTCCCTTTCCTTTCCTCCTACCAGCCCCTTGGCAGTTCTAACAGCTACGGCAGCTCTTACTCTCCAAGCAGAACCAGATGGAGCTCCAGTTCCAAGTACACATCAGAATTCAAATTTTCTTTTTTATGTTTTTTTTTTTTTCTGTGTTTTGGCTGCGTCACATGGCATGTAAGATCTTAGTTCCCTGTCCAGGGATTGCACCCATGCCCCCTACATTGGAAGAGTAGTGTCTTAACCACTGGACTGCCAGGGAAGTCCCCCCCAAATATTTCTTTTTTTAATTCATTGCTTCTGGTTTCTGCCAAAAAAAAAAAAAATGTGAGAATGAAAGGATATGCCAGCATACAGAGGCAGTGGAGCGCCCACCAGCATGGTCTCTTTTATCAGCCAAAGGAGATGGAGGTGAGCCCTTGTTTGGGGACTTCATTTCTCTGGCCCTTCCCTTGTTATTCTTGCAGTATGCACAGTAGTATCAGGGAAGCCAGCCTTTAGGCTGCATCTGAGCCATGCAGCCTTATCTAGTGTTTTTCTAGCTGGTTGACTCAAGCCTTTGGAGAGGAAAATTCATCTATCCACTCACTCGGGATTGTTTTCCTACCAACACTGGTTTTGTTGCAACCGGTAGTTTGTTTCCACCCAGCAAATGCTTTCCTTTCTGGAAAAAAAAATTCATTCAAGCAATTAAGATGAGAAAATCGGTGAGGTTCTTCCTGCATTGCACTTTTCTTGCTCTTGGATATTTGTATTCTTTCCCAGAATTTTAAAATGTTTTCTCGTTATCTTTTGCTAAAAATGATCCATCACCACTGTCTTGTTTTTCAATAGCACAAGTGAATCATTTGCAAAATTTTGCTTTCCAGCAGTCAAGGTAAACGTTCGATGGAGTCTAGTAATCATAAATGGTTTTAGATTCTCCATAATTATGCAAAAATATTGAATTTCCAGAAAGATTAACTACAAGATTTAATTTTTGTTTACTAAGAAATTCTAAATTACCTTTTGATAATTGTGGTTTTGGAGGTAGGAACTGAGGCAGAGCATGGGTGTGGTGGTGACTGGCAAGTACCTGGGCCACCAATCTGATCGGGAGTGAGAGATTTATCTGGATCAGTCTCTAACATGTGTGTGACTCTGAACAAGGAGCTCATATACTTTGTTTCTCAGTTTCTTTGTCCACAAGACCTTTTCCTTGTATGACTGTTGAGAGCTGAAGAGATACTGTATGTAAGTTTAACCCTTAATAAGATGCCTGACGGGCTTCCCCAGTGGCTCAGGGGTAAAGAAACTGCCTGCGATGCAGAAGACGCAGGAGGCCTGGGTTCGATCACTGGGTTGGGAAGATCCCCTGAAGGAGGGCATGGCAACCCACTGCAGTATTCTTGCCTGGAGAATCCCATGGACAGAAGAGCCTGGCAGGCTGCAGTCCATGGGGTCGAAAAGAGTCGAACGTGACTGAAGCAACTGAGGACGGAGGACAAAGATGCCTGACACATAGGAGTTGCCCTATAAATTTTCCATTAATAATGGTAATTTTAGTCACTAGTGGTTTTTTTCCCCTGTGTAACATGGTAATCGTGAAAAAATGCATAAAGAGAGACTCTTGTCACCAAGTGTAAAACGATTGTATTCGTATTCATAACTGTAAAAAGCCCACGGTCTGAGTCAAGGTGCTGTGAATTAAGCTCCAAGATCCTGAAACAGCATCCATGTTCAGATGCTCAGGCATTATCAGAAAGCATGTGTGTTATCTGAGGAAATGAGACAATTGCTTAAAAATATTTTCTTTAGTTTGTAGTGTCTAGTGATGAATTAAACAGCTCTTTGAGTCATTGGAGATGCTCTAAAAAGAACTCAACACACTCCACCTCCCCCCATCAAAAAAAGTATTTTTCCTGTTTTTAATCAGACTTCCATTCTTTGTCCTTTATTTTTTCAGGCTCTCGTACCGACCTGTCTTGGGAATGTTAAACACCGGGAAACACTCCCTTGCCAATGCTTGCGCAAGGGACAGTATTTTATTGAGCAAGACAGATTTTCATTTTAGAAATGAGGCTTTCCACATTCTGATGTTACCCATAGCCGGTTATGTATTATTGTAGGAAGCAACGATATTTGTTGCATGGCTGGGAGGCTGTTTGCTGGTGTTTGACCAGCAGTTTGCAGAGGTTTGCACGATGATTTACTGCATGATGCTAAAAACGTGCCCTCTGTCCTCAAGTGATTCCCAGTAAAATGTGTCTCTCTCCTGACTTCTTTTTATCTGGGGAATGTGTTTCCTGTCATTACTAAGACAATGCTATGGCCATAAAGTGCATGTGGGTTAATACCTGCAGACATCTTACAAGGAAGAGGGCGTTAGGGTGGGGAGTTCATCCACAGGAGCTGTAGGACACCATCCCCCGCGCCTGGAAGGGGATGAGGATGGCTGTTTTGTTTTACTAGTTCACTTCTCCCCACCCAGAATAAAAGGGTGGGGGGGGGGTGCTTTCCTCCACTGTGTCTAGCTGTGTCTTCTCTCTGTGTGGGGAGCACAGTGAAAAGAAGATGTGGGTGTAGACATTCTCCCAGCAGTGTTAGACTTTTATATTTATATTGGAAACAGGATGTCATACTGGGTCACTTCTGCTAACGGTGATAAGCTAACTCAGAGAGTGGCCACTGGAACTCCAAAGGAGTTTGGGAAACTTCTGTCAAATTGCCTACAGGCCAGCAGATAAATACCAGATGTTTATGTTTGTCGCACACACACGGAGTGAGACTTTCCACGATTCTAGTGAAGGCATTTGATGTGCAGCTCTTGCTACACGCCCCCCCCATCATCACATCCCCTCAACATCACCCTTCATGTTAAACAGAAGTACATCAAACTCAGATGTGAAATCACACCCATCTTCCAATTAAAAATAAAGCAGCTGTGAGACAATGGCATTCTTTTAAAATAAGAAAACGGTGATGGGAACAGGACTGATTGGATTTAGGGAAAGCAGGTTAATTATGGTTATTGTGTGTCTAAATTTTTACGGAAAGAAAGGAAATATTGTTTAGACGATGAACCCTCCAAAACACAGAGGGTTGCCATTGTATAGAACTTCTGGGGGTTGTGTCTTTGTCTTTTCAGCTGCCTGTCTTGGGTCGCCAATCTTGTCTGTTAGATGTGAGGTTGGGGCAAGCTCATCAGAATTCAAACAGCTAATGCACCAAGAGGATGGCCAGATTTTGAGTAGTGTTCATGACAACTGCTTATTTTGGCTTCCAAATGAGCAGAGAACAATCTCTTTAGAGATCAATCCATTTCTTGACAAATAATATCTATAAGGATGAGAAAGAAACATGGTAGGTTGTTTAGTGATGTTATTTCATTCATTCATTTCCTTCCCCTTGCCTCTGCCCTTCCCATTCCTCCTTTTCTCTAGAACATTCTCTCCCATTTTTGTCCACTTGTAAGTTCCTACCATTCATCCTTCAATAGGTGTCTTAGACATGGAAGTCAACTGTGAGATGTCTCCAACTCCCTAGCTCCTTTCCTCCATGCACTGGCCCATCCTGTGATCTTGTTTATGTCTCCCATTCTTGCTTCTCTTTGTATCTTCATCACTTAATACAGAACTTAGTGGAAAGTTGATACTAAGTGTTCACTGGATAAATATCAATCAAGGGGAGTAGAAATGTTCACAGGCAGCATACTGATTAAACAGATGATGCTACAACCAGGCTCTGGAATACCATGAAGCCACTGAAACTGATGGTATAGAAAAATATTTTTGCCATGGAAATATATCCATAAAACTAAACAAAAAGCAGGTTATCAAACATAGAGGTAATATGACGTTGTATTGGAATGACCAAAAAGTTTTTTCAGATTAAAAACCTGAACGAACGTTTTGACCAACCCAGTAATAACAAAACATATACACAACAGTCACATATTCTGGAAGACTACTTTCAGTGGTTATTTCCTATTGGTGGTCTTATGGAGATTGCAATTTATTCGTTAGTCTCTTCTGTATCTTAGGAATTTTTAATAGACATCTATCACTTTTCTAGATAGAAAAACAGATACTCCTTAAAAGAAATCTTAAAGGTCTGGATGCAAGTATAGAAAAAACACAATATATTGACTAGAGAGGTGGAGAACTGAGCTTTGCACTAAACATCCTGGGGTTAGAAATGACTTATTCTACCCACCAGGCCAAAAAAAGTAAACAATCATGTGTGGCCAAAGAAAAGAGGAAATGTCCTTTTAGGTCAAGAAAACTTTATATGTGAAGGTGCAAAGGCAAAAAAGGCCTTTTAGGAAGAATAAATACTTGATGTGGCTGGAAGATACATTGAAGGGAGGTGGATGTAACAGGTGAGACTAAAAAAGTAAGCCTCAGACTTCCCTGGTGGTCTAATGGTTAAGATGCCATGCTTCCAATGCAGAGGGTGCAGGTTCAATCCCTGGTCAGGGAACTACCATTACACATGCCGTGCAGCACAGCCATAAAAAATAAAAAGGTAGATCACAGCAACGTCATGATTAGCAGAGATGGCTTCAACCCTGAGTACTGCAGTGGGTTGCCATTTCCTTCTCCGGGGAACTTCCCTACCTTGGGATTGAACCCAGGTCTTCCGCATTGCATGCAGACGCTTTACCCTTTGAGCCACTAGGGAAGCCCATAAAATATAAAAAGGTACATCAAAGCAACGTCATGATTAGCAAAGATGGCTTCAACCCTGAGAAAGGTGTAAATACCCAGTAAGTCCTGCTGGGTCTCCCTACAGATACCTGCAGAGTGAGCACTCGTGCTTCTGAGGCTGATAGTTATCTATCTCCTCCCAAACTCTCTCAGGCACTGACAGTCGCTTTTAGGGCATTCCACAAACGTCCCCAGGGAAAAAGGATTTAAGAGAAGCTCATGGTGTTGCAAGTGAGAATTTCCAGTACTCTGTGTCTTGTTAAGAGTTCTGGATACCATTCAGTTTTAATTGCAATGGTTCAAGTCCCAGCTATAATTATTTGGTTGTCATTCATCCTTGCTAAACCCAGTGGCAGTAATGTTAGAAAAATGAAATGATATTTCAAGTATCCCAGTGCAGTAAGTAAGAGAATCTTCAGAGTTTGAAAGCATAGCAGGAAACCTCATGCAATTACAAGGGGAGGTTGTGAATGCATTTCATTGCTGTTAAAAAAAGAAAATATCTTTTCTTCTTTATGAGTGATTCGTGCACATGCTTTGTGGCCTTTCGATTTGGGACTTTGGACTTTCCTTGCGTTGGGCATCCGGTTAATTCCAGTCAATAGATCCTTCCTTTAAAGTCGGTTGTTTCTAGTGCTAGGATTCTTCTAGTTGACCACCAGTTAACTTCTTATCTTATCCTAAGAACAAAATTTTAAAAATAGGAAAAGGACAACCAGAGCATGAAGTTCTAGAACTCTTTCTAATCAGTCTAAGCTGCATATGCACTCTCAGGAAGTTAATCATTTCCAAACCGAAGAGCTGTCTGTAGGTTTGACTGAGTTTATTTGCACAGCTCTGCTTTGTGGTCCCTTGAAAGTCAAGGTTTTAAGGGCTCTTCAGGTTGAAGTGGACTGTGTATTGGGCATGAGGGCATGACTCAGTGGGCAGTTAGTAAAGCCCTAAGTGTTCTGAGAGCATTTGAAAACAGTTGAAATTGTTCAGTGCAGCCATGTCTAGAGTAACCATTAACTTTCAAGTTGCAGCATTAAGAAATCAGTTTTTGCAGCAACCTAAGATCATCTGATTATTTGTTCAGAACAGAGTTAGATTTAGGGTTGCCAGATCCCATCCAGAAAAGAATACCCAGTAAAATTTGAACTTCAGGTAAGCAATGAACCTGTTGTTAGAATATCCCAAGTGCTGCATGGGCTGTATTTATTTTTAAAACATTTACTGTTCATCTGAAATTCAGATTTCACTGAATATCTTGTATTTTTATTGGCTAAATCTGGTAAACGGGGGCTGCCTCCTTTTTTGAAATGGGTACACAAATTCATACAAAGTATTAGAGTTTACTTTTGAAAAAAAAAACACAAATTTCAGTTAGCAAGTACAGGCACTTAATAAAAATATGTTGAAGTACTTATTTGTTAAATTAATATTTAGACCATATCTACCATTATCATCTTAAAATATGTATTTCTGTTAAAGGCTTGTTCCTTTTTTCTTTCAAACCTGGTGAAAGCATTTCAAATCTGGACTTTACATCTTTAAAATCAGGATAATGAAATAAAGATTGTTTTACACTGAGTAGTATCCCCTTCCTTTTTAGATGAAATCTCCTATTGTTGAATTGTGTGTGTTCAAGTTGGCTTCTCTGCGGAGGGGCTGTTGCTGTTTTTGGTCTTGGTTCAGTTTTGAAGGAATTGGCAACTTGTTGATTTAACTGCTCCAAGGGCCTTCAGGAAAAAGCAATTCGGGGAAGACAATAGCCATTCTTCAGGAGACAGGTTGTATATAAAATGGAAATTTTTAGGTGTTTATGGCCCATGGGCAGTGGAGGGTTAATTGAAATATTGTTTGCTGAGAATTGGGTTGTCATGTAGCAACTGGAAAGCAGCATACCGAAGCTGCAGTTGGGGGACGGGGTGGGTTTAGGGTTTGGGGGGTTGTTTTTGTTTTTGTCACCATTTTCAGGGGATAAACCTCTTACTACTGAATATACTATTGAAATATCTTGTTGGTGTTAATCAGTCGTAACATGCAGTTACTTTTTGTGAACATATTATAAAATATTTTGCCAAATATTTGTGCCTCGTTTCTTTAAATCTCTGTATTATACAGAAATACAATCTGGCCATTCCAGATTACAAATCTATGGCCCATTTCCCAAAGCACAGTACGCAAAAGGGTTTTCAGAGTCAGGATGGTTCTAGTCCACATGCTATTTAGAAGGAGGGCAGTTGATGCAGAGCAATGGGAAACGGGATCGTGTTAGACTCAAGTTCTGGTCCAGGCTTCTCCATAACCAGGAGGGAAGCTTATCTTGTTTGTCTTGGTTTTCTGTTTGTAAAAGGACATTTATTAATGTGCTATTTAGAAAGTATCATTAATCTCTTAGAAAATACACTAATATGATATTGGGCCTGGTTTTCTCTTTTGTTCCAAGGATCAAGCAATCTTGGTTGCTGGTTGCGAGGATGAGAAAGTTCTCTTCCTGGCGGTTGCCAGCTAGGGCAGCTACTGTCTTACCATATTGGAAACTTTCTTGGGGCTGTTGATACTGATGGAACTAGAGTCTATTGACCCCAGGTGGAGGAAGACTACGTCGTGGTACCCACAGGAAAAGATGCTTCACGTTACAGAGGTATCAGGATGGGCAACTGATCAGGTTTGTATTGTCTTGTAGGTAGACCTGGGCCTTCTGCGCTTTGTCACTGCTGTCGGGACACAGGGAGCCATTTCAAAGGAAACCAGGAAGAAATACTACGTCAAAACTTACAGAATAGACATTAGCTCCAACGGGGAAGACTGGATCACCATTAAAGAAGGAAATAAACCTGTTGTAAGTTTGCCTGCCTCCTCTTCCACTAATTCAGTCTTTGAAATGGATGATCAATTTTTACTTGTTTGTTTGGGAGCTTGCTGTCTGGCCTGGCTTATTTTTGAATTGATTTAAAATGAAAAGTGCAATTAGAAGTTTAAATCTGACCAAGGGGTCTCATGTTCCCAGATCCAGAAGCCAAAAGGAAATTATACGGATGTTTCCAAGAAAAGTCAATACCAGCCAAATTAAGTCAGACTTAAGAATCGCTTTAAACCTCCCATGGGGACATGGAGTATGCATAGGATAAACACCATCCCCTTAGAACCCTTGGAGTTGTTCTGTTTTGTCTTTCTCCCTGTGTTTCCTCATTCTCTTTCATAGATTAATTCTTTCTTCCTCTCTGTAATGGGCTGGTTTTAGAAGACTCCTTTTCATCTACCCTCTGCGCCTCACAAACTAATTTACAAGTGTGTTTGGCTGCTTCTGTGCAAATGAACAGAACTGAAGGTGTTCTCTCAGATCCCATGAACCACATGCCACCTCCTCACTGCTTTTTGTTGAGGAGGCCACACCGTGCCCTGTCCCCCGGGTGCTCTGTCCTGAATTATTTGGAGCTGAGATGTTTTTCTCAGCCTGCTGTTTATTTGAAGTTAGGCTTGCTCTGAATTACTAATCAAGAGATTACTGAGGGCTCGTGCTTGCCATTTTCCCAAAATTAAAAGCTTGCCCTGGAGGCTGAGCGAAACATGCAGAATTGATGAGAATGGTAGCAAAGATCCAGGTAATTTGGAATTCTGGGTTCCAGAAGAGACCAATTAACATGTCCTTGTCTCTCTTTGGAGCATGTATGGGCTTAAATGTCTCCGTCTGGGTCTGGAACTGAGAAAGCCCTCCTTGGTGTGAAGTGAGAGGGCTATTAATACCCTTTGAGGGACTTGCCTGGTGGTCCAGTGGTTAAGACTCCGAGCTTCCAATGCAGAGGGCACAGGTTCTATCCCTGGTTGGAAATAAGATCCCACATGCCCGAGAAAAAGAAAGAAAGAAAAAAACTACCCTTTGATTAGCTGCAAAGCTGCCACTCTCAGTTAGGGCAGGCAGGAAGGCCGCAGCCATAGAGGTGCAGCCATCTGTGGGAGGAAGGTTCTGTGGACCAGCCAGCTCAAGGCCACTGTCCTGCCCTAGACAACATGGAGCGGATCCTCCATCTTGGGAAAAAAATCCCTCACAGTCACTGTTGGTGCAGATCCACTGAGTAAATGCTGACCCTGAGTGTCACGGCTTGTTTTTGTTTTTGGAGTCATTTTTTTGAAGCCCTGCTCTAGTTTCAAACAAGTGAAAAAACACTAATGCCAAGGACACACCAACAAACAGAAGAACCCGGAGAGAGTGGGGAGGGCTGACTCAGCTTTCAGGCCGTCAGTGAGCATTCCTTACCCAAGACCCCTCCTCAGCCGTGGCCCACACTTGTCCACATGTGGGTGTGGAGAGCATGCTGGGGCCGTGGGGGTGTCTGACGGGGACACAGCTCCCAATCGTTGTCATCTTGGCACACAGAGGGGCTTCCAGAGTAAGAGGCAGAAAGAATTAAAGGTCAGGAAAGACCGGGTGTGTGTCTGAGCCCTTTCACTGAACCTGAATGAAATCCCCACCACCCGGAGTCCAGCTCTTGTTGCCTTGCTCTGTACTTTGGGGTCTTCTGGCATGCCCCTTCCCCTCCTTTCCTTGGGGAGAGCTGGCCATATGTAGCTCAGCAACAGTGGCCTTTGACCACCAGATCCAGCAGCCTTTTTCTGTTGGTGGCATGAGTGTTCTCACCTGGTTTTCAGGAAACATAAAATGTCCTCAGAGTGAGCCAGCCTGTGGTCGCTCCCTGAAGTGGACCCCCCTGGCCCTTGAAACACTGGCTTGGGAAACTCTGCCCCTTCAGGCAGGTCCCCACTATTCATCAGGACACACAAAAAAATGCATTCACACAGATTGTTGCCCAGAGAGATTTGCTGAAGTAGGACAGAAATCTGAAGGCCATCACAGGTGGACCATAACCTGCTGGTCCAGTGGTTAAGAATCCACCTTCTGATGCAGGGGACATGGGTTCAGTCCCTGGTTGGGGAACTAAGATCCCACATGCCACGGAGCAACTAAGCCCAGGCATCACCACTGCTGCGCACACACTGCAGTTACTGCCGCCCGCGGGCCGCAGGGCCGGCACTCCAAAGCAGGAGAAGCCGCCGCAAGGAGTAGCCTGCATGCGGCAACTAGAGAAAAGCCCGAGCAGCAACGAAGACCCAGCACAGCCAAAAGGAACAAGTAAATAAATACTCGTTTAAAAAAGTAAATAGATAAAGGCCATCACAGGCTGGGATAAATTCCAACACTACATCGTCTCCAGAGAGGGATCAGGCTAACATCCGACTCAGTAAAACGTTTGACCGCCTCCCATGGAGCAGGGCTCTTAGGCTAAAAGCAGTAAGAACTTCAGCCCGACCCATAAGCTCCTTCTCCCAGGGAATGGTGGTCCTCCTCCGCAGACTCACCAGGGAATCTCTATGCCTCTGATGGCCCCTGTGGTGTGCTAGTTACACAAGGCCTGTGTCTGAGACACGGTACTTTTTACACAGCTGTCTCCACTGTGAGCTGGGGTAAAATCCAGGGACAAGGAGGCTTTCAGCCCCACCTGAGACAGGTCTAGTGGTAGAGGGTTCCACGTGGCAGACAGCCCCTGCTCCTCAGAGATGTCGCCAGAGGACACTGCATGGCATTGTGCCCAGGCCTAGCGGCCCCCACGGATGCTTGTGGGAAACCAGTTCGTGACTGGCACTCATTACACTGCAGCTACATGCCTCATCTTTTTTAGAAGAAAATGACTCATTTTTAGAGAAACAGAAGCCCTGGGAAAACTGATTCTCCATTGCATATTATGTATAACTCAGTTTTGATCTTGACCACCAACACATAATTTTACCAACAATCCCCCTCCCCTCCCAAAAAAAAATTAGAATCATTCATTAACGTCAGGGATAAGATCTTCCATCAAGAAATGGAGTTCAAAGGGAGGAAGCTCCTTGACCTAGGGCCGAACATAACCTAGAATTTTCAAATAGCCAGATCCTACATTGAACTCAAAAAGCACTCCTTTGGGAAATTCCTGGGAAAGTAAAACAGTGAAAGTTCCCATGAAATGTCCACCATATTCTGTAACTTCTGATAATATTAATCATTTTCCAAAAAAAAAAAATCATTTTCCCACTTTTTTAGATAATTGCACGTATTCTTTAACAAATGCTATCCTTATAATAATACTTTCAGAGGCTCCATCCTCTCAGAAAATTGAATAGATTAGGACAAAATTCTATATGGTTTCCCTGGTGGCTCAGTAGTAAAGAATCCACCTGCAATGCAGGAGATGTGGGTTCGATCCCTGAGTCAGGAAGATCCCCTGGAGAAGGATATGGCTATCCATTCCAGTATTCTTGCCTGGGAAATCCCAATGAACAGAGGAACCTGGTGGGCTATAGTCCATGGGGTTGCAAAGAGTTGGACACAACTTAGGAAATAAAAGACAAAAATCCTCTCGGAAAACTGAATAGATGATTAGGACATTCTATCTTAGACATGGTTTCTTAAACATGATTCTTTCTGATTACCATCATTTGGAAAAATAACTTGACAAGTTATTTAACACCACCTCAACCATGGTAAATAATGAAGAGACTGTAAACAATTTGACAAGCACTTGTGAAAACATATTTTTGCATTTGTTTTTAATCTGAAATGTCTGTTATTAAAGAGCCCTTTCTTTTTCCTTCTAGATCTTTCAGGGAAACACCAACCCCACAGATGTTGTGATTGGAGTTTTTCCCAAACCCCTGATCACTCGATTTGTCCGAATCAAACCTGTGACCTGGGAAACTGGCATCTCTATGAGATTTGAAGTCTATGGCTGCAAGATAACAGGTAAGACGGAAGATCTCCTGGTTTTTATCCATGTCAACTTTTAAATATAGGGAGAGTAATTTGATATAAATGGGGTGGGTCATTTCCATTTGATCATTAAGAGCATATGCTTTGGATTTAGACAAAAGTGAGTTCAGATCCTACCTGTACTACTTACTCACCATCTTATTTCTTGGGGCAGCTTACTACCTTTCAAAGCCTTAGTTATCTCACCTGGAAAACAGGCATCCTGGTATACACCACTCAGGGTTGTGATAATGAATTAGCTCATGAATATGAAGCACTCACACAGGTTAGCATGTGGGTAGGTATTTACAAGTGGTGTCTTTCCATTAGTCAGGTTCCAGGAAGACAAATAACCTTCCCTTTCATCCTCCATCTCCTGGTTACTCCATACTGACAGCTACTTAGTAGGTTTACAACAAATAACCGTTGCTTGAAATGTTCTTCACCTGCTTTGCCTTTTTTTATTGGAGTATAATTGCTTTACATTGTTGTATTAGTTTCTGCTACAAGAAAGTTAATCAGGTATGTGTATACATATATCCCCTCCCACCTGACCCTCCATCTCACCTACCCCCATCCCACCTGTAGGCCATCACAGAGCACTGAGCTGACCTCCCTGTACTTATGGCAGCTTCCCACTAGCTACCTGTTTTACACATGGTAGTGGATACATGTCTTTTTAATCTTGAAGCCTAGAGGTGACCTCATTAGCAACAGTTCAGGAGGAGATTAATTTATGGAGTTAATTTATTCTCCTTTCACTCACTAACTGCCCTGACAACTTTCTCTTAGGTTTTGGCTCAATACATGTCTACCTTTCATTGAATGCATGTACTAACATCAATATTAGAAATCGATTTGTCAATATTTCTTGTTTTTGAGTTTGTTTCTTCTGACATTAATAGGACTTTAAGAGTCTCTTTTAAATTTGGAGCAAGTAGGTGGATTATATCCACTTGAGAGGTGAAGATGAGGTACTGGGCGATTAAGTAGATAAAAAGGTAGGCAGGTCAGGATGGAGCAGGAAGTAAAAGAAGGATCCAGTTAGTCTCACTGCATTTCTATGGCAACCGGTACTGTTCTTACTCATCCTGTACATCCACTCTGTCTTCTGAAATAACTAGCAGTCACATTTCAAATACCTTTCCATGTAAGTAAGTAAACTACAAATTTTTCAATAAAAAATGTACAAGGTAACCTCCATAGAATGCAAAACTTCAAAAACAGAATCAGTAACTGATTCACTACAAAGTAATTAAAAGTGAAGAACCTTTAAAGTCTGTGAAATATCTTTCATGTGATGTTAGTATACATATTGAGAGCATTTAATTTCTCATTCCATGAATGCCAACACTATTGTTTTTATTTTTATCCTCTTTAGTACAATTATTTTTAGAGAAGGAAAGTACTGACTTCTGAAGGGAAAAAAGATCACCTGGGAAATTTTCCATGAAATTACAAGCAATTTGAAGAAAGCTAACTAAGGAGAAAAAAAAATTACATTTGTTTACAGTACAGCCCATTTTGGAAAGTAAAAACTGACATTTGATCTCTTCCCCAAATTTTATTTATTTCCATCCTAGAGACAGACTTGTTTATTGTTTTAGAATCTAAATATTTAGAAAGTTCAAGGCCTTGGAGGCAGGCATTGGGTGGAGAGAGGTTTGGAGGGAGAAAAGGGGCAGTGTAGGGTTAGATATAACCTTGGCTTTATTCATGATCAGCAGATACAGAAGAGAAGGTTCTAGGTCATTTTCAGGGCATTATAAATGTGAGCGACTACCTATGAATTCATAGAAACAAGGCCATTTGAGAGCAGGGTGGAAATTTCTGTCCCGTTCCTCCCACCTATTCTCATGTCACTGTACCCCCCCCCCAAAAAAAGGTAAACTTCATAAGTGCTTTAGTGTGAATTCTGAATTTCTGGCTCTCCTTTTAATTAAATAAAATACTTGTTTAAACCTAAATTTCTCTTTCTCATTTTCACAAGGATTTTCCTGAGAGATAATTCTAGGACCATGAGTCTTTATTTATAAACAAGGGAAACTATTTATTGGATTTTTAAAAATAGTCAAATGGCCTAGTTATTTAAGCAAACATAGATGTCTGTAGGGCTTCCCTGGTAGCTCAGCTGGCAAAGAATCTGTAATGCAGGAGACCCTAGTTCAATTCCTGGGTCGGAACGATCCCCTGGAGAATGGATAGGTTACCCACTCCAGTATTCATGGGCTTCCCTGTTGATTCAGACATTAAAGAATCTGCCTGCAGTGCAGGAGACCTGAGTTTGATCCCTGGATTGGGAAGATGCCCTGGAGGAGGGCATGGCAACTCACTCCAGTACTCTTACCTGGAGAATCCCATGGACAGAGGAGCCTGGTGGGCTACAGTCCATGGGGTCACAAAAAGTCAGGCGTGACTTAGCACAACACAGATGTCTGAAATACCATGTTTTAATATTTTCACGTTTGATTTGTTCTGTTTTACAATTATTTTAAGTAGCTCTTTTTTCTTTTCTTTTTTTTCAAATTATATACTGCCACTCTCTTAATCATGACCCCTAATATGTTTTGGATACTTTCTCTCTAATAAGACAACTACAATCTCCAAATAACTGATCAAGGCAGGTTTTTAGAGAGGCCAGCCTGTCATAACAATGGTCACAAAAAGAGAAGGTGTATAGACATATCCACACTTCACTCTGGGCTGTCCACTTAGTGATTGAGTGACCATGGACAAGACTCATGTCCCTCTGATCTCCATCTCCTGGTCACTGAGATTAACTTAATTCAGCTGTAATAAGATTAAGTGAAAGGATGCTTATAACACTTGGCTTAGAGTAAGTGCTCACTAAACAGTACCTGCTATATTAAACAGTGTGTGGTGCTCAATCAATTGAACCTGCAACAGGCCCCGGCAAACAGAACCTCTAATGAGACAATGGTATCAGTGTTAGCTCAGTGTTACCAGAGGAGATAATTTTCATCTTTTAGTGGTCATGGTCCCCTCAGTGGAGACTGATAGAAAAGCACGAGACTGCAGGGTTCCTGTGGGTCTGGAAGCTCCATGAAAGCAGGGGTCATGTTTGTCTTCTTTTCCATTGTGTCCTGTGTGCCTGGAACATAATATGCTGGACACACTTAATTTTTTTACGAGTGAATGAGCAAATTAATGAATGGCAGCTTTATTCATGTTTTCCTACAAACAAGTGCCCGGATTGCAAAATTTGACCCTCTCCTCTAGAGTAGCCAAGCCCCAACTCAATCTGGATTAAAAAAAAAACAACATTGAATTAAAAGTTACCGTGAGAACACATCACTTGAAAGTCTCCAAAGCTCGCAAGTTCTAACCCAATTTTTCTGTTCAGAAATTATTTGCTAGAAACATAGCAATCCTGGAATAACTGGAGTATACAACAATGGGTCACCATTTAGAGAGAGAACGAAAACAGAATTGGAGCAAGTCATCCTGTTTTGTTAGGTGATTGACAGAGGAGCATTTGCATTGTTTTGACAAGGCAGGCTTCATCATTTTGGAAGAGAAACTGGTGAAGATGCCCTTGCTGTCTGAGAACACACTGCAGACCATGTGGGCTTTTTCATTTACCAGAAATTAATTAACTGGAGCTTCTGCACAGGTCAGTGTGTGCCTGTGTTGAGCAGAGTTTGCAAGGATGACCTTGAGCCCTCCAGCATCCAGAGGTACCTTCTGAGTCATCAGGGAAGATTAAATTATGCTTATTCAGGTTCACCCATCCAATGCAGTCATTGTCTTCTCATTCCTTGAAAACCAGTTAACAAAGTATTTGATTTACCAGTATTTCTATTTTCCCATTAAATCTCAGTTCAGAGATTTTATTGTAAAATAATATCAGTGAAGATAACCACTTCCAGAGGGGCAAGGAGGTGGGGATGTGTGAAATAGGTGAAGAGAATTAAGTGGTACAAACTTCCAGATAAGGTCACAGGGATGTACTGCACTGGATAAGGAATATGGTCAATAGTATTGTAAAAACATATGGGAACAGATGGTTACTAGACTTACAGTGGTGATCATCTCATAATATATGCAAATATCAACTCACTGTGGAGTAATGAAACTAATGTTCATTTCAGTTCAGTCGCTCAGTCGTGTCTGACTCTTTGTGACCCCATGAATTGCAGCACGCTGGGCCTCGCTGTCCATCACCAACTCCCAGAGTCCACTCAAACTCATGTCCATCTAGTCGGTGATGCCATCCAGTCATCTCATCCTCTGTCATTCCCTTCTCTTCCTGCCCTGAATCCCTCCCAGCATCAAGGTCTTTTCCAATGAGTCAACTCTTTGCATGAGGTGGCCAAAGTATTAGAGTTTCAGCTTCAGCATCAGTCCTTCCAATGAACACCCAGGACTGATCTCCTTTGGGATGGACTGGTTGGATCTCCTTGCAGTCCAAGGGACTCTCAAGAGTCTTCTCCAACACCACAGTTCAAAAGCATCAATTCTTCAGTGCTCAGCTTTCTTCACAGTCCAACTCTCACATCCATACATGACCACTGGAAAAACCATAGCCTTGACTAGACGGACCTTTGTTGGCAATGTAATGTACATCAATTGTATTTCAATTCAAAAAGAAAAGAACCACCTAATTCCCCATCACAGAACTCACTTCCCCCTCCCATCTAAGATTGGTTTTAAGCTTTCTAAACAAGGTTGCCAAGTGAAATGCAGAATGTCCAGTTCAATTTAATGCAGATAAATGACAAAAAATTTTTTAGTGTAAGTATGTTCCCCATTCAGTATTTGGGACAAACTGGCTTCCAAGTGGAAGCTCAGCCATAAAGAATCCACCTGCAATGCTGGAGATGTGAGTTCGATCCCTGGGTCAGGAAGATCCCCTGGAGAAGGAAATGGCAACCCACTCCAGCATTCTTGCCTGGAAAATCTCATGGATAGAGGAGCCTGGCAGGCTGCAGTCCATGGGGTCGCGAGAGTCTGGCACAACTTACCGGCTAAACCACCACCACCATACTGAAAAATTAGTTGTTGTCATTTGAAATTTGAATTTAGTTTGGCACCCTGGGTTTCTGGTGTTGCTGTTTTAGATTATTTGTTCTCTGAATCTGGCAACACTGTTTCCAAAGGATGTGAGCTGGAGCCAGGCTTTAACCAAGGCTGCTGAACCAGCCTGCTGTGGATGACCAGAGCTAGAACCCAGCATCTCCTTCAAACCTTGAATTGTTAGTGGAATATTTCTCCCAACCGTGGCTAAAAGTGAGTCACTGGTTTTGAGTCAAAGGCAAGTCAGGGTGCCTCTTCCTTGAACTTGGATGAGGCCATCTGACTACAGGACAGCTGTGTTGGCCCATGCAGGCTGGCCTCGGGAGGCTTGTGGATGCAAGGATCATGCCCCCGCAGCTCTGCATTAGAGAAGGGACATTCATCTGGTAAAGTTTCTTCTCTCCTTATAGTATTCAAGTTAATTTTGTTTTTCTCCAAAGGGTAACATCTGGTACGGATTACCAGCTACACATTTTCTTCACAAAAGTCAGTTTTGAGTCAGACAGGTGTGACCACAGTGACCAAAAATGCGACTTCTATTTTTAACACTATAATTTCATAGACCCTCAGTAAAATCGCTTTTGTCAATCTTTTCATAATCCCCATTGAATTTATTCTTGGTTTCCAGACCCCAGCCTGAAGCAAATACTGTGGCTGAATTACAGGAAAGGGTGCTTGGGGAGAATGGCAGCTGCCTTTTATTGTGTTAATAAGCTGATTCATTCAACAAATATTTGTGGAGCAAATACCATGGATAAAGCAGGGCACAAGGACTCATAGAAAAGTTTTTAATATGACTTGGTTCACAGCCTCAAAGAACTTAAAATCCGGGGAGGCAGGTAGCAAGCAAGCAACCCAAGGAACTGAATATGGTCAACATATCTGAGACATGCAGGTGGAGAGCTAGGAAGAGTCCCAGAAAAGGAAAAACCACGTCTAGTTGGAGAGATCAGAAAAATTGAATATATAACATAAAATTTGAAAACAGGTCAAAATTTTAAGATAGTGGGAAGGGCAAAGTGATGGGAAGTTCTTTAGTGGAGGGGACAGAATGAGAGGAAACCTCCAAGTATCACTACCACAGAGGTGAGGGAGTTCTCCTTCATTGAGGAGGGGCTTGCAAGGCCATGGTACCAAAAACCTGACACACGAGGTTGAAAGTAGGTGCATAATTCCTAGATGAGCAGGCACTGACTTTTTGAGTAAAGAAATGACATGATCTGAACTGTAGAACTCAGGTGGTAAGCATCTGATTTAGAAAATGTCTGAATTAGAAAGTGTCTAATTCATTCTCAAGGGTCAGCTGATAACACGGAGAAGGCTTAATTGCATGAGACACATGCCTCTCATTTACAGTGGTTACATTTTCAGCTGAATTTTGATTTATGCAGAACGGGGTTGTTAAAAAGAAGAATAAGTTCTTCTTCCTGGCGTGTCTTGGATGGAGATGTACAATTTTGAAAAGAGAATAACTGAAGTGTTCAACATTTTGTTATGAAGCCACCAATCAATTAATCAGTGATTGATACTCCCCTTCTGCTCGGAAGCTCCTTGGTCTACTGTAGAAGTTTAGCAAGACCTATGATGCTGTTTGTGGTCTTGGAGGAATTTATAATCTGATTATGGACAGGATTCCCAATCTTAAAACATGGAGAGAATAGCTTAATGCTAAGCTCTGTGCTGCTTCTTGTACATGTACCCATATTTCTGAGAAAGGAGAGTTCAGGATAAAGGCGAGAGTCATTTGAGAAGTTTGCAGGATCAGCCATAAGCTGGATTTGAATATTTGGGCAGAACTTACCTCCGTCCACAGGAGGATAAGGGGGCAGCAGGAACATTTTGAACAAAGGCAATGATGAGAGTTATCTCTATGGTATATGAGAAGAAAATAGATTCCTGTCAGTAATAGGAAATAAAATTAGATAAATAGGGTAAAGCCAAAATGAGGGTGTTGAAAGCCAGAGAGAGACTGTTTTATAGCATACTGTAAATAATGGAAAGCCAGGGAGATTTTTCAAAGATCCTTCTCTTATTGTGGTCAAATATACATAACATAGTTTACCATTCTAACCATGTTTAAGTCTACAATTTAATTGCCTTCAAGAGTCACATTAGTGTGCAGCCATCACTACAGTCCACCTTCAGAACGTTTCATTATTGCAAACAAACTGTACCCCTGAAACTCTGTACCCATGAAACACTAACTCTTCATTCCCTCCTGCCCCCAGCTTCTGGCAACCACCACTGTACTTTCTGTCTTTATGGAGTTGACTCTTCCAGGCACCTCATTCAGGAGAGTGATGCAATATCTGTCCTTTGGTTTATTTTCCTTAGCACTGGAAGATTTTTGAGCATGGGAATAACATTGCAAAAACAAAGTTATGAAAAGTGACATGGGTGTTGTTGATTCAAAACTGGGGTTTGAGAGGGTAGTTTGGAGATCATTTAGTCTGTCGGCCTGAGTGCCTAGATCCAGATGATGCCAAAAGAAATGAAGGTCGCAAGGCATAATGAGGACACTTTTTCTTAATGAAAATATGACAGGATTTGGTATCAGAACAGGAATGGAAAATGGAAAATCAAAAAAGACAAAGATAACTAGGCAGGAACTCGTTGATGGGTGATTCCACCCATTAAAGTGAAGAGTTGGATAAAGGGATTCAGTGTTGAGTGGAAAGGACTGTGCTTGTTTGGACTTGGGACATTTGAGGTGAGGCTGGGATACTGCAAAGTTCTGGTGCAGTTAGAAACGGGGGTGGGGAGGACACTGCGGGGGGGTGGGGGGGGCAGAGGTAGATGGGCCCCCTCCATAAGCATTCATTTCAAAGGCTCCCCCCACCATCCTGGGGTGGAGGGACCCTCCTACCTCTTCAAGCTGCCTCAAGTACTTTGTTTCTCTTCATCTCCTCATCATCTTTTTGCTTTTGTCTTGGCAACTTTGCTGCTATTGGAATTACTGATTTCCACAATTCCAGCCCTCCCTTAACTAGAACCTCCCACTTAATGGGCTGTACTTGATCTAAGAATAACTTCTGGATACCAAAGGGACTGTCAATACGTTGAGTTTACACTTGGAAGAACTCAGAAAGGAAGAAATGCTGTTCTTACTGAAGATTTTTTAATTGGACTGTTGAGTGTAGGGTGGGCAGTGCAGAAAGAGGAGTTGGTGGGGGGAGCTTTGGTTTCATATCAGATGGTCCAGGCATTTACAAATGTACATGAATGGGGACAGCCCATGTTTTTACTCAATAGGGTGGATTCTCTTTCTAAGCATGGAGACTTCAAATCATGTTATGCTTGTCTATTCCGTTCCCCACCTAGATTATCCTTGCTCTGGAATGCTGGGCATGGTGTCCGGACTTATTTCCGACTCCCAGATCACAGCGTCCAATCAAGGGGACAGGAACTGGATGCCTGAGAACATCCGCCTGGTGACCAGCCGCTCGGGCTGGGCACTGCCCCCCGCCCCCCACCCGTACGTGAACGAGTGGCTGCAGGTGGACCTCGCTGAGGAGAGGATCGTGCGGGGAGTCATCATTCAGGGGGGCAAGCACCGGGAGAACAAGGTGTTCATGAGGAAATTCAAGATCGGGTACAGCAACAACGGCTCGGACTGGAAGATGATCATGGATGACAGCAAGCGCAAGGCCAAGGTGAGCCCTGGCGGGGGCGGCGTCGGGAAGAGGTGGCGGGCTCCCTGGCGGCCTTGACTTGAATCAGGGACCCTGGCCTCTTCCTGCGGAAGCATCTCTCATTTCCTGAAAGCCGTGGGATCTGCGCGGGCGAGGGACGGAGCCTGTAAGGTGCCAGGGGAGACAGGAATGGGATGCAAAAAGCGCGGCTGAGCATCTCATCACCGGTCACCTTTCCTTCCTTCAGGAAACAGCAGGTGACTCAAGGCTGGGGGAGCGGGAGGCTGTGAGCGTGGGGCCCGGGACATGGGCTCGGGGCAACCTGGTAGGGACACGCACTCCCTCTGAAGATCCTCTGATCTTCTCTGGAGAGCCCCGGCTGCCATACCCCGTCTGCCACGAATCCCTTGTTAAATGTACTTTTAAATTTTTTTATTGAATGAAAGAGTCTTTCAATTCTGTACTGTTTTACAATTTTCTAAAGTTCCATAGAAGTGAAAGTGAAGGCTCTCAGTTGTGTCTGACTCTTCCCAACCCCATGGACTGTAGCCTACCAGGCTCCTCAGTTCCTGGAATTTTGCAGGCAAGAATACTGGAGTGGGTTGTCATTTCCTTCTCTGGGGTATCTTCCCGACCCAGGGATTGAACCCGGATCTCCCACATTGCACATAGAATTGGGCTGAAATCCACAATACAGAAAAATTCCCATCGTAACCTTTTTTAAGTGTATCCGTTCAGTAGTGTTAAGTACACTCACATTGTTCTGCAAAGCCATCTCTAAAACTTCTTGCAAAACTGAAACTCCCTCACCATTAAACAATAATTTTCCAGCCCCAGACAACCACCATTTCAATTTCTATTTACATGAATTTGACTACTCCAGGAACCTCTGTTAGTGGAAGCATACAAAATTTAGCCTCTGTGATGGGCTTGTTTTACTTGACATGATGTCCTCAAGGTTCAGCCAGTGTTGTAGTGTGGATCAGAATTTCATTTCTGTTTAAAGCTGAATAATATTCTATCGTGTATACAGGCCACATGTTGGGTATCTATACATCCATTGATGGACACTTTAATTGCTTCTAACACTTGTCTATCATGAATAATGCTTAAGTCTATTTTTTATACACTGGAACCTTTTAAAAAGCAGCTGGCCTTTGATGATCTGGTGAAAAAAGATATATTCCAACCTTCCCCAGAATATGTGGTATAATTCTTCTTTTTTAACACAACAAGTATCCTTTAGTGATAATGGTTTACTGGGGCTCATGGTTACATGTATTTGCATTTCTTGGGTACAGGACACCGACTAAGAAAGGATACCCCAAGTATGCTGGGTAACCTGGAAACTGATTTCAGATTAAATAAGGAAGTTATTTTCAGAAATCAGTTAAATTTCAGATTAACTGATTTCAGATTGAAATAAGAAAGAGTCCTCAGAAATTCAGTTCTGTATGCAGAACTCTATGTGGGTATTGTATTCGGCTAGTGATACGTCTCACCACCAGCCCAGCTGGCCTTTCTGTCCCAGCCTCTTCACCCCTGCTTTGCTGAGGATCTACTCCTTTTGTGAAAAGATTTGGGGAATGGGAGAGAATGGAACTGTAGGATGATGGCTTAATACAGTCACTCGGGCCAAAGGTTTTGCAGGCGGGAAGCAAAGCCGGGCCACGCAGCCAGCTCCCACTCTGCCCAGATGAGGGGGCTCCGCAGAGGCTGTCCCCACATGTTGCGCTCCGCTCCAGTGGGCGGAGCACCGAGAGGGATGATGCTGTCAGAAATGTGAGAATTCCTCTCCCATCTCACCCCCAGTTAACTTGTTTTCTTTTTTTTTTTTTTAATCCATGTGCAGCTACTTTCTTTAGTGTCCCTTTCATTTACCTCTTTTATGTCTGCCCCTCTTGTTTTGGTGGAAGAAAAAGTAAAATAAACATCAGAAACTGGAGTTCCCCTAAGAGCCAGTCTTTTCGGAGGAGTCACGAGCCCTGTGGCTTTAGCGCCAAGTGTGAATATGCTGCAAATCAACAAATTGTCACAGTCGCATGGCAGTGTGCACTGTTGTGACATGTTCTTCAGCACGAGGGTTCTAAGAGGGAAGGAAAACAGGTCACCATATGCTCTGGGTGGAATGCACCCTGTGCTTACTGGCCTTTGTTATCCACTCGTCCAAGGTCAAGTCTAAAGCTATCACTCGCTTGTAGGGCATCACCTATAGACTTCACAAGAAGCCAACAGCACCCAGCTTTCAACTGTAACAAAAAAAACTGTTCAAGATTGGTTGAATGTGTCAGATCTTATTCCTAAAATATGGTTTTACCCATCATTATCATGTTCCTATGTATTTAAGCCATGTGCTGTGTGCTAAGTCACTTCAGTCATGTCTGACTCTTTGCAACCCTATAGACTGTAGTCTGCCAGGCTCCTCTGTCCATGGGATTCTCCAAGCAAGAATACTGGAGTGGGTTGCCATACCCTTCTCCAGGGGATCTTCCCGACCTAGAGATAAACCTGTGTCTCTTACATCTCCTGCATTGGCAGGCAAATTCTTTACCACTAGTGCCACCTGGGAAGCCCATTATTTAAACCATAAAAGCTTCTAAATTGCTTGCAGGGCATCTAATAAGTGATTCCTAACATGTCCTTCCCCTGGAATAAAATCTTCAAGATCAAAAAGGAAACTGGTTAAATCATCCATATAGGAGCAGTGTGTATTTGTAACTTTGCACAAAGATAGTTAAAACATACTATATTTGAACTTGCAAGTAAAGGTTACCTGCTTAGGATGCCAAGTATGTTTTATGTGATGGTAAAGTGAGCACTCTGTTTTATGATATGAAACAGCACCTTGATAGATTTGGAATCCTTTATGCCATCTCCTTACTTCCTACACCTAAACAGTACATGATGTACAAGGTACATCAGAGTCTTTGAATCAACTAGTCTTTCCAGGAGCAAATACATCTAAACACTCTTAAGCCCTCTTCTTCTAAAGCATGATTAGTAAAAGGACAGAAAGACATGTTGTAAACAGTGTTATATTGTAAACAATGTTATGTTAGCAAACTTAGCCCAGTTCCGTGTGACCCTTCCTTGCTAATATTCTTCCCAGCTCATCACTGACAACCTTTGTAATGTATTTACATTAAAAGTAGGAGAAGAAGCTGGGATTCCATAGGTATTAGTGCTTTTCTCCTAGGAATGTTGAAGGTATGTTAATATAGATAGAACTTGCCTGTGTAGCAACGCTGTTTTCATTATAATCAGTGTCTTACTGACAACACTTAATTGGGCCTGACAATGATATCTGTCAGATTCTCAATTACCGGCAGCAACTGCAGTTCTATCAAGGAGGCAAGGGCCCCCAATAGTGAATTTACTCTTGAAAATGATAGAAGGAAACTTTAATTGAGAGAAGCAGGAAGGTATGAGCCCTGTACGTCTAGATTCCTAGAGGATTTTCTGAGTTGGAAAAGGCCAGTTAATTTACTTCTAAGATGGCTCAGTGGTAAAGAATCAGCCTGCCAATGCAGGAGACACAAGGGGTGTGGGTTCAACCTCTGGGTTAGGAAGATACCCTGGAGGAGGGCATGGCAACCCACTCCAGTATTCTTCCCCGGAGAATCCCATGGATAGAGGTGCCTAGCAGGATACAGTCCATGGGGTCACAAAGAATCACATATGACTGAGTGATTGAACACACAATAATAGAACCTACCTCTCGAAGTTGCCTTGAGGATTACGTTGCGTTAATACGCTTTAAGCCTGTAGAACAATGCCTTGCATCAGTAAGCATCACATGGTGCTTGGTATATAAAATGACAGTCCCAGTGACAAGACACTTTGATTTTTCTAATCCCTTTTCCTCTTCCCATTCTGGACAGAGTTAGGAAGGATACTGGGTTAAGAGGATACAGAGAGGCTTATCCATTTCTTGAAAAAGAAAACAAGCCTAGCCATTGCTCCATTTTCCAATGATTCCACTCAAGGGCTTCCCATCAGTGTAAAAAGGGGAACAGAATAATCCAGCAGCACCAGGGCAATAACGACTGGTCTCCTGAACATGTCACAGTGATGTCGAGTTAGGAATGCACTTCACTCACTGCAGGACAACCAGGCATCAGTACATCGTTTAGCGGGCAGGACCCCATCAGTTTCCCGAGATGAGAAGTTCTTTTATCTACAGATGTCTCCAGCTGGTGGGCCTGCATAAGTCAATTCCAAGGGACTGGAATCACCCAAATTCTTGGTCACAGAGCACTTGCACCATGCAAAGTTTACTGTCTCCTCCAGGAATGAAATTTCTCAAGCTTCTGTTTTTCAAAACTTACTTATTTACTTTTGGCTGTGCTGTATCTTCGTTGCTGCATGGGCTTTATCTCTAGTTGCGAAGAGTGGGGACTGCTCTCCAGTTGCCATGCGTGGGCTTCTCATTGCAGTGGCTTCTCTTGGTGCGGGCTTCCCTGGTGGCTCAGACGGTAAAGAGTCTGCCTGCAGTGCAGGAGACCCAGGTTCGATCCCTGGGTCGGGAACATCTCCTGGAGAAGGAAATAGCAACCCAGTCCAGTATCCTTGCCTGGAAAATCCCATGGACGGAGGAGCCTGGCAGGCTACAGTCTATGGGGTCACAAAGAGTCGGACACGACTGAGCGACTTCACTTTCTTCACTTTCTCCTGTTGCGGAGCTCGGGCTCTAGGGCATGCGGGCTTCCGTAGTGGTAGCACATGGGCTCAGTGATGGCAGCTCCCAGGTTCTAGAGCACAGAGGCTCCATAGTTGTGGCACAGGCTTCATGGTTGCGCAGCATGTGGGATCTTCCCAGACCAAGGATCGAACCCCTGTTCCCTGCGTCAGCAGGCGGATTCTTTACCACTGAGCTACCAGGGCAGCCCCCTTGCGCTTCTTGAGGACTGAGTTTTAGCAAAACCAGGACCCGCTCATCCAAGAGAATGTAAGAGTTGTTGTTATTGGAAACACAGTCTCGATTATAAGCTCTGAGAAGAGGCAGGTTCCTTTCCTGAGTTTTCTTCCTCCACCTCAAGGAAGTGGTGAAACTGTCACTTCTTCCAGGTGCATCAGCCTATCATTTAAAAATGTGTCTCATTAAATCCTTAGCTTCTGGTCTAGCCTCGGTGCGTCCTCCAGAGTTTCTGAGAAGGAACATGTGTCACTTCCTAGAGAAGGTTTAATTGTTTTTTTTCCGTTCTCGTGTAGGAATGTCAGCCCTCTATGAAGTGGTAGGATGAGGCCCATTTTTCTGCCCCGTTAAAGAGACCTCAAGGAGAGACTCTTCTGCCGAAAGGGAGGTTTGTTAATACCTGCTGGTTCTTGTTCTTCACAGTCTTTTGAAGGCAACAACAACTACGATACCCCTGAGCTGCGGACCTTTCCACCCCTTTCCACGCGGTTCATCAGGATCTACCCCGAGAGAGCCACTCACGGCGGACTGGGGCTGCGAATGGAGCTGCTGGGCTGTGAGGTGGAAGGTAAGCCGCTCTGCTTCCCTAGATGTTTTCTGTCCTCTTGCACGTGCTTATGGCCCTGACGGTGCTGCTGCAGATTGCCACCGTTCCCTTAAATGATCCTGTGTCTCCTCTGCCTGCCTGTGCGTAGGGCTCATCACCTGGTGAGCAGCACGAAGCAGTGTTTCTGCATCTTGCTTTTGTGGGAGTTGTTTGCATAACACTCCTCAGATTCTAGGCGGAGGGGTGTTCTCTGATCTGTTTTTAAAAAATGATGTGTTGTGAAAATCACATAACAAAATTCACCATTATAAACAAGCCTGGCATTTGTACGTAGTCGTAGTTGACAGTGGCTTATGCAGTCAGCCTTTGTCTAGTTGCAAAAGATTTCTATGGGTCCAAAATGAAAACCCCTACCCATCTAGCAGCTCAAGCAGACCCTCTCCATTCCCATCATCTCTCAGTCCCTGGCATCCACGGGATTCCTTGACCTTCTTGGAGTTCTTCAGAGGTCTGCGTCTGGTCCAAGTTTCTGTCTGCAGTGCTGACTACCATCACATGCTAGCAGGAAGCAGCATTTGACAGACCGAAACATTGAGACATTGTCTTGGATGAATTTCTCAGATGGCTGCAGAGAAACTAAACTTTACATCACATAATGTATGTAATGTACAACGGGGTCTATTTAAAGATATGACTGCATAAACTTAGGTTATCATAGAAAGGTCAGGGACAAATTCAGTTCTCACATTGACCCCAAAACTGCACTTTCCTCTGCATTTTTTTTAATCACATAATGAATGAGATGAATGTTTAAAAAAATCATATGATGGTTGCTCAGTGTACTATTTAATGCTTTTGTGCACTGGAATTCCCATCTGCCTTTGATTTGGGCATAAATGAGTAACCTTATACCAACATTTTCATCCCCATAAAGGTCTTCCTCTAGGTTAGCGCAAAGAATGGCTATTGTTGGTACCCAGATGTTAATCCATTGAACATATGCTCAAAGTTGTTTGGAAGGATGCTTTTTAAATATCACCTTCTTGGGATTTCAAAATTATTTGTGTTTCAAGCTACCCAAATATAATTACATTCCTGAGCACATTAAATATCATAAAACATTTCTTAGGCACTAAAGAATCTTAGGCTATAAATCACCATCCTAGTGAATAATTCATAGCTGCTTTCCTATGTGTTTATTTAAAAGCAGGCCATTATCTCCCATTCTTTACTGGGTAGCTGTTTCCATATCTGTGGCTACGTCCCAGGACCCCTGAATTATCCCGTCACTGTCAACACAGACCACGAATGACCGTGTTCCAGGACATTGGCAAAGACACCTAGGAAAAAAGAGGGTGGGGGCAGACGGAACCAGCTGCAGACACGTTGGTTCAGTGAGCTGAGCAGTGTGGTCACCTGGAAAATGGCCTCTGCTGCTCTGATGCGGGACTTTAGCCTGGATTCTGGGAAGCCACATTGATTTAGGAGGTGGAATGAATGGATGGTTGAAAAGACCGGGCCTGGTGGCGGTTTGCCAGTGTCAACTCTGTGCTGAGGTCGCGATGGTGGTGAAGGGATTGACTACAGATGTTCGCAGGCACTCAGCAAAGTGGGGAAGTCGCCCCGAGCCACGTGCGGAACCAGCATCCAGGGAAAGAACTGTCCAAGCTTTTTAACACAGTTGGTGAAAGGGAGTGTTTTTCTTCTTCCTTCAAATGATTAACAGGCCCTTATTAAATATCAACTTTGTACCTTGTTCTACAGGAGATGCCTAAAGGGATAGGAAAAAAGGATGAGGTACAACCCAGCCATCTCTGGGCCTCCAGCTTATTTGGGGCTCGGACTTATATTTAAGAAACAATTAGAGGACCACAGAAGATAAAATATTTTCAAGGAGTAAAATGGGACAACAAAAGGACTCAGTTTGGGGATTTCCCTGGTGGTCCAGTGGCTAAGACTGCATTTCCACTGCAGAGGGCGTGAGTTCAGTCCTCAGTCAGAGAACTAAGATCCCATATGCTTATCCCCACACTGCAAAAAAAAAAAAAAAAAAACCTCACATTTTACTTTATTCAGTTTAATCCAGGTACTACCCTGGACCACGTCCAATGTAAAACTCCTTCTTTATAAATACCACAAGGAAAATGTGGAAAAACCAGCAAAATGAATAGAGAGTTTAAAAGCAGCACATAACCAAGAGCAAAGGCAGTGTAGCAAAGGCAAGCATCAAGACTGCTGAAGAGGACGCGATTGATTCGCTGTTAGCAATGAGCAGAACCCAGAATCTGTGTGTACATAGTTTACAAAGTCCAGTTTGTAGCCTAAACAGTGTGGACATAACCTATATGTGGTGATTTCCTAGTGATTATTGGTCTGTGTCCCGGGCAGTTGAGGACGTCGAAACTAGCTATGTTTCTCCATTTGTTATAACTCTGCTCAGTCCTTCTGTACAATGAAAAACTGTGTCAAATTTTTATTGAGAAAGCAGCAGTTACCAGCACATTCCAACTGGCCAGAAGCTATTAGAGAACAGACCCCCGCCTCCCCCTCACCTCCCAGCATCTTGTCTGGTTCTCAGACATCAAGAGAACTGTCCATTATCTGAAGTCTTCTAAAGTGAAATGTAATGCCAAAAACTGTAAAATATTAAACAGATTGCAAAAATGAGGGACAGGCTGAAAAAAAAGATGGAACTAAATGTAAAGAACTTCAAAAGCAGTCTTTGATTAATGCTGGCTACTTTTCAACTACAAACTCAGAGCTATGGGAATACCTGCCGGGCAGCGGAATGTGGTCCCCCGGGAGTTAAGGTAACATGACCCCGGGGAGCTCCCAGACACCTGCTCTGGAGGGAGCGCTCACAAGCCCAGACGCTTACTTAGAGGGAAATGGAGTCACTGTGAAAAAAATAAATAAGAACAATATTGTACTAAAAGTGAATGCTGAGACTCCCTTCTGGGAAAAAAATTACAAGATAAACTGAGTAAATACCAAGAATATAAAAGAATTCATGACAATCGATTCCTCTAGCACCTTGAAAATGAAAGGAAAAACAGTTCAAGCAAAACCTCTATCATCAAAATTCTCAACTCCAGGGTCATGAATAAATAACCGGTGAGAATTCAGGAACTTTTCAGAAAAAGGATGTTTATGGAGATAACAATGTATGAAATGAGAAGGCAGCCAAGTCTACCAAGGAGATAGGGATCAAATACCAAAACAGAGCAGTCCCCAGTGCCTTATGCAAAATCCAAGTATCTTCCACTCCTGAAAGGGAGGCAGGCACACCACCCTCCTGGCTTTTCTATGGCAGATTAAAGTTTTCTGCAAAAGCATTAGCAGAGTCAACAACCGGGGGGCTGGCGAATACATTTCAGAGGTGTGAGAAAATAATCCTTGGATCTCGTTTCAGCACCTACAGCTGGACCAACCACTCCCAACGGGAACCTGGTAGATGAATGTGATGACGACCAGGCCAACTGCCACAGCGGAACAGGTGATGACTTCCAGCTCACAGGTGCAGAAACCATCTTCATCCCATTGCTGTGCCATCTCAGTTCATGTTGTAGTTGAGACCTGCTCATTAATGCCTCTGTGTGTGTGAGTGTGTGTGTGAAAATCCTCATGGCACTAGGCATCAGGGTGGAGGGAACTTTGCCAGAACACATGCATCTTCATCTCCTCATGTCATCGCGTAAACAAATTGTTCTTCCAAGTCACAGCCATCCGAAACAGTAATTTTAGCCATTTCAGAGTTGAGGGCTGGGATAGTCCTCAGTGAATGAATAAGAATTTCTCCATGGCTAAATGTATCTAAGGTTGGGCTTCCCTGGTGGCTCAATGGTAAAGAATCTACATGCCAATGCAGGAGACCTGGGTTCAATCCTTGGGTCAGGAAGATCCCCTGGAGGAGGGCATGGCAACCCACTCCAGTGTTCTTGCCTGGGAAATCCCATGGACAGGGAGCCTGGCAGGCTGTAGTCCATGGGGTTGCAAAAGAGTCAGACACAACTTAGAGACTAAACAGTAACAACAATATGTAACATAAATTGATTCTCATCTTCAACCCTCACCCCCAACCCCAGTAGCACATGCTCCACACACTTGAGAACATTTATTTTCGAACAGGAATCAAAATGTTTGAGTGGATCCTTCATCCAACTAATTGATGAAATTAGATTTATATTTGAACTGCAGCTTTTAAGTTAGGATTTTGTGAATCATTTTACATTAAAATTTAGAAAGCCAGAATTTGTTGCTATTTCACATCACCACTAACAGATCTATCAGGGATGACACATACTGTGTGCCTCACTGACTCGTTTAGAGGATGACTCCATAATATTCTGAAATCCTTAAAGCTAGAAAGTGACCTTCTCTTCCACTTGGACTGGCAGAGGAAACATTAAGCAGATGGAGAAGTCGGACTCCACCATTTGGAAATTGGCCAAAGTCCTAGAATTTTCACCCTATTGTTGCCAAAGGTGCTGTGGGACCTTTATTGCTACCCAGGTCAAAGAGCAGTTTCTTATAGCATCTGATTCTCATTTTACATTAAACAGCAGCCCTTGGGTGCAGTCTGTGTTTTTACCCAGAAGGGACTCTAGAGAGCCCATGTAATTCATTTCCATGGGCGAAACTGAAGGTGTTTCCATGTAACTTCATAATAGTGCCATGTTAGTGGCTAATGCATTAATGTCAAATCTGGAGGGACCCCCATTTCCAATTACCTCAGAACCTCTCCTCTGAAAGAGCAAGATTGCTCTGCACTCTGAAATTGAATAAAGGTAAAATCTAGTGGAGAAGTTTAGTACCATGAACTGAGTTTACATTTAAATCCCTCCTCCTAGGGCTCTCTCCCTCCAAATTTCCAGAATAATCACTTACAGTCAAATGGCCAATAAATATTACATGGCTATGGGCTTTTGAAAACAAATCTTGTGTATAAGTAGCCACAAGCCACAAAAATTACTCTAATTAAGACAGAGGCCTTTTCTCTGTAAGATGTCAAGCTCTAGCTGAAAACCATACAGCTAATATGAAAAACAAGAGTACCAGCCTGTGAAGCAGATCCTATAGAACCTCCCCAGGTCACCTGTAAACACTCTCTGCAAACCTTAGGCTTTTTGAAAACCTAGTCACACATCCCATCCGTAGTGAAAATCCTCATAAAAAGGAATGGATACAGTCATCAGAGACTCTTCTGTTCAATTACCCTCTGGAGAAGAGGTTCTTTCCTTTATAAACCCTAAAGTGGTCAGTTAATATTGATTAGAGTCAAAGCCTCAGATTTACTCCTCGCGTCAGAACAACCAACCTTCTCATTTTTGCATTGCTTCATGACTGAATCAATTGAAACCTAAGCCTTTGAATGAAATAGGGCAAGTCTGTTAGCCTCGAGCAAACTGTGGATGGCACCAAGTTGCAAACTGCAGAAAATGGGTCATTTCCAGTGGAAACACTGACAATCCTTTAGAAGTACAAGGTGATCATATATTTACAGTGTTTAAACTCATTTGTTGGATAGAATCATTTATTTAGATAGAAAAAAAAGGCATTCCCATTTTTTTTATGTATTATCCTGGCCCCTCAAAAATGTCATTTTCTCAGGCCAGCACATTTGTCTTAATAATTTGATCAATAGGTGCATATAATAAGAACTTCTAGGGGTAATGATAAAGTTAACTTCATTCCACCATTAAAAAGAGGTGATCCTTTAACCAACAAGAACCTACTGTACAACGCAGGGAACTCTTTTCAATATTATGTGACAACCTAAATGGGAAAAGAATTTGGAAAAGGATACAGGTACTTGTATAACTCAGTCACTTTGCTGTCCTTATGAAATTATTGCAGCTTTGCTAATCAACTACACTCCAATATAAAAGAAAAAGTTAAAAAAACAAAAAGAAAAGGTGATCTTAGAAGGCCTTCTCATGCTTCATGTTCATTTATTGCATCATGGCCAATCTGTCCTTTTTAAAAGCTTATTTTCCTCCATGAAGCTCTGTGTTAGTCTTTTCTGAGGATGGATGTGCTGACAGGTGCCAGTGATTGCAGGCAGCCTGGCCCTCCCCCACCCCTGCATCTTTTCCCAGGTAGCATCTTGCCTCCTGGACTCACACGCAAGTCCATACCCTCCTTGCTGTTTCGGTCACAGCTGCAAACTTGGCATGCTTGGTGCATTGAAACCAAACCAAAAATATTCTTTCTTTCACCCTGATGGGTGGAAGCCTAGAAATTGGGACCAGTGTGTTCTCTTAAGGTTTGGGTCCTAAACACAGATGGTGTCACTTTAATGTCTTCTCCCAGGGGTGACCTATTTGGACATGATGGGAGATAAGTATTGTAGCCAAATGCTCATTACCTCTAAACAACACTGAATTCCAGGTGAACTGCACCAAACACATGGAAATAAAGAGAGATTTCGCTCTCCTTTGCTTGCTTGCCAAGGTGAAAATTCACCCTTGAAGTTCCTCATTTGCAAATGCCTTTGAAGTCATTAGATAATACAATTGGCTTCAAAGGCACCAGGAGGCCAGATTTCACATTGGATCTGTGTCTACCCGGCAGCGGAATTTGGCTCCCAACCTCTCACAAAATTGACAGTGCGTATCGGTTTTAAAAAGTGAGTTTTCACCTTGACTCTTTCTCCTGTAAGACCACTGGGAACGGAATGCTAATGCGTTCTGGCCTCCCTCCAGTTCTGCCATTACAGATTCACCTTCTTAACCCATAATATATATAATTCCTTCTCCTAGCGTCTGCCTCGTTGAGGGCACATGCATGTGTGACCACTCATCCAGCATATTTACTGAGCAAGCGGGGGTAACGCGACTTGGTGCCGCAGTGGATGAGCTCAGAAATCTTCAGGCCACCCCAGGAGCTCGTTTTTATGGCTCTCTGATTCATGAGCTGGGTGATTTCTGACCCGTGGGAGCTGTAGGTTAGAACCAGGGCTCAGCCAGAAAAGGAATGATCATAGTCTCTTTATTGAATGATCGTATTGAAAGGTGTACAGTGGCACCTCATAACCACCTCCAAACATTCCAGGATCGGCATGAGCCCACCCATGTCCCTACCCTGAGTCTGCCCAGGACTTTATCTCTTGGGAAAGCAAATACATGATCCTCAGCCATGATCTGCAAGGCAGATGCACATAAGGAGAAATGGCTTTCTCAAGTACCTACGTAGTAGAGAATAAGCCAGTTTTTCAAGAAGCCTTCAAGTGATGCTTGTGGTTTGGGCAAGTTGAGGAACAGGGCTTTAAAACAGAAATCTCAGGCTTCCCTGGTTGTCCAGCAGTTAGGACTCTGCCACTGTTCCACCGCAGTGGGTATGGGTTCTGTCCCTGGTTGGTGAAGATCCTCTAGGCTGCCTGCTGCTGCCGTCGCTAAGTCATGTCAGTGGTGTCTGACTCTTTGCGACCCTATGGACTGTAGCCCACCAGACTCTGCTGTCCATGGGGTTTCTCCAGGCAAGAATACTGGAGTGGGTAGCCATACCCTCCTCCAGAGGATCTTCCCAACCCAGGGATTGAACCCAAGTCTCTTGCCTGCATCTCCTGCATTGGCAAGTGGGTTCTTTACCACTAGCATCACCTGGGAAGCCAAAATAAATAAATAAAACAGAAGTCTCATGATAAAGGGCAGAAAATGGCTGAGCTAAGATACTTAAGCTGAGATGATAGATCTCAGTTTCCACGACGTCCTTGGACCAAGAATTCCAAGTCAACCCAGACTGATTAAAGTTCACGGTGTTCAGGGTATTGTTTGTGCAGTCTTCCAGCTCCTCAGGACTGTGAAGAAATGTGTCCCCCCCTTCCACTTTCCTTGCAGCTTGTCCAAGCTACAAAGTGGGCGGAATATTTGTCCTTGGGAAAAATAAACAACCACAGCAGCAAAAGAAAGGAGGAATTACAGCTAACCACTTTAAACCTTCAGTTTTTAAAATAGATGGTGGGGACCAGCCTTGCAACCCCCTCCCCTCCAAAAGGCACACATCTGAAACCTTGGGAAACTATTTGAAGCTTAGAGGTCTGGGTCAAGTTTAATACTCAAGTCACTAAGGACCTTGGGAGGCCTTTGCTTTTCATTGTTGCCATTGTGAGCATCGTCGATTAGTCTGGGAGTCAAGGAATGCCCTTGGAAGGAAGTCTGGAATTATCCATACTGTCTAGATGCTTTATGAATAAACGGGTGAAAAAGAGTGGTTTATTTGAACTTGGTGTGGTGGTGAGCAAAATTTGAGAGTTTCTCTAGCTGGAATTAAAAGAAGAGTTATTTAAGGGAACTGCTAGGCTTTAACAGACGCATGTAAGAGCATCCTCTGCTGTGTATTACTTATCATCCTGCTTTTTCTCATCTCGTATGTTACTCTTTCTGTGTTTCAGGTGGTACCACTGTGCTCACCACAGAGAAGCCCACCGTGATAGACAGCACTATACAGTCAGGTATCAAATACCAAAGAGAAAATTGATTCACATATGTGTGTCTTTTCCCCCAAAATAGCGCATCGCTGTGCTTCTCGGATTCCATTTCCCATCAAGTCCTAGCAGAGATGCCACCAGCATCTGGTGCCCAAGCAGGAGCCATAAACACTGCTTCCCTTTCATCCACATGTATGTGCAGCAGGGAGGGAGATTTCCTCCCCGATCAGTCATTGCCAAATGGTGACAATCCCCACTCTCAACGGGAGGAGCCAAGGAACATACTTTGTTTAAACGCAGCACATCTAGGATACGGACTGTGTTTGCAAACTCGGGAGAAGGAAATCTCCCAGGCAGCAGCCTGACTATTTATTTTCATCGCCGCTCTGCAAATCAGAGACAGGCGAAGTTTGTCAGTTTTGCCTGCCACGGAGTTGGCAGTTTTACAGCCACGCTTCCAGTGGGTGCACCGCGAGATGGTGTGCGGGAAACCAGGGCTGGAGAGGAGAGCCCTGAGGCGGACTACCCCTACATCCTTTTTTATTAACACATGATTGACTGGGGGGGGGGGTTGAAAAAACTTAGTCGGATGATTATTATGTAGGTGACTATTGAAATGTCTCCAGTTGATAACATTCAGGTAACAAAAGATGTGGGCTTCCCCAGTGGCTCAACAGTAAAGAATCTGCCTCCAGTGCAGAAGATGCGGGTTTGATCCCTGGGTTGGGAAGATCCCCTGGAGAAGAAAATGGCAACCCACTCCAGTTTCTTGCCTGGAGAATCCCATGGACAGAGAAGCCTGGTGGGCTATAGTCCATGGGATCAAAAAGAGTCAGACACAACTGAGCAATGAACTACAACAGTAGACATATTAATATGTCTCTGGTCAGTAAGTTGTTCACAGAGTCCTGTGATGACTTTTAGAGCTTTGCTGTTGATCAGGGCCCAGCCACACGGAAATGGTGGCCTCCCCCTCGCTCTCTTTTGTATTTCAATAGTATTTTTTGAAAATCTTCCCCACAGACATACATGAGGGGAAACAGTACGTATAAGCAATCAGAGGTTTTACATACTTTAAAAGTTAACCATTAGAGAGAGGTGAACAGGTCAGCTCACCAGCTTCTCCCATTTCCTCTATTGAAGCCTGCTCAGCCTTGGCCTCCACGGTCACTTATTAACAGGGCATGTGGTGTACATCAGTGTTTCCTCAACAGCAGACCCTCCCCAGCCAGCAGAAAGCAGAAAGGACTGCTCTAATTAGCATGCTTCCTCAAAGGGTGCTGTCACTCTTGACCTGATTAAACTGCAAAACAAACCTCCCTTCAGTTGAACTCAGCCCCAGTTTTCCCCATGGTTGGCCCTGGGTGACAGACTCCCTGCTACTACTGAGCTCATTGCTGTTGTTTAGTCGCTAAGTCATGTCCGACTCTTTTTGACCCCAGGGACTGTAACCCACCAGATCCCTCTGTTCATAGAATTTCCCAGGCAAGAATGCTGGAGTGGGTTGCCATTTCCTTCTCCAGGGGATCTTCCCAACCCGGGCATCGAATCCAAGTCTCCTGCAGTGGCAGGAGGGTCCTTTACCGCTGAGCCATTGGGAAAGCCCACCACTCAGCTAAGACACCCCCAAATACCGAAGAGGAAACTGAAGAATAGTGTTCAGCTAAATCTTCACAGTTCAGGAGTCCCCCTCATACCTTTTCAGGTTATAAATGTGGCCTTGGGGGATTGGCTAGCAGCCTTTTGTTCACTTCCCATCTTCCCTGATAAGAAATGTCTTCTTTTTTCCCACTCAGCCCCAGCTGGGTGGTTTTCTGTGGGGTAACTTCCTGCTCTTTATGACTGTCACAGGGGATGGGGTGAGGTGAACAAATGAAGTTCTAATAATGTAACAAACATTTTAACTCTTACTTTAGTTTTTCCTCTTGCCAGAGAGTTCATTACAACCACTAGGAAGCTGCCATCTAGCTTGTTGGATCTCATCTCTCTGCTTGCGTGTCAGAAGAGCTAGGGGTCATCAAAACACAAGAACAATCTGTGAACAATAGCCCAAAATGAGATGACTCCCCCTCCATGTTGGAGATCTATGTTATCAGAGCAGGAATGGCTTTGTGAATGTTTAATTCACGGCTCAAAGCCATTGGCATGATGGCTTCAGAGAGGAACTCCAGAGCAAACAGTCGTCTCACAGTCTACTGTGGTCAGAGGGTGGATGTACAAATCATGAACCAGTAAGAAGTCAACAGACCGAGAAGATGGGGGACTAGTGTCCCAAAGAACCATGTTACCTGAGTTAGAACTGAGGCTTCATTCATACTACAAAGGGAGAGGGTACGGCTGGTTGTTGCGAACTTGGTGCTGGGATCCTTTGTCTTTGCAGCTATCCATGTAGATCTGGTCACAATGTTCCTATAAAACCCCAAGAAGACAACTCAGTATTTTCTGTTCTGCAACGTTTTGTCCACATATGAATAGAAATGTGTTATACCTTTAAAGGTCAGAGCCTTGAGAATGGGCTCTCCTGTACATATCAGACTGTAGGCAACATTCTTTTACAAAAGGTGCAGAGCCAGCAAGGCTAAGCTCAGGCAACAGAGCACAGAGTTTAGAGCTAAAGGAATACATCCAATATGGAGTCAGGTTTGTTCTCTGTTACAGAACCACAGATCTTACTGATAGGGATGGTCTAGTCTACAGTCAGCCCAGAGTACTTTACAAGTCGCCTTGGTTTCCTGTTTTTCCATTGTCTGAGTCATGAATCTTGTTCTCTTCGTTTGTATATAGTGAACTGTCTGTGTTTCTTTGAGGAGTTCTGTTCATTGTCACCTCCTGGCTAAGCCAATGCTCAGGAGCATGCGTGGAGTCAGAAAGCAGGGCTAACTGAGGTTTCCCCTGCTCATGGTCAGCCTCATCTACTGACACCTGGGTCCCCACTGTCCTGCAGGCACCTTGACAGACAGCAGCATATCAGACCTTAAACTTTCATCATCATCTGATTTTGCTGAAGCCACTAGAGATTCAAGCAGAGTCTGAAGATTTCATGCTGAGGATTCTTCTCAATATAATATGTTCAGTGGGCATATAATACGCATATGCTATCTGGGTTGTCATCAAATGCATAAAAGCCTGTTAAAGCTCAGCCAGGAACTGATGAGAAGCCCTGCATTTTAAATCCATCTTCCCCTTGGCAGAAGGCTCTTACCCTCCAAGGATCCCCAAACATTCTCTAAATCAGTTCAGAGTATGTTCAAGACCCACGGTTACATGGACCCAGGCACCTCCCCTTATTTTCAGCCTATGAGTAAGCAAGCTCACATACCCAATAGAAGTTCTGAAGACCAGATTTAAAAATTAAATCCTTGTGCATATATGGTGCTAATGATGTAACTCTGGGCAAGCTAGGTCCCACAGGCACAGCTGGTGCTGGCTCACAGCAGCTATAAATTTAAGTTCAGAATATTGTTTCCTGCTATTTTTAAGAGTCGAGAAGGGATTTAGCCAGATTATTCCCAATGAATTTAATGAGAATTGTGCAGCCATGGGGCCTGGGTAGTATTTTGAAGATTGAAAGGTCACATGGACATTGTCCTGTGTACTAATTTCATTTGTCCATTTGCTTTTTTCTCTTTCTCTGCCCTTTTCGCCTCTGCTTCTGTCCTTCTCTCTTTCTCTTTCCATTTCTAGAAATGTCTGTGTGTATTTTTGTGAGTTTAATAGCCTTTCTAGACAGGCTTGAATCTTCAACATTGAGCTGTTCTGTCTCCATGCCCATCCCCCACAAAAGGTACTGATTTAAAAAAAAAAATTATTCTAATTTAACAAGATTGCCATAAATTAGATATGATTGAGCCAAAGAGATAAGAGTAGTAAAATATGAAAAGTTTGAGCAGTCACTGTGTAAAATTCATAGATTGGAAAGAACAGTGGAAGATAAAGGTTGACTTCCATTCACTGGAACAAGAGATGTCAAAATTAGTCTTTCAGGCAAAATTGCCCTCTGTCTTGGCCACAAAAATACCCAAGTTCATTTTATAACACTGCCAGAATAGTAATAGTCAAATTATGGATGGTGTGGTTTTCTGTAAATTATACAATAAATTTAAAGTATTACCAAGGCAAATGTTACCAGAAATGTGTATGTTGTAATGACTGCCCTCCTCTCTGTGTAGGTCTTATAAATGACATTTAAGGAGAAAACCTAAAACCACACATATATTAATATTTTCCAATATTAACAGTTTCTAACACAAGATTACACAACAGCACATTCCAGGGCCGTGGGCGTTGACATCCAGGGTTACTCAACTACTCCTTCATTGTTGGCTGACTACATCTGCAAAATTCAGTTCATGCTGTACAGAAGGGCGGATTTTGAAGAGGCTTTCTCATGCTTTAAGAAGCCCTGTTTCATGGTTATGATGGACGAGGCATAAAATATGTATCTCCAGTGACACTACCGCTGTGAAATATAGCCCTTTGCACAAACTGAAAGTGCTCGTGTTATACACATCACATGACCTTACTAGGCTTACTTTCCCCAACTGGCCCGTGAATCCTTTGGCAGGTCACACTGTCATTGGAAGGGAGAATCCATCTTGCTCAGTTTTGACGATGCTATGGTGCCTTCCTTCCAAAATTTCACATTAGCATTTGAAAGGAGTTCCTTGGAAGCTAAAAATGCAAAGTAAATCATTCTTATCTGTTCAGTAAATCTTCCCCTTACAGTGCCCCCTGCCTGCCGTTGTTGAAGTGGGGGAGGGGCAATGGAGCCCAGACTCAGAAGAAAGCAAGATACTTGTGTTAAACACTTAGACAAAGTTAAAGGAAAGACCACAATGAGATAGGCTCTCAGCCTGACCTGACACAGCGTAGAATCTCATACTTCCCTTTTGCTACAGAGAGATTGTTTAGACTTATTTTTTAGATCAGCGGGCAAGCTGCCGGGGGCATCTTCCTTCTCGTCTCAATGCTGCCATCTCGTGGACACCTGAACTAAATGAGAAGCAATGACCCTCAGAGAAAACAGCCCCTATTGTGTGTTTAATTTTATATTCAGGAGACAAGTGGGACTGGCAGAAGCAAGAGAATTTTATCTTTAGGATTATTTTTATTGTTAGCTCCAGTTTACCAAAAATCATTCCAAATATCAAAGGCTTCGTTTTCCCCATCCTTAAAAAGTTAACTAACCAAATTCCCCCAGCAAAAAGGTTGAGTAAAAACTAAGGCTATACAAGTTAGGGGAAAAAAAAACAAACCCATAGTCAAATAGCACTTTGTAGAACAATGAAACAAATCATTCTTGAGAATCCCTTCACGCTTTCTTTTTAGAACCCAAAGGAAATACTTTGAACATTAAAAAATATACAAGTGGGTACCTATTCAAATATGCTTTGGCTTTACTTGACCTTACATTGCGGTTTTAAGTGGGGCAAACAATTTATATGCAAATCTGAAAATTCACTAAAGAAGCAGAGATTTCCCACTTAAAATTAATTGACCTGATATAAAGCACAGAAGTTAAAAAAAAAAAAAAACCTCGCGAAATGCTTCAGAGATCTGCCAGTAAAAACCTGGAGCATAAGCTGGTGTGTTGAGAATACAGATAACCTCCAGGGTGAGATATTCAGCCAAGTCACGTTTCTAGACTTTGGAGGTTCATGGGTCAGTCTCTAATTAAGATTCTTTTCATTGGTGGATATCAATTTATATGACTATCCTCAAGAGTAGAGTATCTTTTATATTAAATATTGTGGAAATAAGGAGAATGCTACAGATGTAATAATACATGCTTTGGGAAGTAAGCTTCCTAGAAATTTTATGTACCAAGTTGACAGGCAGTCCATAATCTTTTTTTGAGCTGGATCCAAAAAAGAAAAAAAAAGTTACCTAATGTGATGTTGCAAGCATGTGCATCTCTCCATGCATCTTTTGCATTCCTTGGTAATCCTAGATGTTGTGGCTTTCCTAGGATTTTTGAATAGATATTAAATTATATAAATCGTGCTTTCCATGAAGGAATTAAGGACCTTTCTGACCTAAATGATCAAATGTGTCTTTCTCGTCTGTTTCTTCCTTCCCACCCACTGAAGAGTTTCCAACATATGGTTTTAACTGTGAGTTTGGCTGGGGTTCTCACAAGACATTCTGTCACTGGGAACATGACAATCACGTGCAGCTCAAATGGAGTGTGTTGACCAGCAAGACGGGACCGATTCAGGATCACACAGGTAATGGAGGGTTCACTGTGGCCTCATTTCTTTAAATTTGAGAGGGTGTTACTGAGGAGGATTGCTGGGGTCTGTGCGTTTAGAAAATACTACAGATCATTCACTTGTGCTTTTATTTTCTGGAATTAAAAAGATGCCCTTCCCTAGTAGAGAGTCTCTTAGGCCACTTACTGGAGAATGCTAAATAAACTTAGCAACAGGTTGACCCCTGTGAATAGTAACAAACTGGGCAAATCAGTGTGTGTGGATTAGGACCTGTTTTCTACTCTTCCTGAACTTTTTTCATGAGACATGTCAAACATAAACAAAAGGAGAAAATAGTAAAATGAACCTTCTCTGTCTGTATCCCACCTTCAACACGCATCAGATCCTAGGAATCTCGTTTTACCTCTAGCATCCTGACTCTGAGTGATTTGGAAGCAAGTCTAGACATAGATAGTGTCATTTCATTTATGGCCTAATGCTTACTCTCTTGACCCTCAGAGTGGAAGTGGATTGGGGTCAGGAGTTGAAATCTTGTTCTTTTGAGGAAGATTGTAATCATTCTCCCTGAGCAGGGAGAAACCTCGCCACACCCCAGCTTATAGCCCAAGCCACCTCCTGTCTTACTTTCCTTCTAAGATTAATTAGGGTTGGGGTGCACAGGGAGCTGTCAGCCACTCTAGGACCTCTTACCCATTGCTATCCTCTTTTCCTCCTAGTCATTACTCAGCTTGAGAGATGGACTAAAAAACCATCAATGTCCTGTAAAAAAAAAAAACACATGCATATACTCATACACACACAAAAAAACACCAACCCACAACCTTCCAATCAGTGATACTGACAACACTGCTTGTTCAAGTCATGGTTCCCAGAAGAGACCCCAGAGGGGCATTTGCTGAGGCTGAGACATCTCATTAAGCCCAGGTCCCCCTTGATGAGTGGGCCAGTGGGCTGATGGACAGCCAAAGGGTCCTTCATGCTTTTCCCACTTGGTTGTTCACTCTTCCCCCAGTGAATACAACCATTAAGTAGGTTGAATAGGCCTCTTTCCATCACGGCTACCTCCTTTCCTAATAAGAATGACAAGGAAATTGGATAAAATTGAACTCCTTCAATTGTGAGACACTTTCAATTGAATCTTAAGACAAGCAGTTTTAGAAAACTTAAAATACTTTGACTGTAAATGGCACTGTACGTAGAAATGGCACCAAATTAACCAAATGCAATTAGCTGAAATGAAGGCAGTAATGGTGGAAAAATTGATGCAAAGTGAAGCAAAAAGGCTCAGTAGGATCTGACATTCAAAGGAGGTTAAAAGCTACGTTAGCCAGAGACAAAAGCTAAAAGGCTTACAGAAGTACAGTGCTAATTGAGAAAACGAAGAGAGAGTTCCTGACCTAGAATGCGATAAAACCCTGAAAGGAAAAATATCAGCGCTTTATGTGTTGGAGTGTCAGAAAAGGCAGGCGTGTCTTAGATGAACGGCTGAGAAGTGCGAATCCTTCAGAAGCATTTTCCTCTTTTGTCCTCCCGGGAGCCCTCCAGATCCACCCAGACCAGAAAGAGCCCCCGCAGCACTAAACTTGCAATCATTTGCTGAGTGAGCTGGGTGAGCCTGGCATCTGAAAGGCAGAGACTTGTTAACATGAAAAAGTCTGGATGAAAAGAGCCCCACACACAGGATACGCACACACAGCCCGCCACAGCTCGTGTGCGGCGCTTTGCAAATCAGACGTGGAGGCTTCTGAAAATGAACAGTACCTAGGTATAATAGTCTGTGGCCTGATTTTTAATTTATCAAAGGGATCCCAATTGGTTTTCTGCATCTGACCTCTAACAATGGAGCTGTGTCACTTCTTATAGAGGATTCCCCAAACCCGTGGCAGATGCTAGGAGGGGCACGGGAGATGCAGGTAAAAAGGAGGGAGTCTGAGCCTGGGGGCATTCCCAGTCTGGTTCTGGATGAGAAACGGCTCACCCAGGCCATGGGATGAGGTGTCCAATGGCAGGGGGAGCGGGGGTGGCAGAAGACAGCACGGAAGGGAGCAGAGATGCAGGCCTGGCTCGGGGACCAGCTCAGCCAAGCATCCTCAACTTTCTTCTTCTCCACACGATGGGGGCAAAGGGGCAGAGGCAAGGTGGGGGAAGGTCTTACCTGCCTGTCTTGATGGGCTGAGAGAGGTGGCACGATCACACAGACAGGTGACTATCATTAGGTAAATCAGTGGGAGGAAACGGGGTCTACATGGTCCAGGAGAGACGGAACGCGCACACATTCTGCCGGGGCTGTGGCTTCTGTTTCCCACCCTCCTTTCATTATCCCACCCACTGGTTATATTAAGAGTGCCGAGGAGCCTCTCAGACAAGCAGCCAGGTGAGGGAGGAAGACAGTGGTCAAGGACACATCCACTCCACCCGGGCGCTGCTGACGCAGGACGCGCCCACATACACGCAGTGCAAGGGCAGCTCCCAAACACGCCAGCCCCTGGACAGCACACAGAACGTCCCCCTGCCCACGGAAGCTCGCCGTCAGATCCACGCTTTCATCAGGGGCGGCGTTCGAGTAGCATTTCTATTTGCAGAGCAAACAGTGAAGCATGAGTTGTGTGTTTAGACCAGGTGGTAGCAGGAGGCAGTGCTCCCACCGGGGGTCATTAGCAGCAGAGCCGGGAGTTAGTCCTCCAAGCTCAGCAAGCATCTCCGTTGCCGAAATGGCACATTCTAATAAGCCTCAGAAAAGCAGCCTCTCCGCTCCTGGAACCAGGAGCCCACATCAAACAAGAGCAGGACTCACAGCTGAATTTCAAGCTCTCAGGTGTATTTAAGGAACTTATTAATATAAGCCATTAAAATAAACTAGGATAAAAGAATTGGAATTTGGAGTGGGGGTGGGGGAAATTTGCCAGATTATATGGACAGACAGCAGCTTCATTGTTATCAGGTATTATCGGGCATAACCATTACTATAATGGTTATAGTAACCAAAGCAACATCCACCAGAAGTCTTCCTGCTCCAATGGTAAATAAATAAGAATACATCTAAATATTTACATTTACTCTCTGTGTTCACACACGTGCTGCTCAAGTCTTCAAGCTGCATGGAAATAGGTCTTCCAGTACATCCGATCTGCTTGCAATGGTGTAGAGGCCAACACAAGTCATAGCCCATGTCCATGTGACCTTGCATTCTAGATAAGTGGTATCCGACTATTGAGATTTACAGTCTCCAGCACAAACATCCTTTCACAGAAGCCAAGAGCAGAGCCTTTCAATGCCAGTGAGGTTACCTGCCATTACCCACTTCACCACCAACACCACTGCACAACTGGGTTCTGGTGCTCTGCCCAGGAGAGAAGGTTTGAGAGCAGAACTCGACGGAGAAGAGACAGAGGTTCATGGATCTGGCCGTTCCCCCTAACACAGCTTTTTGTCACAGCAGGAGATGGCAACTTCATCTACTCCCAAGCTGATGAAAACCAAAAGGGCAAAGTGGCTCGCCTGGTGAGCCCCGTGGTTTATTCCCAGAACTCTGCCCACTGCATGACCTTCTGGTATCACATGTCTGGTTCGCACGTGGGCACGCTGAGGGTCAAGCTGCGCTACCAGAAGCCAGAGGAGTATGACCAGCTGGTCTGGATGGCCATCGGACACCAAGGGGATCACTGGAAAGAGGGGCGTGTCCTGCTCCACAAATCTCTGAAGCTTTATCAGGTGGGCCCCCTTCCCTCGGTCGGGGCAGGGAGCTGCTTTAGGGGCACTGGGATGCTGTTTAAAAGCTATGCAAATGAGATGCGGGAATCATTCCAAAAATTATTTCAGGTGTGTCCTCAACCTGAGATACCGATGCACTGATGATCATCTAGGTAGTGTTATTTCATAGTCTCCTAGTTTACAGGCAGAGGACTGATTGCTAAGAGAGAAGGGAAAATGCTACTCTATAATTATTTAGGGCTGTCACAATCAACATTCCTTTTATTTGCTGCTCTTTCCAGTTTTAAATTCTGTATCACACAAAGAAAATCTGAGAAGTTTTATACCATCCCCAAGCAGTTAATAGGGATTGAAGAGCAAATCGCGTGCTCATTCGAAATCTCATGAATTTAATTTACGTGCTGTGACTTGAGCTGCACAAGCATTTGTAAACACTGTTATTTGGGACCGAACATTTAAATACTGTGAAAATGATCTCATTTTGTTAGGTGATTTTTGAGGGTGAAATCGGAAAAGGCAACCTTGGCGGGATTGCGGTGGATGATATTAGCATCAATAACCACATCCCTCAAGAGGACTGTGCAAGTAAGTATGGGTTGCTGTAGAAACCAACACAGCGCTTGCTCAAGGCTGAGTCTCTCCACTTTATGGTCTTTGTCATGCTCACTTAGACCTAGAATTTTAACGTGGGCTATAAGCACATCCTATAGATGTGCTTGCTTTGATGCAACAAGGCATAAAGCTAGGTCAGTCTACCTTCAGCTACCGCATCATCTAATCTGGTTCACTTAGAATGTCTGGTTGGTGTCCATAGAAGTACACCAATAATGTGCAACCCAAAAATCATAGCAAAGAACAAACAATTTCCAGGCCATGCCTAAACATTGTGATGAAAAGTGGAAAACTCAGACATCTGGATAATTCCAGATATCTCAATGTGTAAACAAAATAGGAAGCCTTTGAAATTTTTCATCACGGTGGATTTAATGAAGATTACATTGTGAATGAATCATAGACAACATCATTCTTTGATTTATTATAAAAATAAGTAGAGGTTTCTGACTCTCAGAACAATTGAAATGCCTCAAAAGAATAGATGAAATTTAGAGATTTTGCCTAGCATTTCAGAGTTTATGGATTTTTCTTGGCCTGGTATATATGAATAAAAGTCTTGACATAGAAAACCAATTCATACTCCCAGTTCTTGATATATAATTATAAATAGCATCACTAATGGCAATGTAATAGCACAGTAATTAGTCTTAAGCTCCATTTGCTACACTTAAACTTTTGTTATATATCATGATATAATAGGATGTTAATTATAACAAAATGGAATAAGCCTATTGGGCAAATTTAAGACAAAGGAGGCCTGTTGGCTATAATGGGTTTTTGGTCATTTCAGCAATTTACAAAGCTTTTATTATACAATATATTGGATATATGTAGTCCCTAAAGTGGCAATAATTTGATAGGGTCGATTGAAGAAATTAGAATGAGCAGTGAATAAAGGTCTGCTTCATATTATGTAAGGAAATCTATTTAATGCCACAGTACCTAGCAAACCTTCATAGAAAAAATGATAAGGCTTAATATTTAAGTTACAACTACTTTACAAACTGCCTGGCATCCAGGTCTACACAGTTGCTAATATGTCTATTTGATATAGTTACACAGGGCCTATACTACTTTCATTCCTTCTCCAAGATGGGAAGGCTGATGGTGAAGTTTTTGAAATGGGAGAGCAAACTCCACCAACTGAAACAAGAAGTACATTCAATTTGGTTCAACAGGTTTTCTCTGATCACCTTCTAAGGGCAAAGCAGCATCCTAGTGCTACAGTGGATAGACAGAGGCTAAAACACGTCCCTGAGCCTTTTTCTATTTATGTGACTGGGCTGCTTAGCTGTGGTTACTGCTGGGTGTTATACTCAGAAAGTCATAGCTAAAGCACCGTTAAAACTTTATGTTCTCCTGTCTTTAAAATGGATAACCAACAAGGACCTGCTGTGTAGCACAGGGAACTCTGCTCAATGTTACGTGGCAGCCTGGAAGGGAGGGGAACTTGGGGGAGAATGAATACATGTACATGTGTGGCTGAGTCCCTTTGCTGCCCACCTGAAACCATTACAATGTTGTTAATTGATTATACTCCAATAGAAAATAAAAAGTTTAAAAAAATAGTGAAGAAAAAGAAGACAACTTTGTGTTGCTGTGACAGTAAGAAGTTGTCTAAGATAATTCTACAATTACCCCTTAAATGTGTTTCCTTGAAAATTTAGCCATGGATGCTAGGAGATTATCAGCTCTTTATTAATTATTCATGCATTAATACCACAAATATTTGAGTCATGGAGTGTGTTCTGGACACTGTTCTAAATGCTGGGGACATAGGTGTGAGCCAGGTCCCTGTCCTCTACTCAGAATCATAAAGGACACCAGGACTCCACTCCCCCTGGAGACTTTTTTTTTTTTTATAAGACACAGGATGCAGTCTCTGGCCTTAACGAGCTGACATACTATATGGGAAACCAACTAACACTTAGGAAGCCCTTATCTACAAAAGCACAGGATGGCAGCCATATGTGCAACCCCACTTCTGTTTTCTATTTTTACCAGACTTCCCCACACTCCAAATGCCAGAGTCATTTCCCCACCCTCCCCCCACTCCACTCCCCACCCATCTCCTAAGACAACACACTCTGCTGCAGCAGGGCTTCCTGGATTTAGATCTGACTCCAATTCCCTAATCATTCAGCACTGCCTCTCTATAGCTCTCCAGTTACCTGGTGGGGTCGGATTGTGCTAAGACCTTTGAGGAAAGCCCAGCAGAGCTGCCGGTGATTTGTGTGTGTGTGTGTGTGAGAGAGGGTTGATGTAGTTTGTGTGTATTATATTTGGTTGAGAGTTCAAATATCTCTTTCAATTTTCTTTGACTTGGTTCTTTGACTTTGGTTCTTTCAGAACCAGCAGATCTGGATAAAAAGAACCCAGAAAGTAAAATCGATGAAACAGGTAAGTTTGTCTTGCTGACTGATTTTTAAAACATTTTACATGGCTTTTATTATATTTATGGAGAAACTCTGGAACTCTGGCACACTAGGGTGCTAAGTGAAAGTCACTCAGTCGTGTCTGACTCTTTGCCACCCCATGGACTCTACAGTCCATGGAATTCTCCAGGCCAGAATACTGGAGTAGGTAGCCTTTCCCTTCTGCAGGGTATCTTCCCAACCCAGGGATTGAACCCAGGTCTCCTGCATTGCAGGCGGATTCTTTACCAGCTGAACCACAAGGGAAACCCAGAGTACCAAAGCAGTTTACATAGAATAAACACCCACCCATGTCAGTGGTACTGTGCCTGGGCTATTGTGAGAGTGCCTGATGTAGCCTTGGGAGAGGCAGTGACAGGTTCAGACCGTATCAGGGGTAACCCCGGGGGACGTGTGCTAACCTGGCCCTTCCCTACTGGGCTGAAAGAAGGGCTCAGAGGACAACGCCATGAAATACCATCGTTTTATAACTATGGAAACAGGAAGCGAGTGAAGACTGTTTCTTACCCAAGGTCCTACAGTAGTTTTCCTACAGTAATTTGAAACCAACCCAAATTCTTGTGCCTGATTGAGAACCAGATATAATCTTTAAAGGACTGGAGCCCAGTGTCTGTTTAGACCACCTGTTCCCAGCCTCCGCTACTGAAATCCTCGTTTTGCGATAATGATCACAACATTGATGACAATGATGATGACGATGATGCCAATGAGGGTTTATTGAGGAGCTAGTATGTTCCAGTCACTTTCTATAAGTTCTCTTGTTTAATTCTCACAGCTGTTCTCTGAGTATATTTATCCCCATTTCACGGATGAGGAGACTGAAACTCAGAGCAGTGACTTGTCCTTAAGTAAGATAGGTTAATAACTTCCCAGGTGGCGCTAGTGGTAAAGAATCTGCCTGCAATGCTGGAGACCCAGGTTCAATCCCTGGATCGGTAGGATCCCCTGGAGAAGGAAATGGCAACCCGCTCCAGTATTCTTGCCTGAAGAATTCCATGGACAGAGGAGCCTGGTGGGCTACAAGTTCATGGGGTGGCAAAGAGTAGGACATGACTGAGCAACTTTCACTTCGCTTCACTTAAGACAAGTAATCAGGTGGTAGCCTCAGACTTCAAACTGATTAATTCAAAAGTGTGTTTTCTTTGAACACCGCTTTGTGATCCAGTGCAAGGCATTTGGTTGGAGTGAGGTCCTGCCCGATGTTGTTGTATTCCCAGAAGTCTCCACACCTGTGTTGGACGCTTGCCCCAGCATCACGCCAAGCTGCTGCTAGCAGACCTGTACCCTGTCCATCAGCACCAGTTGCCATCAGAAATGTGGACCTATTAATACCACAGCCAGACTTGGATTTGGTAGAGACAAATAGAGATGGCGCCGTATTCGCGGTTGATCATCTCAACACGAGGCTCATTTAGCTTAGTTACGTGGTCCACACTGAGATGTAAACTTTATTAGGATTGTTTCAAAACAGTGTCGCATCAAGGGAGAGAATATTAACATGTCCCTGTGGCTTCTTTCCCCCTGTAGGGACTTGCATCGCATATTTTTAGTTTCCTTTGATTGGAATCCTTGTTGATCAGAACACCATTAAGTAAACACCAGGCCTGTTGCACATTAACATTCTAGTCTCATTTCTAGTATCAGGTAATGAGGCTCAGAGCTCCCATGTTAATAATTTCTCGTGTTCCACTCTAAAGAAAACATTTCCCCAATGCCTGTGTGCAGAGCTGTGTGACCATCTCCAGTGAAACCACCAGGGCAGCAAAGATGCTGATTATTAAATGTGTTCTGTTCAGCACAACACAGACCTGGCTTCTCGACTGGAGCCATAAGCCATTTAAGATGTCAGCAGCAGGCATGCCCTCATTCTGTCGGAAAGCTCTCTCCTGATTGAGTGAAACCATAGTCGATTTGGGGGGAAACTTGAAGATCGGACTTGTGGTAGGACCACCACCCAGAAGGGCAGCTTGCGCCATATTCTCGTGCAGGATCTGGGGATCAAACAGATGTATCAGGAATGGTTAAATCCCCTGCTAGACCAATGTGGGAAGGAGCATTTTGCAAAGCTTATAGATCTCGTATCTGGCCAAGGACAATAAACACAGATTATAGTCTGACGGAGGGCGGGCTGCATAAAATCTGAATTAGATTAGAACCCAGCCCTCACTGCTTGCCCAGAAACAGTGGTTTCCACGTGCTAAGCTTTCTGTCGGAATCACAGCACCAAAGCCCCAATACCTTCCCTCCCACGCGTTGATTCCCAGCAACTCTCAGACATAAACGCTGGTGTTTCTTGGCAATGGAGGAGCCAAACCCCACCGCAGGAATCCCCCACAGGCTTTCTTGGGAAGGACAGCCCAGAACCAGATGTGTGCTCAACTTCTTGTCCATTTCGCTGTCTCCCGTCATCCGGTGTGTGAGCAGTGCTCACGGAGCCAATTTTGTTTTTCTCGCCAGGGAGCACACCAGGCTACCAAGGCGCGGGAGAAGGTGATGAGAACATCTCCAGGAAGCCGGGCAACGTGCTGAAGACCCTGGACCCCATCCTCATCACCATCATCGCCATGAGTGCCCTGGGTGTCCTCCTGGGCGCCGTCTGCGGGGTGGTGCTGTACTGTGCCTGTTGGCACAACGGGATGTCAGAACGAAACTTATCTGCCCTGGAGAACTATAACTTTGAACTCGTGGATGGCGTGAAGTTGAAAAAAGACAAACTGAACCCACAGAGTACTTACTCGGAGGCATGAAAGCAGACAAGAGGTGAGCAGGCGAGCAGGAAGAGTGGAGCGGAGGACAGAGCTTAAGCTGGGGACCGGCTGATCTTTCACTGTTCAGGCTGGGAAGCGCGTTGATGACGCCAAGCCAGGTTTTTCTCAGGAGCTTCAATGAGTTTGGCCGACAGACACGGACACCTTAGCTGTGTTAGCAATCGGAATCCTGTACAGTCAAGCTTCTTTCTGTTGGTTTCGTTGGAATAATCCAATGCTGGTGTTGAGACCAAGTATAATCATTCAAAGGACTCCCCCTTTCCCCTTCTCTCTCCTCTTCCTCTTCTGGATTCTTTTCGGAAACTGTGCAAAATCCAAGATGCTGGCACCAAGTGTATCAAGCAGGGCCCCTTTGACGGACACGCTACCTGCAGCCCAGTGCCCAGAATATATTCGAATCACCGCCTTTCAGTGGACTCCTGAAGCTGGCCTTGTGTATAATCGCCCGCGTCGTGGATAGGCAAAGAAGGAGTAGGATGTTTTCTGTTAAAGTATACCGTAGCCTCAGTACCAGTCTAGTGTGTCAGCTCTGTTTACGAAGCAATACCGTCAGATTTCCTCGATGTTTTCCAGTGTTGTACTCAACCTCGTGCTGTGAACTCCATACAGAAAACTGTGCCATCATAAACAATGCTGGCAACTGGGTGTGATGCGGACAACCGCAACGAAGAATCCTCGGCACTGGCTAGTCCACGTCCTCTCAAGTGCCTTTTCGTTTGTACTGGTTCTCATTGTGTTACATTCACCCGCCCTGTTTTTCGCTGGTGAAAGCCCTCTTCTTGAATCAAACCCTGGGGGCCTGCTGACGAAGAAGAAAGTATATTTTAGTGTGAGATGTCAGCCTCCAGGAAGGCAAGGGCTCCGAAGATTTGGCAACGTGGCTTAATCGTTCCGCTTTTTCCGTAGTTCAATTTCATGTCTCTTGACCCTTTTGTATAAAGCTGCAATATTCTCTCTTACTGTTCTTTCATATGGAATGTATTTTCAAATGTAAACTCTTTCTCTGCTAGCCCTCTGTCTTTTTCCTCTCTTAGGATTTAAGCATTTGCCATTCTTCAGAAAAGAAACTTGCAGCTTTAACCTGCTGGGAATGGCAAACAATTTTACTAGACTTTATGTTGGAAAAATAAATAAATAAGGGAAATTCCTAACTTTGCCCTCCAAAGTATAACTTTGGTTTCCTTGTTAACTGGTTAAAGTGACAGTATCTTTTTTCCTAAAGCCATTTATCTATACCAATCAAAATAATCTTCGATAGAAATGTTTGCATTTAATAGAAATAGTGGTTAAGTTGAGGAAAGAAATAATTGGCTTTCAAGTGAGACCCAAAGGGATGAAATTCCCTCAAAATCCAAAAATCAGAGATTTTTACATCCAAGTACACGAAAATGACCCATGAGAACCTTCTTGTTTTGGTATTGAGTCAGGCAAGGGAAGTGGAAGAAGGAATGGTTAATTTAAGAAAGCAGCCATAAATTCTGGTGCCTGGGGATGGAATATTTTAAGATAAGAGAGAGGAAGAAAAGGAGTAAAGTCAAAACAAATATTCTTAAAAATCCATTCAGCAGCAACCCTGAAAAAACAGGAGACTTAGTGAAAGCTTCTAGAAACTTCCATTGGCTCACAATGAGAAAGCCTGCCTTGGAGCTGGCAAGACCTAAGCCTCCAGTGGCGCAGAGAAGTAAATGTCTTCTGAGGCAGCATGTGAATTAGCCCAAAGAAGCTTTGGTGGTTTTCCGTGTGTTTGTGCCCTGCCATGTAGTACAGAAGAACTTCCTCCCTCCCGCACTGCTGTAGGTCTCACTCAAGTACATTTGTGGGGGTCACATTTGCATCATGGAGCTGAAAGTCCATTCATCCTGGTTTAATTGAAATGAGAATGCCTTTTGTTTCCAGGAAAGTATTGATCACTATGAAAGAAGAATAGATTCTAACCCCCAGGGGCATCCATTCAGCCATTATAATCATACCCAGACGAAAGCATTAAGACTTGATTTTTTTTTAAGGCAACAGACTTAAAGTTGTCCTCAGCCAAGGAAAAATGATACTGCAACTTTAAATTTTAAAGTATCTTGCACTGATAAATATATTTAAAAATTATATGTTTATAAAGTTATTAATTTGTAAAGGCAGTGTTACAAAATGTTCAGTTTATATTGTTTTAGATTGTTTCATAATTTTAAAAGGTGTAAAATAACATATTTTTTTCTTTATTGAGATCTATAAATCTTTCTGTAGTAAAATGTTTTCATTTTACTGGTATATTATTGCTTCATGTTTTGTACCATCATAAAATTTTGTGCAAATTTTTTTTACAGAAATTTTTATTTTCTATGACAATATGACACTTGTAAATTGTTGTTTCAAAATGAACAGCGAAGCCTTAACTTTAAATGACATTTGTATTCTCAGACACTGAGTTGCATAAAACAACCACATAGAACTGAACTGTAACTTAAATTCCAAACTATGACTACTACATTCCAAAGAAACAGTTGAATTAAACATTTTCATAAAATATCCCAAACCTGATGGCTTTTATTATATTAGCTTTGTTATTGTTAAAGAAATTGGTATTATTCCAGCATCAAATAACTTTCAAGATTTTTTTAAGTTCTTTTTTTAAAATAATATCCTAATAAGGAGAGAAGATTAAGAAAACATTTCCTGAAAGTAGAACATCAACCCAAATTGGACACTTGTCAAGATAAGGCATAAAGAATTTGGCCTTATAAGTGGAAATTTTTCAACTCCAAATCTTGTGTCAAATGTTTCTATACTCCATTTAGTAAAGTTTTTTTTTTTTAAATGAAATTCCCATATGTCTGTTGGTAAGCTTTGTTCTTATAGAAAATAGGTAATAAACCGGATAGTGTTTATGCATGTAGCTGTGCTAAATTTCATTAGAGGTCAAAGCTAAGCATGGCATTGCAGCTGGCTACTTGGTAATTCTTAGAAAATTTTGAGTCCATCCAGGACCAAAATAACAGTAGTATAGTAATAATAATAATTACAATAACAAAGACAAGAAGGGTGGAATCAAAGCATGCTCTGTAGGACGAGTACCATTCACAAACCAACAGTTCTTTCCTTACCTTCCTCTGATTATAGGAAAATTTAATTCTGAAGTGCAGAAGATCTATGAAGGTGGACTGCTCTGCACAGCTCTTCCCAGTGAATCAATATTCCTCCTTTTCTCTGGACACTGATGTCTTTGGCATCTTCTAAGTTTTAACTAAGAAGAGAACATTTGCCCTACTCAGTGGAGTTTTAGGTTTCTCTGCATAGAGAAGGGACTTCCCTGATGGCTCATCAGGTAAAGAATCTGTGTGCAATGCAGGAAAACAGAAGATGTGGGTTCAGTTCCCAGATTAGGAAGATCCCCTGGAGGAGGAAAATGGCAACCAACTCCAGGATTCTTTCCTGAAAAATCCCATGGATAGAGGAGCAGAGTTGGGTATTCACCTTACTGAACTTAAATTCTATTTATGTTCATGGGTATACCCAGAAAACATGACTTACGATGAATCTACCAGAATTAATCCAGACATACTTCTGAACTAAGGGCCATAGATTTCATGGGTTCTGTTTCCTTGTTTGAGAAACCTTAAACATAAATGCTTTCGACCCATTTCTTACCCCTAGTTAGCAGCTAAGCTAGGCTTTTCTTCCTGGGTTTAAGGAGCTAAATCACTGTATAATTCTTCCCAAAGTCAAGAATTAAATATGTCACAAAGACTGAAACATTCAACTTAAAATGTGAAAATTATTTATCATTCCATCTACTGTCTTCCCTGCTAACATATTAATCACCACTTGGGCTGGATTGTACTTTATCTTTTTGCAAATCAGAAGGATTTTGTAATACTCCATGATGTTTCTGCTTCCTGGTGATAATCAGAGCTGTTGTGTTGCAATGAAAAGCAGTTCTGCCAGAATTTCCCTAAACTCTATAATGAAGGAATCTTAAGCAGCTTTTCAGCTCACAGGTTGAGAAGCCAGAGGGAAAGGAACTTCGAACTAAGTAGAATTTAGGACCAAGAAGTAAATGAGACCTGTGTGATCTCTGGCATTATTTTTTTAATATTCCAAAGAAACATTGCGAAGTGATACAAATAAGACCATCATATTATCATATACAAGTCACTTCTTATAGCTGTACCATGAACCAATTATATAATTTCAGGAAAGAAGGAATAAACTCCATGGGAAACTTATATGGTGATGATGCTATACTTCTTTATATTGAGAACATTCTACTTTCGCAGCAGCTCTGGGAGCTAATCTTTGTCATTATTCCTCTTTATAAATGAGGAATCCAAAGTTTAGGCAAGTTGAAGGGTGAATCCAGGATGGATCTGGTCTCATCTCCCCTTCCATTTCCCCTATCACACCATAACCCTGCCTGTATGAGCGTGAGAAGTGCCCATAGAGTGCCTGGCTACTCAAGCCAGTATCAGCAGCATCCCCTGAAAGTCTCTTAGAAAAGCAGAGTCTCAGGACATGCCCCAGACACACTGAGTCCTTTTAACAAGATCCCTGGATGACTCACATGCCCATCCATTTGGGTCTGAGAAGCACTGACCAGCCTGCAGGTATACTATGCCAGGTATTCCAGAGTTTACCTGGTGGTTTCAGGATACTCCAAGACAGGGAACACACCTGCAGATTTCTCAAAGCACTTTACCAAAGAGTCTGAGCAGCTGGAAAACAGTAAAATTAGAAAATTGGAAATCTCACTCACTGAGCCTAGAAGCATGTTGCTGGTGAGGACCCTTCATGTGGACTTCTCTGAGAGGAAGAGATAATGGCTCATGAAGTATGTTGCTTGATGAAACATTTAAAGTGCTATAAAGAAAAGCAAATGGGACTTGCCAGGTGGCACTAGTAGTAAAAAACCCGTCTGCCAATGCAGGAGATGTAAGAGACTTGGGTTCAGTTCTTGGTTGAAAAGATCCCCTGGAGGAGGGCATGGCAACCCATTCCAGTATTCTTGCCTGGAGAATCCCATGGACAGAGGAGCCTGCAGGTCTAATAGTCCATGGGGTCGCAAAGAGTCAGACATGACCGAAGCGACTTAGCACACACACAGCGCGAAGCAAACACTCTGTTACTCATCAGTGTGATCAGGAGGAAAGAGGAGGATCCATTTGTGAAGAGCCAAATCCTTTTGTTCAAAAGGAGTTGCCTCATTCATCACACAGTTTACTGCTTTCCAAAGGTGCTGAAATCCTGATTCGTGTTAAAATCATGAATGGTAAAATCCTGAATGGTAAAATAAAGGTCCCATGAGCCAATTCTATCATCTTCTCTAAAATCCTGAATAGTGAAACTAGGTTGAACCCAATTTAATCTTGCTTCAATAATTTCTAATCTTGTTTCTTGGGGTCCTTATTACAAATAAGCAAGAAACTCTAGGGTAATAGTTTTGCTGCCCAGTGACTCCCAAGAGAAGGTTTTTCTATACAGAAAGATGGTCTTTCTAGACCATATAGAATGGTACCTATTATGATGTAGGAGTTCAATAAATGTGTAACATTCATAACCAAAGGTGGTTTAGTCACTAAGTTATGTCTGACTCTTGCGACCCCATGGACTGTAGCCCACCAGGCTCCTCTGTCCATGGGATTTTCCAGGCAAGAATACTGGAATGGTTTGCCATTTCCTTCTCCAGGGGATCTTTCCGACCCAGGGATCAAACCTGGGTCTCTTGCACTGCAGGCACATTCTTTACCAACTGACCGAATTTTATTAATATCACTGCCCTATTTTTTTTTTCATTTATTTTGATTAGTTGGAGGCTAATTACTTTACAATATTGTAGTGGTTTTTGCCATACATTGATATGAATCAGCCATGGACTTACATGTGTTCCCCATCACTGCCCTATTAATAGAGTTGGAAATCTCTTGCTCTGACAGAATGTTGGGTTGAAATGGACCTGTTCTCTGGTGATGGTACTATAACAGAGCCTCACCCTTCAGCAGCTTGAATGAGACAACTTGCCAGGATAGAGAGTAGGTCTGGTCTCTGGGATGCTCCTTTCAGTGATGTGAGCATCTCCCCTGCCCATCACTTTTAATGTGAGTTAATTAACACCCTCTTCAAGGCTCCATCATCTTGCAGAGAGGTGGTGCTGGCAACACTAATGATCTTGATGTAATCCTGTCGGGAAGCCATTCCATGGCTTATTAGGCTATCGTTGCTCTAATTTCATCCAACTTCTGAAAAATTTCAAAATTGACTAAATTGCTTCTTGGACTCTGAATATGTGATTCTATTTAAAGCAGATTCGATCATTACCCTCAGATCATTTTCAAAATTTCTGCTGTTATTCATGCCTTCTATCTAAAAAAACCTTATTCTAGAATCTTAGACATAATTTTCCTTGGGTCATCTTTTAATTTTATGTATATTCAAGCTACCTAAGTTCCAATGAATTATGAGAAGAAATACTCTGTCATCCAAATAACATCCTTTTGATTTATTTCCTGTATTTATTAGAAAGTTTGGGTGTTTGGAGAGATCCACACAGTGACCCAGCTTGGTTTTGGTCCCTGTCCCCTTAAGCACCCAGAGCTCGGACAACAGATGTGAGTGCTTCAGCTAATCAGCAAGTGCATTATTGAATCTACTCTATGAAAACTTCTTAACTCCTTATCATCACGACCACTGCAATTTTCTGTATGCTCACTGTGTACCAAACTTTACTGGATGTTTCCACTAACACTTAAAACAATCTTATGAATTGAGGTTACAACAGCTGAGGTACAGGATTTCCCTGGTGGTCCAGTGGTTAAGAATCTACCTGTCAATGCAGGGGACACAGGTTTGATACCTGCTCTGGGAGAATCCCACACACCACAGGGCAACTAAACCCATGTGCCACAACTATTGAAGCCCACAGTCTAGAGCCCATGCTCTGCAACAAGAGAAGCCACAGCAATGAGAAGCCCATGCACTGCAGCTATAGAGCAGCCCCCTCTCACCACAACTAGAGAAAGCCCATACATAGCAACAAAGACCCAGCGTAGCCAAAAGTAAACAAATATTTTTTTTAATAACAAAATTTTTTTTTTAAAAACAGGTCAAATTATACCCAGAGTGCAATCCTATATCTGCTCCCTATTTTTTCTTTCCATATAAATCATCACCTTTTTGTTTACTATATACCTTACTCACTTATTTTATTATCCATCTATACTGAAAAGTGAAAAAAAGTGAGCGTTAGCCACTCAGTCGTGTCCAACATTTTGCATCCCCTTGGACTGTAACCTTCCAGGCTCCTCTGTCCATGGAATTCTCCAGGCAAGAATACTTGAGTGGGTAGCCATTCCCTTCTCCAGGGAATCTTCCTGACCCAGGGATCAAACCCAGGTCTCCTGTACTGTGTGCAGATTCTTAACCATCTGAGCCACCCGGGGCCCCGGGGAAGCCCCACTAATACTAACAGAATGCAAATTCTACACAGACAGTGACTTTTGTGTATTGAGTTCTCTGCGGTTTCCGCAGCACATAGAATAGCTCCTGTCACACTATAGGTCCTAAATAAGTGTTGTTGAATGAAGGAGCCATGGTGATTGGTTGGAAAAAGAGAACTTCAGTGGAAATGGAAAATGGGGGGGGGGGGAGTGGAATTTCAGGGCAGGTTTAACCTACCAGAAGTTTGTTCTGGAGCAAGAACTTGGAGGGTTCATATATCGAGTTTTTTTCTTAAAAATGTCTTTCACACCCTACTGAAACAGAGCAGGACCCTATGGTCCTTGCAACTCCTGTCCTCAGCTTACCTTTTATATGTAGAAAAACTTCAGCCAAACAATAAGTTTAATCAGAGAATTGAGAAAATACACAAAGGAAAACACTCAAATGAGACCAAGTAATAATAGTTTGGTCATTAAGCAATGTCAAGGACCTTTAGTTCCTCCTCAAAGGCTACAGATAATATTCTGAGCCATATCTTACAAACTGTCTTATAGATACTGAAACCCCCCACCAGCTGAAAGAGGTTAACGACATGATGGTCAGACTGTAGCCATGACAGAAGCAGCCACAGTTCTGAGAACGGAACTCAAAGAAATGGGAACAAATCAACTGTGGAACTAAAGGTTAAGTGTACTTAAAACAATTAAGACGACACTGATCAGACCACCCTGTGACCAATTTCAAGATGACAGTCAGCCGACTGTGCCGTTTCCTCCCTCCATCGCTAAAATGGCTCTTGCCCTGTGATTGTGTCAGGGGGGAGCTGGCCTTTGGACAGAAGTCTGCCCTCCCCCACCCATCCCCCGCACAGGTTGCCAGCCTTTGAAATAAAGCAAACTGCCCTTTCTACCAACTCCGCGTCTTTATCGGCTTTAGAGTGACGAGCAGCGGAATCCCCACTCCCGGTCGGGGTTTTGGCTCCCGCCGTGGGGCTCTCGCGACATCTGGCTTCCGGGATTTTCCCGAGCAACATCGCCGCCATGAGGGCGCACCAGGGTGGCTGTGAGGAGCCGCTGCTCATGGCTGCCTGTCCCAAGGAGAGGGGTTTGGGGAAATGTTCCTAGTGGCTGCTGAAACCATTTGCTTCGGGGATCCTCCCTGTGTCTCCTCTGCTCGGCACTGGCTGTTAACTTACGCTTTTCCTTGGTGGAACGGAAACATGCGTCTGGACAAGCTGAGGAGCTCCAAGACGCAGTAAGTCAGTCAGTCCACTGGTGTGCAGCTGGGCTAACTTCTTTTGAGCACAAAGTGCTCCAAGTTTGGGTATTTGGCTAGTTGGTTCTGATGTGTGTCTGACTTCGAGGACCTTTTGTGAGGACAAAGTGCTATTTGGGCATTGCCAGTTGGTTCTGACGTGTGTCTGTCGTGGAGGACCGTTTGTGTTGGGGAAGAGTTTGCTAGTATTTGTGACAGTTCTGTTTTCTGATTTGTGAATGTATATTCCCTCCCTGGAAATGAATTACATCCCCCCATTAGGGGATGGGAAATTTGGTGCGGCAGAACCAACTCATTCTTTAATTTCTTCCTTTAGTGATGAAAGTTAAAGTCTCTCTGTCTTGTCTGACTCATTGCGACCCCATGGACTTTGTAGTCCATGGGATTTTCCAGGCCAGAATACTGGAGTCGGTAGCCTTTCCCTTCTCCAGGAGATCTTCCCAGCCCAGAGATTGTACCCAGGTCTCCCGTATTGCAGGCAGATTCTTTACCAGCTGAACCACAAGGGAAATTCTCTTTTAGTGATAGAATTCCCGTTTCACCTGACCGTCTGACTTCCCGGGAGAAAGACTACCTTTCCCAGCCCCTCTTGCTACTCTGTGCCCTTGTGACTACAATCGAGGCAGTCATATGGGAGAGGAAGTGATGCTTGAAACCTCAGGTTCCTATCTTTAAAAAAGAGTAATTATGGCCTTTTCTTGCTCTTTTCCCCTTCACACTGCCTGCCTGTGGATGTACCAGTGAAAGCCAAGTACCACCATAATGCATAGACAGATTGACAAGCAGGTAGAATTCAGGCTCCCTGACAGGTCTGTGCCACCAACCCAGATGGTTTATGTTCAGTTAGTTACGTAGTTCAGTTCAGTTCAGTTGCTCAGTCGTGTCTGACTCTTTGTGACCCCATGAACTGCAGCATGCCAGGCCTCGCTGTCCATCACCAACTCCTGGAGTTTACCCAAACTCATGTCCATTGAATCAGTGATGCCATCCAACCGTCTCATCCTCTGTCATCCCCTTCTCCAAGAGAAATACAAATTTCTATGTTGTTTAAATCACTGTGGCTTTGACATTTGTGGCTAAACCAGTATAACATCTAATAACTGATTAGATGTTGAATTTAGAACATTGAACAAAATCTTAAAATTGAGCCCAGATACGCTAACAAACATGATCTTGCCCCCCTCTTTTCTCATTTTGCTCACACTGTACATCAGACAGAGTGAGGAGAAAGTCAAGAGTTAGCCATTCTATGTCAGAGCAAAGATATGGTCCAGGCTCAGTGGTCCAAGCATAAACAGGATAAAGAGAAGCATCTGGGCACCAGATAAATAACAGAAAACACAAAAACATCATAAAAAAAAAAAAACCACAATCTAGGAAAAAACATAAATCAAGAAACCAAAGCAACAACAGTTATTTGGTGTTATATATAGAATATGAATAAGCAAAAACTTATAATTAGAAAATAAAATAACAGGATATGACAGAAATAGGACTTTCAAACTTAAGCCAAATGGCTGAACAAACTAACATCATTACAGGTTTAATAAATAACTTAATAAAGAACAAAATAGTTTTGAGAACAGAATTACTGGCATTATTCATCCATAGTATCCAAGACAGGAATGAAACAGAGCTCTTTCTAGAGAAACCTAACCCCTGAAATTCTCTCTCATTGGTTTTAATCTCCTGATGCATAAATCCCTGCCTTAAGGACCAAACATCCCTGTTTCTGTGCAGCTTCTGGAGAAATTCTTAGTGAGACTCAGAATGGAGTGGAGAACAAGATGCCAGAGGGAGCCAGGAGAAAACTCAGAGACGTTCAAGTATTAAATCATGAAGAGGTGATCATTTGCATTCCTGGCCTCCAAGAGGTTCACATTTCATTAGCTTTGGAGCAATGGTATCAGAATATGATGCAGTCCCAGTGGGATTGAAATTTGTCATTTCCTGTTGAGGAACAGGGTGGTTTTTTGTTTTTTTGTTTTTTTTTAATTTATTAAGTGCTGAAGTGTCTGCATGTTACTCTAACTTCTAAGGATAAAGTACATTCATGTGTTCAGTGCTCTGGGGAAGGCTCCAGAGTGTGCACATTTGAGGATGGGGTCTCCTCAGGCATTTTCACTCCTGTTACAAAGATCCTAGAAAATCAGCTGGTGGCCATCTCACCCCAAACATGAAGGAAGGAGGAACAAAATATTGTAGAGGTAACCCAGTAACTGAAACTGGTGGGATGACCGAGGAAGACAATAGGAGGAGAAAACCCTTCATCAAAAGCCTTCCATGGAATCTTGGTTATTTAAGATGCTCCCATAAAAATGGTTCTGAGGGACTAATGTTTTCAGGAAATGCTATATACAACTACATCCTTCTTTAAGAATCACGGCTGCTTTGATATGTTAATACACACTTTAGTCTTTAATTCAGAAGGTCCCACACTTACCATGAAAAATATCTGGTGTGCAATACTTAGACAGTTTCCCCATTCTGAGAAGTGGTTGGAAAGTAATAGGCTAAGAAATAGATTTCTTTGCATGAACACAAGACAGGAATATTAGGTTAAGTCGTAGTTGGAAGCATTGCCCCAAGATGCGAAGTGGTCCTTAAGATTCTTTGTCCTAGTTGAGCAAATAAAGGACGGAAAAAACCTAAGAGAATTTTTGATGAGGGAGACACAAATATGCAGGTATCATAGGGATGAAATCTCAGCCAGAATTTACAGCATGTCTCTATTCCATACTCGCAACAAATTCTTTATGCTAATGAGCCTAGAATTATCTCTCATCATCCTCCCCCTGCTTAATCACCCTTGATTACCTCTGATGTGTGCTGGTAACCTCAGGTTAAACAATGCAGGCAGCCCCTACCTCTTCCCAGGCTGTGACACTGTATCATAATTGAGCCATTTCCGCCTCTCTGGTCACCCTCCTATTCTCCAAAGTGCGTCCTCTGTACATTAATCTGCTAGTTAAATATTGATAGCAAGCCTCTGCCTTAATATTTACTTTGTTGCTCCATTATTGCTATATACTGGGTGATTATTTGTTTCTGTCTTCCCAGCATGTTTAATCAGGACTGAGTCAAGCTTTCCTATGTTTAACCTTCTCGTCCAATCATAGCGGGAGAGTGTTTGGGAGAGTATTTCCGACACCAGCTCTCATATGATTCTCTGTGCTTGCTCAGTGCATGTGCCACCACAGCCAGTAGGGGTCAGAAGGGCATTTCTCTTGGGGTCAGATGGTTGGTAGTGAGAAAGGAAAGCCTTGGAGGCTCTGTCTCAGGTTGAACATCTCTCTTTGAACATGGCCTTCTAAATGTAGTCTAAGGGAGAACCAGAGTCAACCAGGTAGCTTCTGTGTTTTTGAATGGAATGTTAGCCCTGGAACTCTTCAGCGCCTAAACTTGCTATGACAGCAGCCATCCCATCCCCACAAAGACTGTAGAAAGTGCCAAAAATAGAGGCCTAGATGCCACCCCTGGTCTTGATGGGAGTCTATTAGAAGCTCTCTGGCAAGTAACTGCACCCTCTCCATTTGCCTCGACTGCCTCACCAAGCTGTGGGGAAGTATTAAGTCATGAGTGAATGAGAATCATCTTTGAAAATTCACTCTGCTGGGAAGTAAAGACACTTTATGGCATAGAAATGTAAATACCACCCTTGAATCAAGAGGATCCTTCTGCATTAATCCTACGGTGTCAGTGGCAGATTCCAACATATGTTTCCCAAACTGAAATCTGTGACCTCCCCCAGCAGAAAGGCCACAGTTGCCTTTGGTATGTGTATATTTGGGGAGGAAATAAAAATTAAATTTTAGGCATTTTTTGCTATAATCGAAAGAAAAAGATTTAACAGATGTACTCTGGGCTTTTTGCAAGCAGTGAGTTGGGAATTCTCTTTCTGCCTCTCCACCCCCACCCTGATAAAATGGCGGCAAGCAAGTGAATCTTCCAGGAAGTCACTATCTGACTTTCAATGAGAGTGCCTTGCAATTTAGAGACTTTAGGTAATATTGATATCACATTAAGCACATAGTTTAAAGTTCCTCCACTGGGTGGGTCCATTGGGTGCCAGCTAGGCAAATGGTCCTTCACATCGGTAGAATGAATAAGAGTCAGTGCACAGTAGTGACTTTTCCAGCTGTTTCCCAAGTGGTTGTTCCCATCCTCTGAGTCCTGGGAAATTGAAGGCTTCTATGGCAGTAGTGACATCTGCAGTCATAGAACCTTGAATCTGGGGACTTCTCTAGTAGTCCGATGGTTAAGACTCTGCTTTCCAATGCAAGGGATGCAAGTTGGATCCCTGATCCGGGAACTAAGGTCACTTAAGCTGTAGGGGATAGCCAAAAGTTTTTTAGAAGAAAAAGACTAGAATCCAAATCGCTAACCTCCAAGAAAGCTACGTGCTTTGTGCCTGACCCATTCTTCAAAAATTTCTGATTATTTGACATTCCTCTAGAACACTATCCCCTGTCACCCTGCCTTGCTTTTTGCAAACAATTGGAATACTCAGTCTCCTCCTGCTTGATCCTCCTTGACTGATTGCCTCAGAACTTCCAACTCAATTTCGGAGCTCATTTTCAAATTTTCCACTTAGGATAAGCCTTCCTGGTCCCCACAAATGAAAGAGAGCCACTCTAGGTCCCCATAGCATAAGCACAGACCACTTCTAGCAACATCACATAAACTATAACTATTTGTTACACTTTCTATATAGGTCAACCTGTAGATAATTAAATCAAGGTCACTCTAGGAAGTTCAATAGGAGTTGAACATTCCAAGACTTCAGTGCAATAAACTAGTTACAAAGGTACTGAGAGAGCTGACAAGCTCAAGAGGGGACAATGAGGCAATGCAGATTGTAATGACACTGGACAGCTGCTAGCTACCTGCTGGGTGGGGCTGGAGGAATGAAGGAAAAATAACTGCTCTCAGAATTCAGAAACCAAGGCTACCTAGCCAGATCTGGTCCATGAGAGCTGGCACCCCTGGGTCACCACCCAAAATAGAGACAAATGGTGATGGCTATCCTAGCATCTTCCATTTTTCATTCTACTGCTGGTGCTCCTACCACCTTGAAACTGACCTGAAGCCAGTGACTCAGAGAGCCTGGCTCAGAGACACAGCTTGCAGGGAAAAGTTTAAGATTGAGTCTGAAAGCAAAGAAGTAAGTGGCTGACTTGACGACTTCTCTCCCTCAGTAGATGGTGAACTTTATTTGGTACCCTCAGCACAAGATACTATGTAGCTCTGTCGAGCAAAGTACTGACTTAACGTGAGATCTATTTTCTTTGTGATCTTGTCAAAAGGGCTTATGCTTTTTTAGAAAAATAATACCAATTCTCTCAGCCTACCTTAAACCATTTTCTTTCTCTTCATCAAACTGAAAATTTCTCTTTTTCTCCCTTTAACCACGGTATTTCCATCTTTGTGGGCTTTTCACAGTTCCCACATTCCCAGCATTCCAAGGGGATGATAAGAAGCTGCTGGTAATCTTGTTGGAAATTTGCATTGAGTTCCCTAGGGCGCTGCTCTGGAGGCCAGTCAAGCTAAGAAAGGAGCTTCTTTTGCTATCAGACACTTTTTAAGTCTTTTCATTATGAATTCACCAGTGCAGCACATAATGAGGTCTTGTAGTAGCAGACAGGGAATTCATTTCTCAGCCAAGTGGCTGAACTTGTAAGCTGCCAGATCGTGGACCATTATCTATAATTACTCCTTGGGTATTCCGCAAAGATCGTTTTCTTTGTAGAATTTAAAAAAAAAGAAAAGAAAAAAGGCAGGTCTTGCTATCGGTTTGGTAGATTAAATTTAGGCCAAAGGAAGATGAACTGGGGTTGCTATCTTAAGAGGGGATGTCTCTCTCCTCCAGGACGAAATCATTTGCCCTCTACCTTGGCCAGAAAACCACCTTCAGTGAGGCACCTGACTGGGACACGTGAATGTGTGTTGAAAGTGAAATTCTCTCATTCGTGTCCTACTCTTGCAACCCCATGGACTATGTAGTCCATGAAATTCTCCAGGCCACAATGCTGGAGTGAGTAGCCTTTCTTTTCTCCAGGGGATCTTCCCAACCCAGGGATCTACCCAGGTCTCTCATGTTGCAGGCGGATTCTTTACCAGCTGAGCCACCAGGGAAGCCCAACTGTGTGTTTGCTAGTCTCTAAAACCCTGGGTTCTTTGCTATTTGCCTGCTTTTATATGTGAGTTCACTGTCCATGAGTTTTTATTTCAGTCATGACATTTCTCAGGACTTGCTTATAAATCAGCCAGGTGCCAGATTCCTTACCCAAATGCAGGGAAAGAAAAAAATCTTATGCTACTCCAGGGGGAAACAAAATCTGGAAAACTGAATGAGCAAAAAATATGTTGCTGCTTGAGGAAGACGGGTGAGAAAGTGGCCAAGATGTGCTTGAGCCCACTAGTATGAATCCACCAAAAGCTGATTACATGGGTCTCTTCCCAACTCAGCATTCAGTGAAGTCATATCAGTAGCTTGAAATTGACCCAAGAGAGAATATTTCCACCACACAAATAGGCAAACACTACGAATCGGTGCTCTTTCCTTTTCCTTTCTTATCTGAGATCCTGTAAAACATTTGCCAGTGAGCCATGGGAAGGAAAGAATCTCACTTTTGCCAGCCCTTGCCCTTTGATAAGGGGCTTTCCGGGTGGCTCAGTGGTAAAAGAATCCTCTTGCCAATGTAGGAGCCATAGGAGACACAGGTTCAATCCCTGGGTCAGGGAGATCCCTTGGAGAAGGAAATGGCAACCCACTCCAGTATTCTTGCTTGGAAAATCCCATGGACAGAGGAGTCTGGCGGGTTACAGTCTATGAGATTGCAGAGAGTCAGATACAGCTGAAGCAACTGAGCATGCATGCACGCGCACACAAAGGTACACACAAGCTTTGATAAAGCCCATCAGATAAAGACCACCATGGACACGCCAGCAGGCAAACAAATTTAGGTTTATAACTTGCTACATCAAGGATGATCAAACACCGCAGGGTGTGGGACAGCTCATCACAGGGGAGGTGGGGTGGTGCAGAGTGATTTAAAGAGAGACTGGGGGAGAGGGAACTGCTCTGCAGTGGAGGCTGCCAGGCTGCAGGCAGTTTAGAAACCTGCAGAGCAGGACTCATCACCCAGGGGAGGGAGGATGAAGTGGGGCTGAGGCAGTCATTGGGAACGTTGTTATTAGGTAAGAAAAGCAGTGATTGCTCTGAGAAGGGAGGTCACTCATCATTTCCCAGCTGTGGTATTGCCCTGGGAGGCACCCCATGTGGCCTCAGCTGGGTCCCATCAGAAACTTGTTCTATTTAGCTTATGTTGGGGACATCACAGTCTGATTACCAGCAGTGCTAAGTGGACTCAGGGTCCTGTTTCCTTGGAAACTGCCAAGTTGAGATAACTGTGGAATGTTGTCTTCAAAGGCCTTATCGCCTGCTTTGGACACCAAGGCTGCTTCTGTGTCAAAGTGACCCACAGGCTCAGAGCCCCCAGGCAAGAATGGCCATCCATTCCCACTGAAGTGACGCAAACAACAAAGTGTCTCACTGTCTCAGATGAACAAAAGTGGTTTTCCCAGGTTCACACCTCAGCAGTCTTCACCTGCTCACCATTGCTTATTTCACAGGCACGTGTCTGGCGACTGGATTCACAGGGGACAAGGCCGCATTTTTCCCCCACAGGAAGTGCCAATGCAGTGGAAGGTTTTAAGGCTTGAACAACTTTGTGTCTTAAATACCTTTCGTCTCCAGAACGAGGCACAGAGCCTGGTACAGAGTCAGTGCCTAAGAAATGCTTATGAAGTTCAATCCTAGGGGATGGGGTTATTAGGGAGAGAAATGGGACTCTCGAGCCCAAAATGGGACTGCGGGAACCACACTGTTTAGACAGTTCTATACTCGGCTTGTTTACAAGTTATTTGTTACCATTGTGATCAAGTTCCTTTTTCTGTAGCAAATGTTGCTCCAACCCCTCACGGATAGGAAGGAAAATGTGGTATCTGCAGCTGTGCCCGGTAGGTGTGGCCCCGCTGCGAGTAAACATAAAGTGTGACCTTCTACAGGTCATATCCATATGGCCACAAACCCCCAGGTTTCAGCAGTGTTGCTCTTATTTTAGTCCACAAACCACCCACACCTGGATCACCTCGAACTTGCTTAAAAAACGCAAACTCCCATCCAGGGGACACTAAGGTTTTAGAATAGCCGATCCAGATTGTGTAATTTTATTTTATTTTTTTTCCCATAAGGTCTATTCATCTAATAAATCAACAGGAATGTATTGATTCTCTCGTCCCAGGACCAAAGAGAAAAAGACACTCCGGGAGCTTACAGTCTTCTGATAAACTCATCTGCCAGGACTGCTTGCCTTGATCTGAGAGAGATCTTGTTTTCCTTTATTTAGACTAAAAAATAAAAAAATGACATCACACTTCCTGGTCAACAATCAGAATTGCTAATATTTACAAGCTGAGCTGTTTGCAAGCTCAGAGGGTAGGATTGCTTGGGAGTGGGTTAGTGCTTGCACTCAGCCAGGTTTTCGTGCCTCCTCCACCACAGTCCACTCCCTAAGTCCCGACCCTCAGCTGTTAGTTCAATGCAGAGTCTGGCGCCCAGTCCTTGGCCCCACCTGACCAGCCCCCCAGAGGGCCTGTTTCTCCTGTCCCTTCCAAACTCTAAGCTGCTCCCTGTTCAGGGTAGGATCTCGCCTGCTCAAAGGCCGGCAGTGCAGGTGATGTCCTGCCTAGGGCATACTTTGACTAATGAGGGACAAGACAGGCCAGAGCCATCCTACCCCAAATACACATGCCCACAGACTGTTCCAGGCAAGGGACTCCCTGGAAGAGCACCCCTAGGTAAAGAACTGAGGCTAAGACATTGTCTCTATGCATGCTAAGTCATTTCAGTCATCTCCGACTCTGCGCGACCCTGTGGACTGCAGCCTGCCAGGCTCCTCTGTCCATGGGATTTTCCAGGCAAGAATACTGGAGTGGGTTGCCATGTCCTCCTCTAAGGGATCTTCCCGGTTCAGAAATCAAACGCTTGACTCTGGCATCTTCTGCATTGGCAGGTGGGTTCTTGACCACTAGCACCACGTAGGAAGTTTTCTCCCCAATTTGTCTATTAAAATACTTTAAATGTCTAGCTTCGGCATTATGAGTAACCATGACCATCTCTGCCTTGACATCAAGGATGCTACTTTGCTCATATTTGTTTATCTAGTGCAAGGATCATGCCTTCAATAGAGATTCAGTTAAGTGTGTATTTAATTGAATAATTCAAAGTCTCTGCCCTCAGGAGACTTGCAATCAGAATTGCCAGGTACCTGGTGCCATCCTTAAAATGGGCTTGGCCCCCCAACCATCATCACGTACCTGAGCGACCCTATGAGATCATGGAATATCAGAAGTGAAAAGTGGGAGAGAAGAGAACAAAAGAGATGATCGATTATAAATTTCAAAATTCCAAAATGAACTACTGAGGGGACTGTGATTGTCCTGGTGTCCTGGGCTATGGTAGTCATTGGTGTACCACAGGGCTGGTGAACCATCTCCATACAAGAGCAACCAGCGGAAGTCTTTCAGAGGCTCAACCCATACAAGCACATCTCTGATTTTAATATGCAAATCATATAACCTTATCTTTTGAGGAACTTTTCTATTTCACAGATCTTCATAAATTGAGAATATGCTGGTTAATTTACATTTTTTATCAAACACAGATGTTTGCATCACACACAGCTTTCAAAAAAATCCAATCAAATGATCTAGGCATGGTCCCCAGAGTTAACTATAATCAGTTCTTTTGATTTCCCTCAAGTGTTTACAATCACATTTCTAAATAATATATTGCTATTTCTAATTCTTGGTTTGTCAGTTTAGACATTAACTATTAAATCCCACCATGGTGTATAAGAACTTACCTCTCACCACCCGCCCCCCTCCCATCCCTGCTGCTTTTTTCCACCCTCCCAACTCAGGTTTATCACAGTATTGAGTTTTATCAATAGTCAACCAGGTATCAATATACAATTATCCTTCACTACTGAGCCCATCAGGCTTTCCTGGTGGCTCAGATGGTAAAGAATCTGCCTGCAGTGCAGGAGAGGTGGGTTCAATCCCTGGGTCAGGAAGAAGAAGGAAATGGCAACGCACTCCAGCATTCTTGCCTAGAGAATTCCACAGACAGAGGAGCCTGGCGGGCTACAGTTCCTGGGGTCACAAAGAGGCAGACAAGACTGAGTGACTTTCACACACTGAGCCGATTAGCACACAGGTCAATACTCCTTTCGCACACACTTCTTTTCCAGGGGTTAATAATCACTCCATTCAGTTCATTGTCCGCTTTTGTTTGTGTGGATCCCAGTTCCCCTCCAGACATTCCAGTAGTTCTGCCACGCCTATATGTGTGTCCATGTCACTCTCTCCCTGCATCCACAGTTCTGTATGGACACAGCACAGGCTCCCTCAGAGATGCTTAACTGAGCACCTACCCTCCTTGGACAGATTTACCTTGGGGTCCTCTGTTTCTTAGGTGATTTACTGTCCAGTAAATTTCAAGGTAGAACTAAGGCTTTGCTGGCACATAGGGCCTCAAATTTTCCATTTCCCTAGGAAGCTATTGGTGGATGAACTTTGCCAAAGGAGAGAGTAAACCGAAAAACAGGAAGTCAGAGGCCAAGGATATTCCAGGGCCTCAAAACCAGGAGAATAAAGAAAGGAAGCTGAGTCATTTATCTCTTCTCTGGACTCCTCCCTTTCTGGGACAGACTCTCATGCAGTCCTGGGAGCAGATGATCCCAGGTACCCACACATCAAATCCCCATAGTGACGCTCTAAATATCTTACAGCTCTATATGCCAGTTACACCTCCATAAAGCTGAAATTTAAGAAAAGGGAACTGAAAACGCCTTTAATAAAGTGATGGCAAAGACCCTTTCTTAGTCTGACAGGCCAACAGAGGAGGGCCTTAGGGAACAAATAATCTTATAAGGATTCAGTGCAGCCTGCAACAAGGTTACCTGCACATTCTTACCCAGTTTTTAGAATTTGCCCCTTGATCTGTGTCTCCAAACTCTCAGTGTCACTGCAGAGACATCAGTGCTGTCCCCCTTCCAGTCCTTTGCGTGTGACATGTTTTCTGAAATCTTTTCGGGTCATTTCATTACCCCAGTTTCACGACAGTGTGCCCTGTGCAGACTTTTCTTCAGCCCTTGGTATGTTTCCCTGAGTCCATCACGGGCCCTTTCGATCTAGACAACATCATACCCTTCATTTCTGGGGAATTTTCTTGTATTAATCCTTTCATGATTGTATGCACTCTGTTTTCTGTTTCTGGAACTCCTGGGAATTAGACACAGAACTTCCTGATTCAATCTAAAATTTTCTAGATCTTCATTTCTTTTCCTCCATTTGTCCTCTTATTTATTTTTTTGGGGGGGGGGATATTTCCTATCTTCTAATTTTTCTAATAAAATATTAGAAGAAGGGGTGTCCTAATTTTAATTTCCATGATCTCTTTCTTATCATTTTTTCTCCTTTACTTTTTTTTCTAAATTCTGATAAAATACATGTAACATGGCCTTCCCTGGTGACTCAGCAGTAAAGGATCCACCTGCCAATGCAGGAAACGATGGTTCGATTCTTGGGTTGGGAAGATCCCTTGAAGGAGGAACTGGTAACCCAGTATTCTTGCCTGGGAAATCCCGTGGACAGAGGAGCCTGGCGGGCTGCAGTCCATGGGATTGCTAAAAATCAGATGACTTAGCAACTGAAACAGCAACCACAACAATATATAAACATTTTCCATTTTGACCATTTGTATGTAATTCAGTGGTACAAGTACATGCATAGTGTTGTGCAACCACCACCATTATCCATTTTCAGAATTTTTTCATCATCCACACCAAAGCTCAGTCCCCTTTAAACAATAACTCCCCATTCGTGCCCCCACCCCCTCCCAATGGCCCTGGGCAACCAACATTCTACTTTCTGGTACCTCATATGAGTGGGATCATGAAATATTTAATCTTTTGTGCCTGACTTAGTAATATATCCCCTAGCATAAATGTTTCCTTGTTACAGCATGTGTCAGAATGTCACTCCTTTTTAAGGCTGAATTATATTCCACTGTACATATATCCATTTGTCTGTCAATGAACATTTGAGTTGTTTCTCCCTTTGACTATTGTGAGTAATGCTGCTATGAACATTGGTATACAAATATTTTTGTGTACACTGGTGCACAAACATGTTTAAGTCTCTGCTTCTAGTTGTCAGGAGTCTATACCCCAGAGTGGATGCTGGATCATAAGATAATTCTGTTTAATTTGGGGGAATTGTCATAATGTTCTCCACAGTGGCAGCACCATTTTACCTTCCTAAATGCACAAGAGGTTCATCATTATTTACTGATATTTAAAAAAAAAATAACCCTCCTAACAGATGTGAAGTAGTATCACATTATAGTTTTGACTTACACTTTCCTAATAATTTGCAATGTTAGATAACTTTTCATGAACTCATTGGCCATTTGAATATCTTCTTTGGAGAAATGCCTTTTGGAGTACTTTTAAACTGAGTTGTTTGGGATTTTTTGTTAAGTTTTAAGAATTCTTTACATATTCTGAATTTTAATCCTTATCAGGTATGTGATTTGCAAATATTTTCCCCATTCTATGGGTTCTCTTTTCACTTTCTGATAGTGTCATTTGATATACAAAACTTTTGATCAAGTCTAATTTATCAATTTTTTTTTTTCCTTTTCCTGCCTGTGCTTTTGGTGTATATCTTATTCTTTTTTTTCACAGTAATGGATTCTAGTTTCAATGGAAAAGCATCGCTTATCTTGCAAGCCTATTAATACTGAGTTTGTTTGTTTTCTTCTGTTCCCTACATTATCTCTGTTTTCTTCAGTGTCGCTATTTCTGTTTTTGTTGTTGTTGTTGTTTTGTTTTTGTTTCACAGAAGCATTCCTAAATGCTTATAAGCTTTACCAGTTTCTTGGATTTAAAGGTGGGGTACTGAAAGCCTGATGGGGCTTCACTGGGCATGAGTGATGGTGGCCAGAACAAAATAGAGGGCTTTACTTTAAGATGAAGACTCAACAACCCAGCCTTTTTAAGGGAAGAATGCCCAAATGTCAGTACATGCAGGCATTCCTCTGGGGCCTCAAATCCCTCCATAGGTGAATTTTCTACATTCTGACCTCCTGCCTTCCAGACGTTTGGCTAGCAGTCCCACAGGAGGAGGGTGGGGGAGGGGGATATTTGAAGCCATCATACTTTATAAATGCATTTATCGGTTTCATTTGGATTTTTCTGTAACATACACCTGAATGAACTTTTCTGCCAAACCAAGACTTAATCTCCTTGTTCCCAGGTGTGTCCTTCTCCACTTTGTCCCTCTTTACATCTTTGTCTGATGTCTTGAAATTCGTAGCCTCTCAACTTCAATTTTCCCAAGGAAGAATCAGCTTCTAGTTCTTGACAGGAGGGGAACACAAGAGAGGGGAACTTGCCGGGGACATAACCATTCTTCAGGTAGACCTTCTACCTGCTTTCCTATTACAGCACCTTTCTCAGTCTACTCAGGCTGCTAAATCAGGATACAATAGACCAAGGGCTGATGAATAACAGAAATTTACTTCTCATGGTTCTGGAGGTCAGGTTCTGGTGAGACCGCTGACTTCTTGTGTCCTCACCTGGCAGAGAACAGAGGCAGTCTTATAAGAGCACTAATCTTGCTGGGGAGGGCTCTATCCTCACACCTCCCCAAGGCCCCAACTCCTAATACCATCCCATCAGGGAGTTAAGAGTTTCAACATATGAATTTGGGGAGAACACAGACATTCAGTCTGTACTAGTATCTCATCCACAAACTGTCTCAGAGCAATATCTTGTACCTCCCAGGTCTGCGCCTCCTTGGGTGCAAACCAGCTCACCTTTCTATGACATCTCCTCTCAGGGAATCTAGGTTTTAGGTTTTAGCTCCCTCCGTTTTCTTAAGGCTTTGCCACTTCTGTGGGCTTCTTCATTCCCCAGGAATATATTGCAATCCTTTGCCCACTGTTGCCTTCTACTGCTTTGGAGAATGTATCTTTTGTATTCCTTTGTTGGCATATTGGGAGAAAAAAAAAAGAGATACACAAAGTCAATTTACTTTGTCTCACCAGAAGTCCCTTGCATCTTCCCGAGTATTCCTGTGCGTCCCTTTCTTTGTAATGGCTGTAGTTTAGCATTTCCCAAAGGACATTTTGAGGAACAGTGGTTACATGGGCTGTTAATAAAGATGTATAAAGAAAGGATCCTACAGCCAAAGAAGCATGGGAGATATTAGGCCATAGACATCTTCCAGCAAGGTCATTATCTTTCAAACAAGTGCAGGAGCACTCCTCAAGGAATGGCTTCAGAGCCAGCGTCAACTCCACATAAGAAAACCATTCTCACTGCATATCACACACACACACACACACACATTTTTATTAGATGGGATCCAGATTTGGCTCTAAATTATTTTAGAGCTAAAGTATTAAAACAAACAAACAAACAAACAAAGATCATGGCATCTGGTCCCATCACTTCATGGCAAATAGATGGGGAGAAAATGAAAACAGCAACAGATTTTATTTTCTTGGGCTCCAAAATCACTGCGGATGGTGACTGCAGCCATGAAATTAAAAGATGCTTGCTTCTTGGAAGAAAAGCTATGACAAACCTAGACAGCATATTAAAAAGCAGAGACATCACTTTACTGACAAATTTCCATATAGTCAAAGCTATGCTTTTTTCAGTAGTCATGTACACATGTAAGAGTTGAACCATAGAGAAGGCTGAGCACCAAAGAATTTACGCTTTCAAACTGTGGTGCTGGAGAAGACTCTTGAGAGTCTTCTCAAGACTCTCAGCAAGGAGACAAACCAGTCAATCCTAAAGGAAATCAGTCCTGAACATCCATTGGAAGGACTGCAGCTGAAGCTGAAGCTCCAATGTTTTGGCCACCTGATGCAAAGAGCCGACTCATTGGAAAAGACCCTGATGCTGGGAAAGGTTGAGGGCAGAAAAAGAAGAGGGCAACAGAGGAGGAGATGGTTGCATAGCATCATTAACTCAATGGACTTGAGTTTGAGCAAACTCCAGGAGATAGTGAAGGACAGGGAAGTCTGGCTTGCTGCAGTCCATTGGGTAGCAAAGAGTCGAATCCAACTGAGTGACTGAACAAGAACAACAAAAGTATTCAATGAGAATATGCTTTAGCCTCTGAAGAGGGATTCCAAGAATGTTTCAAGTAATGACACAGTCAGTTTAAGTCTAGAGCCACCCACGATAAGTACTTAGAAAGGGAGAGCACACAACTGAATGCAGATGCCCGTTTTTGAATATTGCTTAAGTCTTCTGATTTTATGGCCACTTCTTATACACTCAAATGAGACACATCCTGTACTGTGGCTTCCAACTTCCTAGAAAAACAACAATTAATCTCCCTCAGTGGCCAATGAAGTCTTCTCCCGTGACAGGCATCAAAACCAGCAAGAGCTTGGGCGCTTGATTTCTTTATTTTTTCCCTCTAAGCCCTTCCTATGAAGTTGTCCCACATTTGATGTGTTCTTTGTTAATAGCACTCATTCTCTGCCTGTTTAGCAAAACACGCTTTAGCTCTACAGCTACAGCTGAAAGGGTGGATAAAAGAAGATCTGGGATTTTTTTTTTCAAGAGTGGGTGGGGAGAAGCTTTTCCAAAGGCACTCAGCAATTTTCTCCATTCCTGATTTTGACGTTTCTTTCATAGTTTGTCTCATTTCTGAGCTGGATTCCAAAACGCCACTTGTTACTGATGCAGTCAGCGTCCCTGAAACACTCAAGAGGGTAACTTCATGATCCACCAAGGTGTCTGACTGACACGCAGTGTGGCTCAGCTGCCAGGACCCTAAATGAATGCCGATTACAATTAAATGCAAATTAGCTTTGCATTTGCTTCAGCAGTATGTACAGAATTTCTTCAGCTGCCTCTGTATTTCAAGGCACAAATGCCACTCCAGACCGTTATAATTAATTGCCCCCAGATAAGTGTACAGCAAGAATATCCCTATCATGTCATCTGTCAGCACTGATTTACACATCTGACACAGGGAGTGTGTAGTTTACCAGTTAGGCAGTTAAATTAGGTTAATTGACCTGCCACCAGTCTGCTGCAGAGGTCAGTAGACTCTGTGACCCGCCCACCTGTCTTTCCGAGCGCAGCACACTCATGCCAGATTCTGGCTGAAATCAGGCATAAAGCCCACGGCCGGGGTCCCCACCCCCACAACCTCCTGTCTGTCTAGTTCACAGGGTTTCTCCAGAGCCTGGCACATAGTAGGTGCTCATTAAATTTGTTAACTACACGGTGGAATAAATGTTCTAGTGCCTTGCTTGCTTCACTGTGATGCTTTGCATCCACAGGAAATCAGAGTAGCTCTAACAACAAAGGGGCCAGAGGAAGAGGAGGGAGAATAGCAGGGGAAGGCACAGCCTGTCCCACTCGCCCTGTTTCTGCAGTTGCTCGGCTGAGCCCAGGTTTGTCTAGCCCGGCTGGCTCCACTGGACCATGTTAAAGATGGAAAGTGTACAGAAGCTGCCTGGGCAGCATGTGATCACACTTTCTCCCTAAACAGAACCTCATGCATTCACAGCATGACTCTGCTTTTTCTGCCAAAGCCCTGTCTGAGATGCCTCCCTTCCATAGGATGTGTGAGCATTACAACGGACCCATTCATGACATGAAAAAATTGCATGTGGCCAGCTTGCTACAACCCAGAAGGGCTTTCCTGCCATTGCTATCACTTTGAAGTGGCTGCCCAGCTCCAGCTGTATTTCCTAAGCTCACCTGGCATCTAGATGTCCTCAAGAGACTGGTCCTCACGGATGGGGTTGCGGCTAATGTGTAATCTGTAGACAACCACATCAAGAGGACCCTTGTCTCATGTCTTACAGTGTGTGATGCTGCACTCCGGTATCAAGTCGTGGGGTCTAGGTCCTCTCCCTTCTGTCTGGGTGGACCATGAGGCTTAGCAAACCAAGTCATAAAAGGCAGCCTCTGACCTGTCCTCTTGAGACCCTCACCATGAGAACCCAGGAACCAGGCTGTGAGGCAGCCTGGCAGCCACGTGGAAGTTTCAAGTATACAAGCTCTGGCTACAGCCACAGCTGATGTACCATGGATGCTAGCCTGCAACAGAGGAGGTGAGGTGGCCAACAACTGCGGCCCTCAGCCTCCAAGACATCCCAGGAGACACCACACGGAGCAGAAACAAGCTGTCCCCACCGAGCCCTGTCCAAATTGCAAGTTCAAAATGAATGTTGTCACTGTTGTGAGCCAGTAAGTTGTGGGGTGATTTGCTGCGCATCAGTAAAGAACTGGAACAGGAATGCAGGTGGAGACGATGTGTATCATTTCCAATACAGGGCATTTGAGAACTCGGGGATGCCTTGTCCATATGCTGTCTCTGCCCAAGGCCCTGGAGACAGTTGGACCACAAGATGGGAGGAGCCAGGTGTCCTGACTGCCACACTGTGACATCACTCAAATAACTGCATCAAACTGACCAGGAGACAGAAATAAGTTCTGTTGTATGAAGACATTAAAATTTAAGAGTTTAATCTACAATTAGCCTAACTCACTGATTTCACTTTTTCTAATCTGTCCGAAATCTTCCACGCCTCTGTTTCCCCAACTGAGTAACACTGAGTGTTGTCACTTGGGTTTCTGTCCAGTTATCCGCACAACAATACAGGAATCCTGTGTATTATCAGAAGGACAGTACTGACAAACTTCAAATCACCTGGGTGATGTTTAGGCAGAAGACAAAGGAAGGGCAGGACATCACCGTTTCTACTCTTCCTCAACCAAGGGCAGCACCAGCCCCACATACGGAGGGAAAGAACCATTGTGCTCCATAGAAGGAAACCCACACAGGTCAGCAGAGTGGCTTTTCCAGCTCTGTTCTGGAGGCAGCCTTGGGTGGGTGAAGTTGAAAGTCACATGTGGCCCTTTAGGAATGAACCATATTGACGTCTTTGCCACGTTTCAGTTTGTGGGGAGGAGATAGATCTTTGGCTCCCATGGGCTGTGGTGCCAGATAGAGGGCTGAGAAAATCAGGAGTTCAGAGCCTCACCTGCCCCCTCCCACAGTGTCCAACCCCCTCCCCAGAGGCTCGGGAATCCAAGTCGAACGCTCATTTCTTATGCTCCATTGACAAGACTTCCTACTTCCTCGGTCCTGAAGAATCGTAGGCCACCAAGCCCACCCAGATAACAATGTAATGTCCTATAACATCCCTCAACTTGGGAACACAAAAGTAGAGAATACTGGCTCGTGTTTATGTACAAACAGGAGTCGGTGCTCAGGAGATGGAGGATGGGCCTCTCAGCATTTTTGGATTCTGAGAGACCCACAAACACCTGACTCTCTGCCTAGTATTAAAATTCACTTCCTCACCTGAAACACATTTGGAAAAATTGGAGAAATTCTGTTGGGGACCTCAGATTGCGTCCCTGACACCATGCTTGGGGAGTCTTGATATTAACTGTGGTGTTCCAGTAAGTAACTTTTTGAATGTTCAGCATAAAACATCAGTGCCCCTGACCTGAGACATGACCCGTACGTACATCCTCCAGGCACCCAGGGACCTGCCCCACAGCCCCTTGCAGCTTCCTTCTCGATGGTATCTTCACCTCTATTACTCATAGCTGCTGAAGCCTTCTCCGTTTCATTTTTATTTTTTATTTTTTCAAAACTGCCCAGGGAGCAACTGGAATCCAAACCAAGATGAAAAAGCTTTAGATGGAAAAGTACAATAAAAATACTCTTAGTTCCTGTTTGCTTTTTGAATTCCAGTAAGAACTCACTTTATCAGTGAATTTTGAATCCCCAGACCTAACAACTCCCTAGTATGATATTTTGGGGTGCGATCACAAACAAAGGAATGTAGGGTTCACTCTGTGTTGCCAGCCCTGGAAGAGAATAAACGCAATCACATGGCCTGTGGGAGAATTTTGGGGGTTTTATGCTTCAACAGGGACCCCCAGAGTGGAATTCTGCTTTTCACAGCTCATTGCTAAGTTGAGCAAACCTCTTCCTATGGGGACCTCAAGAATGTTAGAGATTCTCTCATCTAAAATGGTTCCAAGCTTGGTTTAATCCCTTATCTCTTCACGAGCTGTTTTGGCTCAAGCTGTTTTGATTTCACAGAACGGCTGAGCCTCTGAGATCCCGGCTCTGGCCTCCTCTCTTCAGTGGGTCTCTTAGGGCCTCTAGGCTTAATGTCTTCAATGGAGATCTTGTGGGATAATGTTTCCAAATTTGTTTTCCAGAGCTTCAGCCCCTGGGAGTGGACTTGCCTGGGTTTTGTCAGTCTCTGCCGGCTCCTCCTGCCTCCTTTCCACGTCCTCTCCCCACCTCCCCCTCCCACCTTCTCCATGGGCTGCTCTCTCCCTGTTGGCTGCATTCTCACTGCTGACCTCGGATAAACATAAAGGCTTTTGCTGCCTGTGTTCACTGGGGAGACTCAAAGGTGCCAAAAGCCAGTCGCTAGCTCTTGGCCTTCTCCATCTTTCACCGGCTCCTCACAGATCTGGAGGTTTTAAAGGCTTTGTCAGTCCTCAAAACCTCTTTTCACCATTCCCGCCGTTAATGTCCTTGCTAAAAGTGACCCCTGTGGACAAGACCCTCTGTCTTAGTCCTGGAGCCAGACTGGGTATGTTTTCCTGCTGTGTGGAGCTGGAAGCAGAGGGTGAGCTCACTGAGACCCCAGGCTAGGAAAGACTATTCCTCACTTCTGATGTGCTGGTCAGCCTAGAAAATACATAAGGAGGGGGCAGGGGGTCTTTCTAGGTGGCCCACCCACCTCCAGTGCTGCCCCCTCTTCTACTGCAGACCCAGGTCCTGTTTTCTACTCTGGATTGCTGAACAAGTAGGAACATTGGCCAGAAGCAGATGGGGCTGAGAACTTTGACAAATCCAGATTCCCTAGCAAATCAGATGAAGAGGAAGGTAACTCAGGGATGAAGTGCATTATGATCCAGGCCCAGTGCCGCCCAGGCATACAGCTGGGTGATGAACTTATGCCATCAAGTTACAACCAGGTTTCAAATGTGAGCCTCCACACCCTGGCTGGTATACTTCCCCCCTAGAAGCATTGGTCTTGAAGTCACGTGGGAAAGGAAGGAGCCTTCTAGCAGTGTGTTTCCCAGAGGCAAACACTCATCCAGGTAACTGGACTCCATTTAGAAGCACTTAGAAAATGGGGATTGCAGCTGGAGAAGGCGAAGGTTCACAGACACAGACCCTGGGCTCAAGGAAGCCCCACTCTAATCAGAAAGACCAACTGAGGAGCCTGGGCTGCTCCCACGCCTGGCCCCCAGCCCCTTCTTCCCTGAGAATATCTAGGCTGGGCCCTCAGGTTGTGCATTCTTTAGAGACCAGGGATCATTTTGATGGTCCCTCAGGGAAAGGGAGTCCTAGAGTGAACACAGAACATGGCGGGAGGAGCAAGAGGGACCAGCTCACCCACCCAAAAGGGAGGAGAGAAGAGTGTAGAGAACCAGGGGAGTTAAGTCATTCATTCGTTCATCCATCCAAGAAGTACTTGGAGGGCCCAGGAAGTGCCAGCCACTCTTCTGGGTGCTGGGACTATGGTGGTGCACAAAACAGAGAAACAATCCCTGTTCTCATGGAGATGATAGACCTTGATCTCTGAACTGGGCCCAGCCTGAGAGAGGTAAAGGGTGTTCTAAAGACAGTGCGAGACGAGAGAGGCTTAGCTGATGGAGGAGGCCTGACTCTCCTGACCAGGGATGGAGGGCAGGGTACCAGATGAAGCCTCCCAGAGGCCAGGGCATCTGCAGAAGAGACAGAGAAGGAATACTGGGAGGAAGAGGAGCAGGAATGGAGGGGACAGGGAGGTTAAGATGCAGGTGGCAAAACATGCTGTGGATGATGAGGTTAGGGCTGTGACCATGGAAGCTGCGTTGGACTGGAGTGAAGTTCATGGGGGCTGAATGATCAGCCGGCAGGTGTCAAGAGTGACTGTCAGAGAAGTGAAATCCAGGGACCTGCCCATCACGGGAAAGGAAGTCCTACACCGCTGCCTTGGGTTTGCATCTTCAGCCTGTAAAGGGGCAAATTTGTTATCAGCTGAATAAAACCAACCATTATTACCACTTCAAGCATTTGGGGTTTGTTTTTTTGCTCTTTGAAAGGAAGTAACCATGGGTAGGTATGTGTGTATCTCAGTTTCCCTCTGAAAACCAAGCTGTTGCTGAGTTTACCTCACAAATTGCAATTCTTTCCTGTAACCAGTATAGAACTGCCAGAAAGAAATTGCTGGAAAGTACCAGTTTATTTCCCTGCTCCACTCCTCTAGCTTAGGATGATGATTTTTTTGTTAATATAGAAATTTCAGTCTTGATCTGAAATATCATACATATAAAATCCCCTGAAAGAGACATGTTTGATCTTAGAGTTTGTTCTAAAAATAATACATTGATTAAGCTCTAGGCCCTTTCCTTGTGTATTTGTCAAATTGCAATTTAATTGCAATTTTGCATAATATAAAATGGTCACATAACTTTCTGTTGGTTTTTTGGTTAAGTATTGCTTTGCCTTACTTTACAAATTTGATTACTGTTTTCAGATATCTTAAATTCTTTAAGGGAGTTGTATTATTTGGGTTGATGAATAATTCTACTCAATGGATCTCAATAGAATATCTATACTCAAAAGTGTTGACAAAGATGGGTGCATTTGTCACCCGTGTCTCCCTAGAAACTTTCATTAGGAAGGGAAAGATAACAGAAGGAACAAACTTAGAGCACAACATTTGGTGCCAACATCTCTGCAGTTCCTGCCAGGGTCCCAGGACCCCTCTTTCTGCTGGTCCCCTTGTGTCGCAGCACACAGTGGAGGGCCTGAGTTGCACCTTGGGTCTGCTGGCTTGCAGATGGCAAAGGCCTGGGTTCCTCAATGTTACACTGAAAACAGAACACTCTCTCCCTCCCCCAGCCTCTCCACCAGGCTGGGCCTATTCAAGGAGATCAAGGCCCATTATCTCCAAGAGAACAGGGGTTGTTTATCTGTTTTGTGCACCACCATCGTCCCAGCCCTCAGAAGAGTGGCTGGCGCATCATTGGCTCCTTACAAATATTTATCAGATGATGAAGGAATGACTTAACTCCCCTGGCTCTCTGCACCCTTCTCTCCTCCATTCTGGGTGGGCAAGCTGACCCCTGCCTTTGCTCTATAGAGAGAACCATGTTCTGTGTTCTCTCAGAAGACTCCCCCCAACCCCGAGTGAATATCAGGATGATTCCTGGTGTCTAAATAATGCCCAGAGATTCTCAGTGAGGAACGGGTTGAGGGCTGGGTGGGGGAGCAACCCCGGCTCCCTTGCTGGTCTTCCTGATAAAAGTGAGGCTTTGTGGGGCCCAGGACTGTGTCTATGAGTGCTCACCGGATGTGGCCACCATTTCATGAGTGCTTATGTGTAAGGGTCTGTGTGCATGTGTACAAAGTCGCTTCACTCATGTCCAACTCTTTGCAACCCTATGGACTGTAGCTCACTAAGCCCCTCTGTCCGTGGGATTCTCCAGGCAAGAAGTGGGTTGCCATTTCCTTCTCCAGGGAATCTTCCTGACCCAGGGATCAAACCTGTGTCTCTTACCTCTCCTGCACTGGCAGGTGGGTTCTTTACCACTAGCACCACCTGGGAAGCCTGTCTCAGGGTCGCAGTTCAGTTCAGTTCAGTTCAGTCACTCAGTCGTGTCTGACTCTTTGCGACCCCATGCACTGCAGCACGTCAGGCCTCCCTGTCCATCACCAACTCCTGGAGTTTACTAAGGGTCTAAGGGTCTGGCCCACAGGAAATGCTTATCAAACATAGCTGATACAGTGAGTATTACAATATTGACATCTATGAGTTTTTTCTTCATCCCCCACCCAGTGGCCCAGGAGCCTGCAACCTGTCCCTAAGTTCTGTTCACAACTTCTCCCAGACAGGATTCACATTGTATGGGAACCAACATTCTACCCTACAGATGTGAGGCAATAGCATGCACATGGGAAACCAAATAATCTTGGGAAAATCTTGTCCCCACAATCTATATGATTTTCCGAAGAAAGAGCATATTCAGAGCACAGAGCATTGGGTTTGAAGCCTGGAAGTGTGCCTTGAGATCTGTCTTTCCTAGTGTGTGACGTAGGGGGACTCACATAGCTTCCCTCAGTAGTCTTACTTCTACAAAGGGGATACTAGGAATAGCCATCTCCAGGGTTTTTATTTGAATCATGTATGAATATAAACACTAACCCCCAAAAGGGTAAAATCAGAGCATAGGTGGGTTTCCATCATCGGTTGCTAATTAAGCTGTGTATTCCTTCCCTTACCTGTCACTGTCTATCCCCGCTCCTCCCTGGCCAACACCCCTCACACACACAGCCCCTTGGTCATTTCACTGCATCTTCCAACAAAGGGAAATGTAATAGACAAGCATTCTTATTTTAAATTTTTAATAAATTGTTTAATGGAAGTCATGGAAGGTGGTGTCTGCTTGGGTTGCAATGAGTCTGGGAGCATGCTGCATGTCACTAAGTTCAGCATGCCTGCCCTGCAGTTTCCATGGAGAGAGGCTGCCTGCAGAGCACACCTGTCTCCTGTCATGTTGCATCGTCGTCTTGTATTCACAGGTTTTCGCTTCAAAACACTTGCATCCTGCTATACTACATGACCCCCTCTCATGTGGAGGGGTTTGTGGCACACGCTCGTTCAGCGCAGGTCTGTGCTCATGACTGCATCATCTCTGTGGCTTGGCACATAGACACAAATAGCTCTGATGAGTTTCAGTCTCTTTGGATAGTAACAATTGTGTCTGCCAAGGGAGGCTGGACTCGAGCTGAGACTAAACCAATTAGCAGCAAGAACGCCCTGGCCCTTCCAAGCTGCTCCCTCATGGATGGTTGAATTTGCAGCATGAACAGTCCTCACAGGGGCTGTGCCCTGTAATACCTGGGACCCTCAAAGCCCCACCTGGGTGCTGCCTCCTCTGGACACAGCAGCCTCTGAGAGCCCTGGCCTGTCTGGGCTAAACCTCCCATGTCTGCTGTGAACTACTTTCAATGTGAGGTGCTCTTCCCATTGTTTCAGAGATTCCATCACTGTTGAATAGCTTGCTCACTCAGTCGTGTGTGACTCTTTGTGACTCGATGGACTGTAGCCCACCAGGCTCCTCCATCCGTGGGGATTCTCTAGGCAAGAATATCGGAGTGGGTTGCCATGCCCTCCTCCAGGGGATCTTCTCGACCCAGGGATCAAACCCACATCTCTTTACATCTCCTGCATTAGCAGGTGGGTTTTTACCACTAGTGCCACTCAGGAAGCCCATCACCGTTGACTGCTGGCTTCTAATTGTAGTTTCAACCAGTAGAGCAAAGGCAACTGTTTGTTTGTTTGTTTGTTTTTTAATATTATTTCAATTATGTAATATTCTTTAAACTCTGAAACCTACTGAATATGTAAAAGCCCCCAATTTCAACTCAATGCTGAGCAGCTGCACCAGTGGTTGATGTTTTCTGGGGCAGGGTTGGGGGAGGGTGTAAGCCAGCAGATAGGCTGGAGGGAAAGGGCCTGCTTTGCCACCTCCAGATCCTCTGAGCTGCCTGGGCCTCAGAGCTGGAGCTCTGAGCACAATCTAGAGATGACTGGTTATCTCTTGTTTATTGGTGATCATTGAGTGGAAAATATTACTGGGTGGTGAACTGGCACAGCTTCAACTTGAAATGACTAAGCTTGCATGAGTCACAGATCTGCCATATTTCAGGCACCATCCCTAGGTTTGGGTTCTTAACACCTTGTTTAGGGTTCAGCTTCATCCAGGTAAGTCTTGAAGGTTGCCTATCCCCACATCCTCCAGTAGGAAGGAGATGACCACCCTGAACACAGCATAGGCCTATGACAAATTTGATACCCTGGGAAAGTGAGATTTTGCCTCCTGTTCATCATTTGTGATAAAAACTTGTCATCTAATAAAGTTGCGTGGCTTTGCCCCTTGCTCATAGCCAGACCTGAGTTTTGTCTGACAATGGGTTGTTTATTCCTTTCCTCTTGCAGTCACTAAATCCCAATTCTGAAACCTCAGGAGATTTACCTTCAATCACCAGCAAAGCATCTGTCTCCACTTTTGTTTCCAAGTGGGCAGGACGGCTGCTGTGTGGGGTGTTCTCTTTGTAATTAGCTAAAAGGCTCTGTGTCTGCCTGTCACGTATAAATTCATGCCCACTTTAACAGGCCAAGTAGAGAAATACTCAAGGCTAGGACTAGCACGTCAAGAGCCAGAGCTGGATCTTTACCATTAGTCACTGTCCTGACCAAGAAAATAGACCCAGAATAAAAATCTGTGCATCACATAATATCAAGTAAGCAAAGCAAAGGAAACACACTGTCACGGCTAAGGTGAGCTGCTTCTGCACTGATGGCTCCGCTTTCTCTGCTGGAGGTGAGCTCGGTGCTGTGGGATCCACCACAGGCCAGCCTGGTGGAAGGGATGATAAAGGAGACCCTGAGTTGAATCCCACAATTCAGCAGGATTTGGCTGTGAGGAGGGTGTGAGCTGACCATTCAGAGGGAGCTGCAAACATAAAATTCAAGGGGAGACGGGAACTCCGAGCAGCTCAGAGGGAGGGCGATGGACTAAGATTCTAGAGAGGAAGGCTGAACTGGATGGCAGGGTGTGACTTGCAAGTGTGACCTGCAGGAAGGATTTGAAGCAGAGGAACGACATGATCAGAAGTGCAGCTTATAAAGCTCACTCTGGTGGAGGAGTCTCAGGAGGGAAGAGAGGCAGCAGGAGAGCCAGGAATGAAGGATGTGACTTTGGCATCTGGGCAGCAGAAGGAAACAGAACGGAAAAACGGAGAGATGACCAGTGAGATGCGAGGGTCAGTGAGGTGACAGGCGGGAGGGTGCATTTGGCCTCAAAGACTTCTGGCTTCAGCATCTGGAAGAACATCAGGTCCATTCATGGAGAAGTAGCCCATGTTGGGGAGCAGGTGGGCACGATGGGGCGGGGGAGGATGAAGTGATGCCGAATTCCACCAGAGGCGTGTTGCCCTGGAAGCTCCCAGTCCTTGGCTTCTGGTCATGTGCTATGGTCAGGCACGTGATCTAGTTCCATGTGTTTTGGTAGTTGTGACACCCTCTGTGCCCCCATGGAACCCCTTACCTCCACCCCTGAGGGGACATAGTAGAACTGGGAAAACCAGTCAGCTCTTGTTGTTATAGTAGCTTAATCACTGTTGTGTCTGACTCTTATGATTCCATAAACTGTAGCCAAACTCCTCTGTCCATAGGATTTTCCAGGCAAGAATACTGGAACCAGTTGCCTCCAGTATTCTTGACCTCCCTCCTCAGTATTTTCTTGACCTTGCCTACTCAGGGATTGAACTTGCATCTCCCGCATTGTCAGGCAGATTCTTTACCACTGACCCACCAGAGAAGCCCATCAGCTGTTAGTATTTTCTGAATCACGTCAATGCAAAGGAAAATGTGAATGCAAAGCACACTGTGAAAATGCTATGTGCTACATGAGATTAAAAAGGCAACAACCTTCTTAATCCTAATATAAAAAACTATAATCATTTTTGTTCCATGAAGCAAAAACTGTAGCCCTGTTATAAATTCTGAAAGAGCTGACTGGTCGTAATCAATTTTTGCTACATTAGTAAAAGCATCAAGATCCAGGTAGCCAACCAATAAATAATTAATAGTGCCTACTATGTGGAAAGGCATCTAGGAGATGCAAAGATGTGTGTGATAGACCACATCCTCAAAGAATTTGTAATTTTAATGGGCATTCATGAATACAAATAGCTATAGTTAAAGGTGTATATTTCACCAGAACTCCTAGCCAACTGTCAGCAAAACCCCAGATGGAGAGATTAACTCTGACTGGGGTGGTGAGAAACCATGAGGGGAATTAACAGGACTAAGGTCACTTGGGCTGAGGATGCTTTACAGACCTTTGAGCATGAGTAGGATTTCATTCTAAGTGCAACACAGGGTTTTTCTGCCTCCATGAAAGAAAAAGGTCACTATCAACTGTCAAGTATATACATTAGGTCAAACCACATGAAACAGCCATTTTTACAGGTTAAAACCTGGTTGAGGTGTTTCTCTGGTGGCTAGGTGGTAGAGAATCTGCTTGGCATTTCGATTTGGGTTTGATCCCTGGTCCAGAAGGATCCCGCATGCCATGGAGCAACTAAGTCTGTGCACCAGAACTATTGAGTCTGTGCTCTGGAGCTCAGGAGTAGCAACTATTGAAGTCCATATGCCCTAGATCCTGAGCTCTCCAACCAGGGAGGCCACTGCAATGAGAAGTTTGCATGTTACAACTAGAGAGTAGCCCCCACTTGCCACAACTAGAGAAAAGCCAGAGCAGTAATGAAGACCCAGCACATCCCAAAATAAAAATAATAAATAAATAAAATCTAGTTTTAAAAAAAAACAGTTGAATATTGGCAATCTCATGAAGCTCAGTATTATCATACTATTTGACCTGAGGCCTCAGTTCCAAAAATCTCCAACACTTGCTTTGGATCCCAAAGCCTGCAGATGAGGCTTTGCCTGCTGAGGTACCAGCATCTTCTTGTCCTTCATATCCTGAGGGAGGCATTCCCAGGAGCCCACTTATTTCACTGGAACAAATTCACTGGAGGCCTACGGACAATTTGGAAAGTTCATTGGTGGCATCTACCAGATTCTTGTGGACAATAAAGGATAATCAATCAGGTCATGATCCTGATGGCAAATGTCCCTGGCAGGTCTTGCATCTGAAATTCTCCCTAAAACCAAGGCTTTTAAGTCTCAATGGCTTCTAAGAAATCCACATTAATTTCCTGTTCAATCTTTTGTGTAGGAGATTAATCATGAGAACATCACAATCGTCCCAACTCTACTCTGCTAAAACTTGCCCAGGGTTGAAGAATTTGAGCTCAGACCTGCATCTGCAGGAGTGTCCTCTAAGGCCAAGCTGAGACAGGCTTTTTGAATCACTCATGCTTTTTGGAGCCAACTGATTTGATGTGGTCCATTGATGGGAACGCAATGATTCCCGGAAGTTGAGGTCATGAACTGGAGCATATTTTTAAAACTGTATTAGAAAACCATTTCAACATCCGGGTGGAGTTGAGAAAAACAATTTTTCTGATAAATAATTGAAGTAGTTACATTTAGGCCCTGCCCAGGATTGTGGATTCAACTACAGCATGAAGATGAAATTATTGTGTGCAGCTCATTTAAATTCACTGTTCAGATGGCCTTATTTTTTTTTTTAAAGGGACAGTGTCCTTCTGGGATTAGAAAATTACTCTGAGAAACTCAAAGATCCCACAAACATTTTCAGACGTTACTTCATTGGCCCTGCAGCCCTTTCATGGCTCCTGTTTGGCTTTGTTCAGAAGCCGAGGTAAAGGGCAGAGTAGAGCCAAGGTCACCCCCAGCACTGGCCGAGACGCACCTCAAAGAGGATGGGGCACAATCTGGTTCGTGACAGAGAGAAAACACTGCCTCAGCAGCTTGGATTAGCCACTGCATTCCTTCTGTGAGCAAGAGAGCAAAACGAAAATACAAATAGAGCTGATTTTAGTGGTTGGACAGCTTGTGAATGGAGCCTGGGGTCCGTGGGGGCCCCCAACCGCCACCCTATGTGGGCCGGAAGGACAGTTGGGCCTTGGGTCAACACGTCAACAAGATCAGTCTGAGGTTCTGTTCCCAAGACATAGTCCAGCTTCCTGCTTCTACGCACAAAGACATGAATCCCAAGGGGGCAAAGGCCTCTTCCAAGGCCATAAAGAGTTGGTGGCTCGCCAGTTCTCTTGGTTCCAAGAGACTGGGTAAGGGGTGGGGGGGAAATTGAGTAGGTAGGGGAAGGAAGAGAAAAGGGGAAGAACGGAGACAGGGACAGAAGGAGAAGATGACGTGTTGGGAGAGAAGATGCTTTCATGTCCCTGGCAGTGGCCTGTGGCCTGCTGACCACCTGTGGGAACGAGCACCATGGGAGGTGTCTCAGGACTCCCGGGCAGCAGGGACCTTGGCGCTGTCCCTGCAGGTATGGAAACACCAGGAACTGAGTGCCACCCCGCCCCAGGCCTGTGTGCACGTTACCTCCTTCAGGAAAAGTGGGGGGCTGGTTTTATAAATGAGTGAATGCCTCTGCTCCGTGTCTGCTACTGCAGCCAGGACTGCATGGGGCCCAGCCCTCCCTGCACCCACACACACCCTTCCGCGGACACGTGTGTCACAAATGCCCGCAGGGCCCCCTGGGTAGAGGAGCCCTGAGCCGGCAAAGCAGGGGGATGTTGATCCCGGTCAACATGGTGGTACGTTTCCTCTCTGCTTGTGATCACAACTAAGACTCTCCCATATCGTTTAAAAAACAAACCAGATCAAGGCAGCTGGGAGGGCAGTGACATCATCTTCTCCAACACCCTGGCCCCACAAGTCTGTGACTTCCTGGGACTGGGTACGGTTTTTAGAGGGACAGGACAGTGTTTTGTTTCCTTTGTTTTTCAGTTGAGTGGCACATGGCGAAGGTGTTTTGGACTGACCAGACCTGAAGGAATGGTGGCTCCATCCCCAGCTTTGTGCCACAGAGGGCTGGCAGCACTAGTGGAGGACCCCCCATGGGTGACAGATGGGGGGCTGTCCAGGACCTGCAGGCAGCAGCAGAAGCAGCAGCGCCTCTGGCATCACGCTGCCGCCCACCCTTTGGAGTCACAGCAGCACTTCTGCAGGCGTGAGAGACTTGAGGTTCACACACACATGATTGCAAAAGGGAAGTCCTCTGGGTGGGCATCGTGGTGCAGATGGCCCTGCAAGGACGTATTCGGTATTGCTTCGCTCATTAATTGTTTTTCCTAGCAGTTAGTCGTTCAGTTGTATCCAACTCTTCGCGGCCCCGTGGACCATAGCCTGCCAGGCTCCTCCTCTGTCCATAGGATTCTCCAGGACGGAGGAATTCTGGAGTGGGTTGCCATTTCCTTCTCCAGAGGATCGTCCTGATTCAGGCATTGAACCCCGGTCTCCTGCACTGCAGGCAGATTTTTACTGTCTGAGCCACCAGGAAAGCCCTAAGTGACTCCCAAATAGGCCATGCCACCCCAAGGTAGAGGGTCCCCTGATTGATGTCTCTTCTCTCTGGGGCTTCAGGGAGTGGTGCTGACAGCCCGGCTCCCCTATGGGCGTAAGTACAGCAGAGATCTGGGCACAGGTTAAAACAAGGGCAAGAGACAGAACAGGAAGTCTGCACGCGCCTGGCAGGCAGGAAACGGGAGCTTATCTTCTATTCCTCCTGCCGCCCAGGGCAGGACCCACACGGAGGATGCGACAACCCAGATTCGTGGATAGTTTGTGGGAAGAAAGGGTGAGCAGAATGGGGGTGTTTCCTGGACTCCTGTCTTGTACACAGGGAAGGCCCTGCTGGTCACCACACCCTATCTGCCTCCCTTTCACAAAAGATGCACTGATCCCACCCTTGCCCCCACTGTAAATTCTGAACTGATTTCCTAAGGCTGTGTCAGATCTCAAAAGGAGAGAAAGAGGCCTTGGCTAAAGGAAGCTCCGCCATGCTCTCCTTTCATAGAACAAGCAGGAAGTGGAGGCAGAGACACAGTGTTTGGAAATAGATCAAGCAAAGGGAATGGCCTGGAAAATCACCTTCCATTTGCCTTCAGAGGCTATTAAGCATGAAAGGAAATTCCCAAAGGAAGAGTGAGGTATCTGTCCCTGCCCATCTCTGCAGACAGCCTAGATGCTCAGCGCTCTGGAATGATTCGGGTGGGTGGCCCCCACGAGGGCAGGGAAAGAAAGAGGCCACCGCACACACTTCCTCCACCCATCGGCGGGCGCCCCTCAACACTGAGTTTTGTTGTTCCAGCCAGACTTTATCAGGACAGAGACTCTATTGGAGCATCATTTTTCACGCACTAGAAGTAACTTCATCAGCGTTACCAGAATCTTCCTGGTCCTTTGAAAATAATGTCCCAACTTCTCCACACTTTCCAGGAACAAATGATATGAAGGAAGAGGTGCCTGCACATTAGGCCACCACCTGGATTGTGATATTTATGCCAAATGTTCCTCTGCAGCCCTGAATATCCCAGCTCCATTTTTATGGCTCAGCATCTTGCCTGTTCATCTTACTTTGTCTCCAAGCTCTGATGACTGGGCAGTGCACCTATTAATCTTAAATGAAATCGAGTCTCCGCCACTTCCATTTGAAAAAGAAATCGCTTTGCCTCTCCCATTTGATTCCACAGCATAAAATATGTATGATTCCTCTGGCCCCTCCACGCCCCTGGCTCCCATTGATTCTTTCAGTAGCACTGAGCACTCACTGGAGGGAAGTACTTCCTGTCCATCAGGGATGAGCCCAGGATAACAGCGTCCCCAGGGTCCAGCTGCTCCTGTCCACTGGGTCTGCAGCAAAGCTCCTGCTGCTCCCACTGGGGGCTCTTGAGGGTTTCCAGGCCACTCTGCAGATCACTGTCCTTGGGGCTCTGGGTCCTGATTTCGCTTCTTATTTCGTACACCTGCTACACACAAACACTACAGACATCTTCTGTGACTTCCTAAAGAACCCGCCTGCCAATGCAGGAGACATAAGAGACTTGAGTTCCATCTTTGGATCAGGAAGATCCCCTGGAGAAGGGCATGACAACCCACTCCAGTATTCTTGCCTGGAGAATCTCAGGGACATGGCGGGCTACAGTCCATTGGGTCACAAAAGAGTTTGACATGACTGAAGCGACTTGGTACACACACACATACTCTGTGACTCCAGGGACTTAGGGCAACTGGGGGTGTGGCTGTGGAGCCACGAGGGCTGGGATCGCTAAGCCGCTTGGTTGACCCCAGGGTGGTGGGTTCTTCCAGAAGAGAAAGCACCCACATTGCTGTTCTTGAGTCTTCCTCCTGCCTTTCATAAGTAACTCTGGCTGGTCTTTCTACATTACTCCTGACTTCACTATATGTCAACACATAGTAGGTGTTCAATAAACCCTGAATGTGTGGGTTTATGCTCAGCATCCTTCACATTCTATTTTTGCATCTTCTTAGCATCCCAAGTGTTTTCCCTAAGAAAGAACACCTCCCTCTCCTCCCCTAGCCAACACCATCAAAACATAACCTGTCAGGCATCCCAAACTCCCGCACTTTGCCAACTGTGTAATTAATTGCTGTGCAGTGGTTCAAAACAAGAGTTTTGGAGTAAAACAGACTTGGGTTCAAGTCCTTGCTCTTACAATATATCCACAGAACCTGGGATAAGCTATGTAACCCCCTGAGCCCTTATCTAGGAAGCAAGGATAACAATAGTGACTAATCCATCAACTTGTCACTCATACAGCAGGGATTTTGCAAGAGATGTTGCAAGAAAAGAGGTCAGCCAAGCACATCCTACATGCCCAGTACATGTTGATTATTATAGCCACTGCTTTTCTTGAGTTAATCCATGTAACCAGGGGACATTTGACCTTTACTGAACATCCCATAGGCCAACTGTGCCACAAGACTATGGGGACAGCACATAAGTTAGTGGTGGACATTTTGTTCAGCCAGAGGGAGAGATTTGAGGGTAAGTGATACTCTGGACAAACACCCCTCAACACCAGCAATGGAGTGTTACCTCCTCCTGTCCTGATTAAGGAAAGCAAAAACCAGAAGCCCTGATCCTGGGCTGGAAGGTAAACTGAGTTTGTCCAGCCCTGCCCTGTGCCAAGACAGCAGGATGGGGAAGAGACAGAACAAATCGAAATCTGATTCTGAGTCAGTGGGGCCCATGTCAGTCACAAAGTTATTTTAATTAGTGGCAACAGGAGTTGGGTTTGAAGTGGCTTTGTTGTATTCTCTACCCTGAGAAAAGCTGGAGAACATAAAAGAAATAATTAAAAGTCACTCCAGCTAACCTGGTATATTCCCCTGAAAGCTCACGAACAAGGGTCTCATTTGCTGTACAAATGTCTACCGAGCTGAGATGGAGCCCTTCCCGGGGGGAAACCCTGAGAGAGGCATTAGCTATGCCCCTCGCCAATGTGAAACTTCTGGGTCCTCTGGGAAAGGGCTCAGCAAACAGAGTTGTTTAATGCAGCTTCATTTGCCCAACCAGTGTCAGCATGTTATTTCCTTAGAATGCATTCTGCAGGGCCAGTCTGGCACTTTCTCCATCTGTTTACATTTAGAATGGGACTCGCTGCCAAAGATTCGAGTTCCCTGGATTGTGGAATCCAGAAAGCACAAGCCAAAGGCTAGAAATAAAAACAAATTGGAAAACTACTCATAATACAGTAATATTGCAGGATATAAAATTAACACACAGAAATCCCTTGCATTCCTATACACTAACAATGAGAAAACAGAAAGAGAAATTAAGGAAACAATACCATTCACCATTGCAACAAAAATAATAAAATACTTAGGAGTATATCTACCTAAGGAAACGAAAGACCTATATATAGAAAACTATAAAACACTGATGGAAGAAATCAAAGAGGACACAAATAGAGGGAGAAATATACTGTGTTCATGGATTGGAAGAATCAATATTGTGAAAATGATTATACTACCCAAAGCAATCTATAGATTCAGTTCAATCCCTATCAAGCTACCAACGGTATTTTTCACAGAACTAGAACAAATAATTTCACAATTTGTATGGAAATACAAAAAAGCTCAAATAGCCAAAGCAATCTTGCGAAAGAAGAATGGAACTGGAGGAATCAACCTGCCTGACTTCAGGCTCTACTACAAAGCTACAGTCATCAAGACAGTATGGTACTGGCACAAAGACAGAAATATAGATCAATGGAACAAAATAGAAAGCCCAGAGACAAATCCACATACCTATGGACACCTTATCTTTGACAAAGGAGGCAAGGATATACAATGGAAAAAAGACAACCTCTTAAACAAGTGGTGCTGGGAAAACTGGTCAACCACTTGTAAAAGAATGAAACTAGAACACTTTCTAACACCATACACAAAAATAAACTCAAAATGGATTAAAGATCTAAATGTAAAACCAGAAACTATAAAACTCCTAGAGGAGAACATAGGCAAAACACTCTCTGACATAAGTCACAGCAGGATCCTCTATGACCCACCTCCCAGAATATTGGAAATGAAAGCAAAACTAAACAAATGGGACCTAATGAAACTTAAAAGCTTTTGCACAACAAAGGAAATTATATGCGAGGTGAAAAGACAGCCTTCAGAATGAGAGAAAATAATAGCAAATGAAGCAACAAAGGATTAATCTCAAAAATATACAAGCAACTCCTGAAGCTCAATTCCAGAAAAATAAATGACCCAATCAAAAAATGGGCCAAAGAACTAAACAGACATTTCTCCAAAGAAGACATACAGATGGCTAACAAACACATGAAAAGATGCTCAGCATCACTCATTATCAGAGAAATGCAAATCAAAACCATAATGAGGTACCATCTCACGCCAGTCAGAATGGCTGCCATCCAAAAGTCTACAAGCAATAAATGCTGGACAGGGTGTGGAGAAAAGGGAACCCTCTTACACTGTTGGTGGGAATGCAATCTAGTAGAGCCACTATGGAGAACAGTGTGGAGATTTCTTAAAAACCTGGAAATAGAACTGCCACATGACCCAGCAATCCCACTCCTGGGCATACACACCGAGGAAACCAGATCTGAAAGAGGCACGTGCACCCCAATGTTCATCACAGCACTGTTTATAGTAGCCAGGACATGGAAGCAACCTAGGTGCCCATCCCCAGACGAATGGATAAGGAAGCTGTGGTACATATACACAATGGAATATTACTCAGCCATTAAGAAGAATTCATTTGAATCAGTTCTAATGAGATGGATGAAACTGGAGCCCATTATACAGAGTGAAGTAAGCCAGAAAGATAAAGACCAATACAGTATACTAACGCATATGTATGGAATTTAGAAAGATGGTAACGAAAACCCTATATGCAAAACAGAAAAAGAGACGCAAATGTACAAAACAGACTTTTGGACTCTGTGGGAGAAGGCGAGGGTGGGATGTTCTGAGAGAATAACATTGAAACAAGTATACTATCAAGGGTGAAACAGATCACCAGCCCAGGTTGGATGCATGAGACAAGTGCTCAGGGCTGGTGCACTGGGAAGACCCAGAGGGATGGGATGGGGAGGGAGGCGGGAGGGGGGAATCGGGATGGGGAACACATGTAAACCCATGGCTGATTCATGTCAATGTATGGCAAAAACCACTACAATATTGTGAAGTAATTAGCCTCCAACTAATAAAAATAAATGAAAAAAAATTAAAAAATAAAAACTAATGATGTTAAAAAAAAAAAAAAAGAAAAACTACTCATAGCTTAGTTGGATTCAGAAGGACCAGGAATTTTCATCTAGAGCATTCATTCCCAGAGAGGAGGGTCTTCGAGGTAGAAAGCCTGAGTGGGCTTCACAGGGTCCCTCCTCAAGTTTATCACTTTGACTGCTCTTCTCCACTGCCACTGGGCCAGGAGCTCCTCCAGGCTGGCCGGGATGTGTTGAATTCTTAGTTATCCCAGCCTGGTGTCTGGGCTTAAGAAACACTGGTAGGTGGAGTGAATAAATGGATTACAGTCAGTTCTTTGTGATAGTTTTCAAACCTGGTTACAAGTTCTTTGATAGTCCTCCATTGAGAACTAACATCGGTGTTCCCTCCCCTTGAATCTGGATGGGATTCTGACTGTTTCCACAGTCCTAGTTAAGCAGAAATGACACTTGTATGATTTAAAAGCCAAGCAGCTTTTGCCTTTGTTCCTAGAGCCACATGTAAGATGTCCAGCCACCCTGAGGCTGCCGTGTTGGAGAAGCTAATGCAATGACCACCTGAAGACATCTCAGCTGGACCTAGAGAGAGATGCACAACCTGGCCCTAGACATCAGACATGTGAGTGAAGACACCTGCTGATGGTTCCAAGATCATGTAAGTTCCTTCCAGACTTCTGAAGCTTCCCCACAGTAGAGGAGACACAAACTGCTCTATGCCCCATCTGAATCCCTGACCCACAGAAGCCAAAAGCATCATAAAACTGTGCTTGCTTGTTTCACACCATGAGGTTTTAGGGTATTTTGTACATGACAGTAGATGAACATAACATTCTTCAAGACACAAGGCAGGAGGTTCATGCTACACCATCCCTTCCCAGTTGGCAAAAATCCCTACAGTCAGGAAGTTGATCTTAAGAAAACTTAAATGGCCTCTTCAAAATGAAACCCATAACTTCTTTATTTGACCTCCAAAGAGATGGGTAACAGCTGGTTCCCACTCACACTTTATCATAGGACTTTATATCCTTAAAGATATTAAGAAGCTTTTCAGCTTTTTCCTCTTTGGGTCAAATGCTCTGAAATCTTTGCAGATCCTTTCATCTTTCTTCATTTTACCTTGTATTTGTCATCCTCTAAAAACAGATGCCAACAGCTTTTTTAAAGAGATGGAGAACACCATCATGAAAGGAGAGACTGATCAAAATGACAATCCTTTCGGCATTTAAGGCACTTTATAACATATAAACCATTTTCACCTGTAGAATCCCCAGATTCCCATAACCCCGCCTTGACATGAATGGGATGGACATTTATTCCTACTTCTTAAAGTTAAGCACCTTTCTCAGATTCATACTTGCTGAGATGAGAATAAAAAAACAAACCTCCTTAAGTTGCAAGTCTATGAACAAAGCCAGAAAGGAAATGAAAAGAAGACGATCTTCTGCAGTGCTTAAATAGCAGATTATTTTCTCTTTAATTTCTTTGATTATAATTTTGTCTTTTCAGTAAAAAAAAAAAAATCAGAACATTAAAAAAAAATAAATTCTAGGTCTTTATAAAGTGTTTGAACAGTGTTGACCTATTTTGAGCTATGTCATTTTAAACATGGGCTTCCCTGGTGGCTGAGTGGTAAGGAATCCATCTGCCAATGTAGGAGACACAGGTTCAATCCCTGGGTTGTGAAGATCCCCTGAAGGAGAGCATGGCAACCCAATCCAGTGTTCTTGTCTGGGAAATCGTATGGACAGAGGAACTTGGCAGGCTATAGTCCATGGGGTTGATGTAGCATGCATGCATGCATTTTAAACATAAATAACTAAAACTGTGGGCACAACGGAAAACTACATAGTGAATGATCTTCTCATTCCTGTCATTGATTTTCATTTTTATAGTTCTAGAAGAATGGTAGAAAATGTGTTATGGTCAGATTTAGAAATAGAAATATATTGCATACCACTGGAGTAGCCTAAAAAAATGTACATGTATTTGTCCAGTTACCAATTGCCAATGTATTCTATTACATAGATAACGTTAAGTATTAGGCCATGGAGAAGTAGCTGGATTTCATGGGTTCCATGCAACATCTCCATCAACAAGGCACTTGAGTGAAATTCCCACTGTATCTAGTCCTGTGCTCACAATAGAATGTAGCAAGCAATAATGGCCTGTGCCCCATGAAGTCGATATGTGTTCACACTTACTCTCAAGGTCAGACCTTTTGGAAGCCTTAATAATGGCAACAGCTAGACAGGCTGTGTATGTCTATGTCCTGAATAGGGCAAAAGGAGGAGGAAGGTGTTGGTGATCAGAAGAGAGGAGGGGTGAAGATGGAATAGAAGGTGGGTGAAGCCAATTGTTATTGGGCTACATTCTCAGGATCACATCTAAAAAAACAGAGCGAAGAGACCCAATGGGACACTGTGCCATGTTGAGATGGCAAAGATCACATCATTCTCCATGGTGCCCCTCAGACAGACCCAAGGAAACCTGATTCAAATCTCTGCTGGAAGGCTGGCAGGGAGTTCAGAATCAGTATGTTTATCAAGTCTTCCAGGCAATGCTGAGGCACATGGAAATGAGTGGTTCACCTGTCATCAACAACTCAAAAAAAAAAAAGAAAATCAACAGTAACAAAAAGTAATGTGAGTCTCAGAGAGGTTCTGTGCAAGGGTAACTAAAATAGTCACCCTTGAACCTCTGACTCTGGAAGCAGAGTCTTTTCTTCATCGCCTCAACCTGAGGGCAAATCTTCGCACTTCCCTGAACCTCAGTGTACTTGTGCATAAAGTGAGCTGACCAGTTGGACTACATCAGCCTTGAGAGCTCTTTCATGTCTGATGTTTGACGATGTCTTGAATGAAACAGTTGGCCACATCCAAGTCACCTGGAATCAAGCTGCCATTTTGGATCAGAGAAACTTGTTCAGACTTTGGGCCAAATGGTCTTCTAGTGGTCTCTGAATCCCCCAAGAGAGAGGACTAAGCCTATGGCCCACGTATATCGAGATTTCGTTGAGTTCTAGTTGGTACTCTATCCAACAGATCTTGCAAAGGTGATTGCCACCAGCAACCCAGCTGCAACGGAAAGGATGTGGGTACAAACCCTTCAGATTTGGGTGTGTCACTTTAGACCAGGCCAGAGCCATCAAAGCATCATGCTCTCCTCCACCCTTTCCGACTGCCCCGAGACTGGCACAGTGCTTAGTAAGAGCGAAAGTAACACTTGACTATCTGGGGGCCAACAGTCTTTTCTAGGTGGTTGAAAAATGTGCCAGACAGAGCTGCCACCAGAGAGAGAAACTTTCACAGCCCAAAACAGAAACTTCTGCTGCCTGCTATGCCAGCATCCAGGCCTGGCCCTGTGTTCCACTGGACCACATTGCAATAAGTGATAAATGTACATTTACTGGCAAGGTTCGACTACAAATCCTTATTTTAATCTGTCATTCCAAAATACGTAATGGCACTTACATAGGCCAGAAAGCCTTCTTTTGCCTAACCGTATTTTAGAGATAAATTGGCAGTGAGAGGAGCCTGCACTGTTTGGCGCTGTTTGTCAGCTGATTCCACTTATCAATTTATCAGTGCCATTCTGCAAGAAATAGTCTCCACTTTAGAGATGACACTTCATACATAAGAGGGAAGTTTTCAGTCTTACTCTGCTGCCGGCCTATTACATAAGAGAATGTGTCACCCAGCCTCAAATAAAGCAGAAAGGCTGTGTATGTAGGTGACACCAAAACCAACATGTGCTTAGCCAAAAAGTGATTCAATGCCTTCAGAATGTGGCTTTGCAGAATGAGATTCTGTAGGAGTCAGGGGTCGAAAGTGGGAGAGTGCAGGAGAGTGAGCTGACAGCTTCCTAGCTCTGGGCAAGCTGTTCTCAGTTACATAAGAGCAGGGAGGAGACACTGAAGGATGAAAACTCTCTTACCCTTAATCGCTCGAATCAGTTGCACTCTTTGACTTGATTATATGTGTCTGTTTCCCATCCCCTTCTGACTCCTTCCTTGGGCTGCAGAATGGGCTTAATTAGCTGGTTTGGTCATCAGTTATCAACTGTAACTGAGATAAATGGCAGTTAAGGGGCGGTGGGGAAAGGAGCCCCATCTGTGAAGTCTCAGTGACTTTCCAAGCCAGACAATTAATCAAGAGCAAAGGAAGCCAGACTTCCCTGGTGGTCCAGAGGCTAAGGTGTCGTGCCCCTAACTCAGGGGGCCTGAGTTCAATCCCTGGTCGGGGAATCCTACGTGCTGCAACTAAAGCTAAGACCTGGTGCAGCCAACTAAATAAAAATATTTTCTTTAGAAAAAAAAAAGAGCAAAGGAAGACCATGGGCAGTTTTCATTCAAAACACAGCAAAGCAGTCTTTTTGAGAACGCCTCAGCATAATGCAGAAACCCTGAGGTACTTTCTAGGTCTGTCTGGCTCTGGACTCAACGACTTATGCCATGTAATAATAGTCTCTCTGGATCTGTCTTGAAAAGTGAGGCTTATACATGTCTTCGGCAGAAAAGTACTGATGAGGAATAATAATGAATTATTAAGAAGCCCTTTCCAGTATCAAAGTGGTGATGTAGCAATAATGAGCTTTGACCAGAAGCCATCTGTTTCGTGGGGTAGATGCTTTAATTGCTCCTGTTCGTTATTAAACTGGTGCTGGAGTTGCGGGAGGGCCGAGGAAAGAGCTTAGGTGGTCTTGTGAGGCGGTGGAGCGTGAGCTTTTGCAGACGTGCAACACTGCCCTCTATCGGCAACAGGCGTATTCACACGCCTCTGAAGCCGACCAGCCCTTCCTCCACAGCTGGGCGTCCCTGTACCCCGCAGCGGAGGTCGAAGGAGGGAGGGGCTGGTGTACAGTCCCCCGTGACCAGCCCACGCAGCGGAGGGCTCCTGCTTCACAGAGTGTGGTGCGTGTCCATTAGAAAGCTGCTGAGCGGAAGTCTTATTCCCCGGGATTTTAAAGAGCCCCATTTCTCAGTGTTTGACATCCACGGGACATTTAGCAAATGGAGTGCCAGATGGAGCTCCTGGCTCTATTTTCTGTAAGACACTTGAGAGTCAGAACCCTCTGGATGTTTGCATTTGGTGGGCTTGCTCCCTGGAGGGCTGGCCATGGCTCAGTGGACGCTGGGCATTCTGCAACGGCCTGCTGAATCAGGGGAGGCCTAGGGTGCCTATGATGCTGTGGAGAAAAGCGTGGTCGTCATTGACTCCAACATGCAGACACTTGCTTCTTTTACAATGCCTGACTTTCTGCAAGCCACCGCAAGAAGGCAAATGATAACTGATTACCACCTTCACAGACCTCCAAAAGGGCCACCATCAGTGCCCCCATTTCACAGATCAGAAAACTGAGGCTCAGTGCATGGTACACATGATCAGAACCACACAAACACAGGAAAGTGATTACATCTCAGTCTTGAAGCTTAGCAGTGCTCCCCCCACTTTCTACATGACCATGTGTTCATACAGAAATTATCTTGGTGATTTGGTGTTAATCATAATTCACAGTCATGTGAATCACAGCCCAGGATTATAGTCCTTTGAAATTGCTTTATTAATCACTGTATTTGTGAAGGCTTAGAGAAAAATCTCAGTGGTGATATTCTGAGAGCCTTTGATAAGCTCAAAGTTGTCCTGTAATTATAGCGAAGAGACTGAGTCCATCAACAATGATTCTCTGAGAAAGAACATTTGAATTTCTTCTTCCCCTACCATTGCCAGGGTCTGTATTCAGGCTGGTAGATGTCAGGTAGCTTTATTAAACTGGTGTGATACCGCATGGCTGTGGTTCTTTGTCCTTTGCAGCGACTATCTAAAATTCTAGAAGCGTGATTCATCCTGGAGGAGTTTTCACTCATATTGTACAGTGACCAGAAAGAGTTTGGGACTCAAGAGTGTTGTGAAGCGGGCATGGCCCTGTCCTTCTGAAGTTTGCATGCTGCTATTTTTACAGATGTTCTCCTGGGCTCCCACCTTAATTCAGGTCAAGGGAGTTACTGGGAAATGAAACTGCATTTCCTCTGTGTTCCCCCTCCCTGCACGGTTGAGATGCCTGAGTTGTTTACCACCTCAACCCAAAGATGCAGTCGTTACCTGTTTCTGCTGGCTTGAGAAAAAGGGCTGCCTCATAAATATTTGGGGAGATGATCTGTATTTCTGGGGCATCTTACCTTTGCCTGGACTGAGACAGCGATACCTCCATCCTTAAGGAAATGCTAAATCAGCCTCAGGCTGCTCTTACAGAAGGATCTGTGACATGTGTTCCAGCTTAAGATAATTTCTCACCACACCACACAAACTAAACCGCCCTTCTTTTGTTCCAAAACAAAAACCTTTATCCCATATGACTCTTTCAACAAGAGCAACAAAAAAGAACATTTTTACTTTTTCAAGTAAAACTGATAATAAAAAAAAACAAAAATCTTCCATTTATATTTCTTAAGCTTCCCTGGGCTCCCCTATATTAAACTAAGTGCATATAGTTTCAACAGATGTTAGCTTCAGAAGGAGTTTTAGAAAGAATCTGTTTCAACCTTCAAGTTAACATGGAAATCCATTCTCTTCATAAATACTTGTATGACCATGTGTCCTGTCTTTAAAAGGTTGTCTATTTCATTTCTGAAAAAGCTCTAATAAAGCCTAATCCACAGGAAAGGGCTTTCTTTCACTGGACTTATCTCTTATATGGGTTCCTTACACATATATTCACAAGAAAAAGGAGAGTAAACTACAAGACTCAAGAGTAGGCCATTTCTGTGAAATGATAGCACAAGGAACAAAAGTTGATAGATTTGATCAACCTTATTAATTGTGAAAAGAGAAGTCTCACAAGGAGCCTTGGCAAACCCCCAAACGGATCCTTTCTCCTCTTGGTGATGGTCTAGAGACAGTTGTGGAATGTGAGATTTTGGTCTAACTCGAGCACAGAATAACATGAGCACACACCCAAGTTAAGTGAATCTCTAGTGAATAGGTCCGTGCAGTCTCCAAAAACCAAGCACGAGACTGTAATGAAAGGAAGTGTTGACAGACAAGTTATAACACATAGCCAGCCAATTTCTGAACACAGTGTTTTGGCTGACTAGCCTTGGACATGGGAAGAATTATGTTACTCAATTTACAACTTATTAAAGAAGCAGAGAAGCCGTTGATACAGATGGCTGATTCTATATCAAAGAAGTCCAGGAGAGGCGATATTACAGAGCTTCTATTGAGCCAACTGTCAGGCAGTACTTAACTCACTTTTACCCATACCTAATCATTAGACAAGAATGAATTTTCAAAAGGCAGAAAAAAAACTAAAAGCCTGCAGTATTCTTAGGAAGCCAAGACGTTGCCCTCTTGTTATCTGCAAAAGCTTAGACATGCTGATAGAATCTGTTTCTTTCCTTAGGCAAGGCAGTAATGAATTTTTCACACGGTGCATGTGTCTCGCCCTCAGTTGCCTATGACAGGCAGGATGCAATGCCTCTGCATGGGAAGGGGGCCGAATTGAAAATATATGATGATGTTTTATGCTGGTAGATGAAATCTGCCCTCCAAATACAATATAAAAACTACTACTGATTCACCAGAAGCAGCACACAGTACCTTATGTACAGTTGATGAACATTTTTAACTTGTCAGCCCCAAAAATAGGCCCCAGCAGAGTTAAGCAGGAGAAGAAAAGAGCCATCCCACGCTGCAGAAAGAGCCAAAAGACTCATACTGTAGTCGTGAGTTATGCCTGACTTTGGTAATCTTGCAGAGGCCTAATTTGCCTTGTCTACAGAAAGGGGAAACCTGGATTTCTCCAAGATTTGTTCAGCCCTTACGGTCTGTGATTTTATCTTCTTGGATGAATAACTACAGCACCTAGCAGTGGGAAACAAAAGCCATCAAAAAACCTTCATAAGCCTTAGGTCCATGAGAGGGCTTCTGGATAATGTATTTCGGAAGACGAATAGGCTCTTAGTCCCCTCACTGCCGTGTGGGTGTGAATTAATCACCCCACCACTGAGTCATCTCTGACCTTAGAGAGACTTAAATTTCTTTCACTTTTCTCCCTTTGTAAGTGGTGATAACCTGTCTAACCAACACCTTACCAACCAGATCTGACTCATAAGAATTAATTAATCTTACATTTTCTATTCTATGGAAGTAAATATTCTAAAAAGGTAACGAATGTGTTTTTTTTTAATTCTTTTACATTTTTGGGGTGCGGGGGAAATCTTAGTTCCCTATCCAAGGATTGAAAGCAGGCCACAGCAGTGAAAACGCACAGCCCTAACCACTGGACCACCAGGGAACTCCCTATTTTTTAAAACAACAACATGTCAACAACCTATGTGGTGTCATACTTAAGTTAAACCATCAAAGATAATATTTTGACACTCAAAGTATTTGACACATGAAGTAATTGCCAATTTTCTTTACAACCACAGTTCTTCAGATTTTTTTCTGAATTTCAGACTACTTATCAGAATGAGTCAACAGCTTGGGTCGTATTTCCTTTTCTCTGCAAGAGGATTTCACATGGTGAGATGGGATTTCCTTTATTTAAGATGTTTGGAATGGTCTCGCTGGTTCATTTCTGGAATGGGAGAATCCAACCAAGAGCTGAAACTGACATTATGCATAAAGGATGTCTTTGGCATGGCAGTAATTTATACTTCACATGTGACAAGTAAATGCCAAGCAGCTGTTCAGTCCATGCAGAAGCAAATTTCATAGAATATAAACTCCTGAGTCAGGAACACCCTGACGTACTTCAGACCTGGGTAACAGGCCAGGCTCATCTCCAGAATAGTTATGTATGGGGGCAACTGTTGGGAGATTCTTGAAAAACACAAACAGTTCCTTGGAACTTTCCAAGACTCTTCAGCTACTATTTGGTTTCTTTCCTCCTGTTTAATTTGACTCATCTATCTGGTGACCCGATTAGGTCAAATTTTCACATTTCAGGATAATAAATTGTGTCTCTCCATTAATATCATCAGAACAAGATATGAAGCTATGGATGACATTTTTATTTGATGCTAATTCCTCCATAACTATTCTTCACCTTCAAAAACCCAGCCATAGCTTTTTTTTTCTTTTCAATTTTGAAATTGAATCATAGTTGATTTACAATGTGTTATTTTCAGGAGTACAACAAAGTGATTCAGGTGTTCATATACATATTCTTTTTCACATTCTTTTCCATTTTAGGTTATTACAAGGTATTGAATATAGTTCCCTGGGCTGTACAGTAGGTCCTTACTGCTTATCCATTTTATGTATAGTAGTGTGTATCTGTTAATCCCAAACTCCTAATTTATTCCTCCCCTGCCTTCCCTTTTGGTAACTGTAAGAGTATTTTCTATGTCTGTGAGTCTGTTTCAGTTTGGTAAATAAATTACTCTGTATCATTTTTTTTTTAATTCCACAAATAAGTGATATCATACGATATTTCTCTTTATCTGACTGGCCGCACTTAGTATGATAATCTTTAGGTCCATCCATGTTGCTGTAAATGGTGTTATTCCATTCTTTTTTATTCAGCCATAATTTAGAGCAGAAAATAGATGATTCAGGCCTTCCATTTATTTTTAACACATTCAGTTGGGGGTGAGGGGTGGATTTTTAGTTAATTTCCCATAGGTACCCAAAACTGTGAAATATTTTTTCCCAGTACTATCTTTAAAAGCTAGTGAAAAAAAAAAAAAAATCCGTTGTTACCCTGAGTTAACTGAGCTATTTCTGGATCCAAAATGTGAATCTGAGAATCAAAGCATGGGGACCCCAGGGTGATCTTCCCATCACAGCAGCCTCTCTTCCGCAGAGGAAAAGTGGAAAGTGACAGGGTTCAGAGGCAAGCCAAAAACATGGCAGAGAGACTGGGACTCACAGGAAAAAAAGTTAAAGAAGCACATTTTCTGATCTTGATCGGGAAAAGGGAGACGTGAAGTGTGATGGACTCTAAGTCATCAAGCTTGTGAAGGAGCCCGAGACACAGGCGATGGGAGGGCATGTCTGGAGAAAGCGAAGGCAAGTGACAACACGCGGGTTGCTGGGGGCGGGGCTGGTGTCCCCCTGAGAAGCGGCTCCTGACAGTGGGGGCTGTCACACCCCAGAGCCAGGGGCCCCGGAGGCTGCGCTTGGAAATTAGATAGCTCTTACCTGCTGGGATCAAAGCTGTGGGACAGCACTGAATCTGCTCAGGAGACCCCTTTCAAGGGGAACAATCTCTTGGCTACGGTGGGAGGAACGCTGATCATGAAGAAACAAAAAGGACTCTCAACTGACTCTCTATCCATTTCCTTTTTCTGTCAAAGCAAGAATTTTTTTTTTTTTTTCTTTTCTGAGAGGATGTGTATCCTGAGGAAATTATTATTTTCTATTTGCTTTTGATAAGAATAGCACTAACCACTTCTGAGTTTTTAGCAGAAACCTCTGGCAGGGAGGATGGAAGGCGTGGGGCACCCTCTAAGACTCAGTTATGAGTCTTTCTCCAAGGTGTCTGTCCATTAAGGGAGGCATGAGAGGGCAGGGCCGCTGTGTGCCAGCTTGCAGGAGCCCTGAGGATGTCAGCCTGTGTGGTTCTTACAAAGAAAAAAAGGAAAGGGGGGAATTTGAGCTCTTACAGAGCAGCTACCTGAGGGACTGGGCCCCCCAGCATTTCTGAGTACTGGGGAAAGCAAGAGGAGCTTTTCCAAGCTACACTTGCTTTCAGTCAGGTGATTCTGAGAAAGTGGCACGTGTTTCTTATAAGCTTCCGGATAAAAATTGTATAGACTTGTATTGCATCAAAACATGTGGTTTTCACACTTATTGCTGTGGCCATCACAGGATTTTCACACTTATAAGAACATCTTGGGAGGAGGACTAAGAAAGAAATTTGAACCCTTCTGCAGACTTTTCTTCCCACTCAGATGAACCTTTGCCCAGATGAGATCTGTTCCACTCTGGTTGTTCCCGTGCCAGAGGCCACTTGTGCTATAGTTTGTTAAATAAAAATGGAGACTCGCCTGCAAAAAAGCAGTACAGTCTTTCCAATAAGGAAGGACAGGAGTCTGTTGTGTCTCTTTTAAAATACAGAGTCAATAGTTACTTCAAGATAGTTTCTACAGCCCTTTCTGAGGGAAGCTGAAGCGAGTGCCCTTGGGGAGTGATTATTATCTATTCTCTCCTAGTTGTTGTTTAGGGTACAATATGTAGTTTTCCCCTGGCAGCTGGGAAATTATGTTGTGGCAGGAAGGACATCATTTTGCCTGTCTTGAAAGGCTTTCCCCAAGGGATCTCAGGCTGAGACTGTGCTGATAAAAGCGCACATATAGAGAAGAAAGATTTCTTTCTTTCTTTCTTCCTCTCCTTCTTTATAATCTTTTGGTTACACATCTTTGAGAGGGAATAAACTAAATATAGAAATAAAGTAGAAAAGGAACATGAATATCTAATTTGATATGGGCAGGTTCTGCCTACATCGTGAGTAGATTAAATTATGGCAATTTCTATATTACTGTTTCAGCTCCAAATGGAAATTGGCCCATTTGTAGATTGGAGCATCTTTCTGCAAATAAACCAGCTGAACTTCTTCAAAAGTATACATGCACACAAATCTGAAGCCTTTCTACAACCTACTGTGTTGTAGCCACAAATGGCTGGCTGACATCCCCAAAGGAATGAGTTATCCTGCCTTCCCAGGCTTTAACTCTCAAACGTTGTGTCTCAGAAGCGCTGTCTCTTCTCCCTACTAATAAACGTCACGATTTTATATACTGTACTACTGGCAACCACAAGCCATTTCAAGTTCCCATCCCTAAAGTTGCCTATGTTTTGGGTGGTTTGGGGCTACATTTTGCCTATGTTTTGGACTAGTTATTCTCTATGCAGGAAGGTAGCACCCAGTTAACTGTGTTTGGAGCCTTCTGTGAACAGACCAGCCTTCAGAAATGAATGCAATAAAACATATTCTTAGATGCTTTTTGGACAATTAGTTCCTCTGATGTAAAGTGTCCCCCTTTTCTCCTCTGATATCTAGAATTAGTAGAGGAAAGTGCAGTGGCATTGTACTCTGGTACAGTTGTGTTTGAATTTCAACCTACCGTGTGTGAGCTGTGTGACTTTAAGCAAATTGCTTACCATCTCTGAGCCTCAGATTCCTCATCTGTAAAATGAGTGTTCTTATCTCTTCCTTACAAAGTTGCTGTGAAGACTGGTTGAGAGGATGTAAGTTCCCTACATATGAACCTTCGAGTCTCGAACTTTCAAAGATGCACACACGCGTTCGCCTGTCAATCACGTGGGTTAGTTCCCGAGCCTGGCATGCGTCGTCACGTGTGAGCACCCTCTACATGCGACTGTGCCTTTGCGTACCTTACTGTGGATACTGTCTAGAGGACAGGAGTACACTACCTTCGTTTCAAGCCCAGGGTGTACCCAGACACCACTGGATCGTTTTTTTCAAGAAGGTGGATAGAACTGAATCGAGTAGCGAACCAGAGCCTGTGCCGTCAATGTCAGGCTTGAGTGAGATTCCAGCTGGCCCTCCGTCTCCTGTTGCCGATGACCCTTCAGCTCCACCGTCTCCCACCTCCGCTCCCTCCTCCCGCCAGTAACTCTTCTCGCCTGTTCACTCCATGCCAGCCCCTGTGTGCCAGCTGTTGTACCGCACTATGGTACTTTTCAAGGTACTGCGCTCTAAGTTTAAAAATGTTTTCTTTATTTTTTGTGTCTTTTGTTAATGTATTATTTGTGTGAAAACTATCATAACCCTATTACAGTATAGTACTATATAACTGACTGTATTAGTTGGGTACCTAGGCTAACTTTGTTGAACTTATGAACAAACTGGACTTACAGTCATGCTCTTGGATTAGAACGCATTCATATGCAGGGGAGTTACTATAATGAGACACATGGTGCAGAGTAGACACCTGGTACTATTGGTCCATTGGTAAGATCATGCCCCACCCCCATCCCCAAATTGTAAGAAGATTCCTGGAACAAAATTGGAACGAAAACTCACAGAAATACTAAGGAGGGATAGAGAGTATAGACTGACACAATAGACTGCACTGAAACCCAGTCAGTTGTTCCATCTTTTCTTCCTAATTTCTTTCTCTTACTTCCTGGCTGTTCTGCTTGGGTTCCCAGAAACGGAAACTGGTTTAACTTCTGAAACTTGCAACTCTCATCAAAATGATTCAATTCTTCTGCTCACTCTTTCCAAAAGAATTCAGAATGGCAATGACCATGTGCTTTCCTAGCCAGTTCCCACATTAATGCCTGTTTATAAAAAAAAAAAAAAAAAAAAATTGACCTCTAGCCAGATCCAACTGGAAGGCTGTAGCGAACTTCCTGGGCCAAGGTCGCCTGGGGTCAGGTACATTAATAGCCATTCCCTCCTCTGAACTTTCCTGGGAATTTTAAAAACCTCCTGAATCCATGATAATGAACTGTAAGGACCCTACTTCCTATTTCCACAGGAGTATGGAATTTGCAATTTACCTCTTCCTGCACTTTTCCTTCCAACTGCAACAGTGTATCCTACACTACTCAATAACCTGGGGATTTGTTAAATCCTCCATTTGTACAAAATGTTTCCCACTGATTAAATTGCTTGTTAAAACCAAGTCCTTTCTCAGGAAGGGCTTTGCAAGCAGGCATGTGTGTTAAGTTGCTTCAGTCCTGTCCAACTCTTTGTGACCCTATGGACTGTAACCTGTCAGGCTCTTCTGTCCATGGGATTCTCCACGCAAGGATAATGGAGTGGGCTGCCATTTTCTCCTCCAGGGGACCTCCCCAACCCAGGGGTTGAACCTTCATCTCTTACATCTCCTGTATTGGTAGGCAGGTTCTTGACCATTGGTGCCACCTGGGAAGCCCAGAAAAGGCTTTGCTAAGAAGGTATTGATAGGTCCTCAAGTAATTGGTATATTTACTGAACACATACTTCAAAAGTGCCATCTCAGTGACTCCTCCTAACAAGTATTGATACTTCTGGATGAGGGACACCGAAGCCTGGACCGTCACAGGAGCCCCTAATGGGAGGATGCAGGACGAGCTCAGGCCATCTGATATCAAAACCCAGACTCACTCCGTTGTCTTCCCTGTAGGTTCCAGCTCAAACCATTCATTTTGCTGCTGTAACAGAGTCTGTATGGGTGTTTCAGAGAAACTGAACTAAATCATGAAAAATACCACTTTCTACTGTCTTCTAAGGGTTCTAGAGTTCTAAGGGTTCTAAGAGTACCTTAGAAGAGAACCTTCTAAGAGTTCTAAGAGTACAAGGTTACTTCACTTCTAAATCACACCTTCATTTACTTAGAACAGATGCCAAACTGAAGAAAATCCTAGAATTCCCAGAAAGCTGGCTTATTTTTTTTCTTTGAGCCAAATCACCATAGTATGTTTCTAAAAGGCATTAATTCTCCCCCAAAGTTGAATGGGACCCCTAGGAATGTAAAGTCATTATTAGGAGCAAACCCCAGGAGCTATTTCCTTTCGCTGTTGGATCGCGGTGCACAGAAATCACCTTGATCTGGAACAGATAAGTTTTACTGTCTTTCTACTTAGAGTGTCTTTCTACCAACACAGGAATTGCATAGAAAATGTTAAGTTTCTATCCAGAGCAGGAAGCAATTTCAAAGCCAGCTCCTAAATTCCTAAGCACTTTATCTTCACAGACCTTCTCTGGTTCTTCCTGGCTGACCAGATCTGGTCTGTGTGCCTTCCTTCTGGGCCACATAAGCTTTCTAACAGGTACCAGTGTGGTGTTGGTTTTGAAAAGCAAGTTCTATACCAATTCACTTCTTCCTAAGCATTTCTCCCCCGCCCCCAGGTTATCACAGTGGTGAGGGCAAAACCTTCATGATCCACAGCCCAGACACAGGCTGCTTTTCCGATCTCTTCTTTACAGTCTTTCTGATCCACCTGCAACTCTGAGAAGGAGGGTATATATCTTCTTCCTTTCCACCTCTCTGAATCCTATCTACCCTCCTAAGTTCAGCTCTGACTAAGACAAATCTTCCTACAACAATCACTACTGTTGTTCCAGCAATCATCCAAGTCTGTGCTGTGGTTCAGAACCGAGACAGCTGAAACAGTACAATTCAAGGCAGGGAGTGGAATAACACAAAGAGAACCATCTGCATCCACAGTTGTTGTGTACACGGCAATGCTGGAAGGCCGCGTACCACTTTGAAGAGGCATTGAGCTAATAAAGCCCTCATAAAAAAGCAGGAAAGACTGCATGAGACTCAAAAATTAAGAAAGCAAAAATTCAAGCACAAAATATTCAGGGCTAAGACCAACATGTGGACCTGGAAAGAAACCTGATCATTGAGAGCACTGACCCCAGTCATAATGAAAAGGAACTGCCGGTTACAGAGGAAAACACGTCTGAGCACATGTCATCCACCACAGGTTTCTATGTAGTTTAACCCGCACATGATTGGCTCTTCCTGGCATGCTTAGTATCTAAACTGCTAAGTGAAAAATCCCTGTTGAATCCCAAAGATGGGAAAACTCATGTGCTAGGAGCCCAGATTCAGACGTAGATCCAGGGCACTCCATCAGGTGACTCCCACCTTCCCCATCTGCTCCTCTGCGATGAAGATCCAGCAATTAGAGAAACAGCTGGTATTACCCAACAAGAAGGAAGTAGACAAGACAGCCCCTGTGTCCCTTTCTCACTTAGACAAACAGCAACATTCAGATGCTGATTAGATGCAAGAATGGGAACCCAGAACTGTGTCAACAGTTCTTCAGTCCCTGGACCCATAAGATGGTCAGAATCAGTCTGAGGACTGCAGAATTTCTGGAGATGGCCCCATATCTGGATGGTCTTTTGCCTGAAGACACTTTAGAAACTCTGACAGCTATGAGACAGAGGTCTCCATCCTGCATGTTTTTCTTGGTTACTTTCTTTTTTTAAACTATGAAAGTGTTGAAAGTGTTACTCAGTCATGTCCACCTCTGCGACCCTATGGACTATAGCCCTCCAGTCTCCTCTGTCCCTGGAATTCTCCACGCAAGAATATTGGAGTGGGTAGCCATTCCCTTCTCCAGGGGATCTTCCTGACCGTGGGATCAAACCCAGGTCTCCTGCATTGCAGGCAGATTCTTTACTGTCTGAGTCACGAGGGAAAATAATTTTTAATTATTTATTTTTGGCTGTGCTGGATCTTCATTGCTGTGTGGGCTTTTCTGTAGTTGCAGCGAGTGGGGGCTACTATCTAATTTAGGTGCATGGGTTCTTGTTTGTGGCAGCTTCTCCTGTTGTGGAGCATGGGGCTCTAGGGCGTGTGAGGTCAGAGGCTGTGGCTGCCCAGCTCTAGGGCACTGGCTCAGTATTTGCGGCACGTGGGCTTAGTTGTCCCACCGCTTGTGGGATCTTTCCAGACCAGGAATCGAACTTGTGTCTCCTGCATTGACAGGCAGATAGTTCACTACTGAGCCACCAGGGAAGGTCCCCCTTTCTCTTTTTATAGTAATTGGCTGGGTGCCATGGGAAAAGCAAAGATGGAGGGACTATAGTCTGTGTCCTGACGGTGCTTACAATCCAACTGGTGAAGCAAAGCACATTCACATTCACACACCTGGCATGTGCTGCCAGTTATGATTAAGGACTAAACGAATAGGTGATCCATCAATGGCATGTCGGGGTGTCAGTCTGCACCCTGGTGTGCCAGCCACAGCTCAGCGCACTCGACATGAGTCAGGGTGCAGGCAGGCCACAGCTAAAAATGACTTTTGTATATAACCTGGCAGAAAAGCAGCTACAGCATGGGGGGGTTGGGAGGCCAGACAGAAGGGGAGTCCCCCGCTCCTTTCCACCTCCCACCTACTGGACTATCTGCCTGGAATGCCCCTCACTGCAGCCCTCTGTAGAGAAGGATCCGCCTATCTCTTCCCATCCCCCACCTCATTACAAGGAAGAAGTGTATTAAGTTGTTTTAAAATTTCCTCTTGGCGCTTTTCAGTTCTGCTTTTTGGCTTTTTCTATCTCAAGCTCATTAAACGTGATTTAAAATATTTCACCTTACCTCCTCATTCATTCAGCTCTTTAAAGTTTCCCTTCACCACTCATGTTTTATTATCACCTCTGCATTCTAATCGTGTTCCCAGCTGCAAAGATCATCACACACCTTGTTTTAGCAATAGGTTTCTTTTTCTTTTATCTTCTAATTGGAATTTACCTTCAAAATCTTCCAAGACTCCTTCCTGCCGACTCCCCATTTTTATTCCCTATGATTCACACCCTCTTATATTAAAGCTCTCTCCATTCAGGAAGCCAAACACTAGCTTTTTCTTTAAGGCTTTCTCTCTGCAGTTACTCATTTCTTAGAAAGGCCTTTCTCAGAACCTGAAATTCACTGTAAAATGCACAGCTTAAGTTGTCAGGAAAACCAGCTAGTTTCTATAGGATGAAGCAAGACAGAGGGGACCTTGATTCACCCATGGAGTAGACATCGATAAAGGAGGGTTGGAAGCAGAAAGACCAGAGTTTCTGTTTTACAAAAGAAAATTATACTTGATTATAATGGTGTCCTATGTGGGTTTGTTTTTTTTTCCGAAATAAGCAACTAAAATTAGAAATTTTGTCGGTTCCATAATTTGCCAATGAGCGGCGTCCAGATGGGTGGGGAACAATTGACTATTCCACGCAGAGAGAAAGACCAGTGTGAACGTGTCTGCCCATGACTCAAGGACTCGCTGCAGATGACAGTGCCCAGCTGGAGGCCACATGGGAACAAGGGGGAACTTGTGCCCACAGGACACGCCCAGTGCCCGCCAGGCGTGAAGATTGCAGAACAGGCTTGTAGGGCAACAAAGCCTTCATTACTCTCAAATTTTCCCATCGGTGAGAAAAAGTGCCAAGTGCCTCCTCTGTCCTGAGGAGGCAACTGCTACATTTTTTTCCTCCAGGTTTTATTGAGATATTAATATAATTGCCATATAGCATTGTATGAGTTTATGGTATACGGCATAATGGTTTGACTTACATATATCATGAAATGACTTTCACAGCAAGTTTAGTGAGCATCCATCATGTCATACAGGTACGACATAGAAAAAAATAGAAAAAAAATTTTCCATGTGATGATAACTCTTAGGATTTACTCTCAACAACTTTCATATACAACCCAGTGGGATTAATTGTATGTATCATGTTGTACACTGCATCCCTAGTACTTACTGATTTTATATAAGGAAGGTTGTATTTAGAATTAACTCTCAGAAGGGCAAGGTGGGTGGACAAGCCTAGGAAGTGAATTCTGGGAGACTCCTGGATATGGAGCATGGTTGGATCTGAGGACTAATTGAATCTGTAGTGGCACTGAGCCAGAACTGACATCTGTTCTCACCATTTGAGACTCCAGAGTCTATGTTCAGGATGCCTGAAATTCCAGCACAAAATAGTCAGCAGGTTGATATTCTTGAACTGTTATAAATTATTTCCTTTTAAGAATTGCGTCAAATCAGAAAGAAGTTAGGTGTATAAGTCATAGAAAGAAATTCACATGTAGCATTCTCAATGGAGGAGCCATGGAACTCTGCTCAATGTTATGTGGCAGCCTGCATGGGAGAGGAGTTTGGAAGAGAACGGATACATGTGTATGTATGGCTGAGTCCCTTTGCTGTCCACCAGAATCACAACATTGTTAATCAGCTATACCCCAATACAAAATAAAAAGTTAAAAAAAAAAAAAAAAGAACAGAGTGTCCTGAGGCTGAAAGGGCTCAGGATGAATGAAATTCCTATGCCTACTCTCACATAAATAAAAAGTAAGTCACGGTCTGAGAGAACAATATTTGCACAAACATTCCCCACCCCAGAAGGCTTATATCTGGGCTATAGAAAGAAGCCTTATAATTCACTAAGGAGACAAATGGCCCAATTTGGAAAAGAAGATAGGTGGCATTTAGGTACATCAAAGATACTCATTGGGGAAATGCAAGTTAAAACCACAGGAAGATACTATGACCACCCACTAGAATGGCTAAAATTAAAGACTGACCTACAGTCGGTCAGCAAAAATGTGGAGAAACTAAAGCTGTCATCTGCTGCTGGTAGGAATGGAAAATGGTAAAACCACCTTGGAAAACAGTGCAGCAGGGACTTCCCTGGTGGTCTAGTGGTTAAGAATCTACCTGCATTGCAGGGGTCATGGGTTCAATCCCTGATCAACGAACTAAAATCCCACATGCCAAGGAGCAACTATTAATACTGAAGCCCATGAGCTCTGGAACCCACGCTTTGCAACTACTAAGCTCGTGTGCCACAACTAGAGAGTCCATGTGCCACAACGGAAGATCCAACATGACTTGATGAAGACCCGATGCAGACAAATAAATGAACAAATATTTTTTAAGAAGAAAATAAAACAGTGAGGCAGTTTCTTCCATAGTTAAACACACATCTACCCAGACATATAACCTAGCCATTCAACTCCTGTGGGAAGAAATGTATTCAGATAACTGACAAAGACTTGTAGATCAATGTCCTTAGAGCTTTCTTCATAGTAGCCCAAAGGAGAAACATTTCAAATGTCCAGCAATAGAACAATGGGTAAATGACTGTAGGCATCACTAAGAGAGTAGGCTATAGGTAAGTAAGAAAGAGTGGGTTATTGATATGTGTAAATATCAAAATAATCACACTGAGTAAAGAAACCAGAACCCCCCAAAATGTAATATTATATGATTCACTTACATAAAGTTCTAGAAACTGCAGACTTCTGTATAGTGATATCAAGCAGATCGGTGGTTGCCTGAAGATGGAGGAGAGACAAGAAGAGAAAAAAAAAAGGAAACCCTGGGGGTGATGAAAGTGTTCCTTATGTCGATGGTACTAATGGATTCATGTGTGTATACATATTTGTACATTTTATACATGTACAGTTTAATGTTTCAATTGTTCGTCAGCCTTTCAGTTGTTGTTCAGTTGCTATGTCATGTTTGCCATTTTTAAAAAGAAATAACCATGTAGTCAGGCTCTACATTATTAAATTATGAGATCTAAAGCTCTATTTTAATCCAGAAGTTCCAACGTGTGCTCACATGAAATGTGTAACTGAGATTCCAAAACACAGTGACATCATCAACTTTTTACATAACTGGCTGACGACATTCCAGGAAAATGTCCTATACTATGAAGACCTAAGTTAAAACTCCCATTTCACCAAATACTAGCCTGAGGGACTTTAATCAATTATTTCAACATCTGTGAACTTAAGTAATTTTTATAAAATGCATGAAAGAGTAATACTAAAAATGTCTACAACATAGGCTGTAGTAAGCATCCAGTGAGAAAATGATATGTGAACTTTTTTAATAAAATTATAGATCATAAAAGGATTAATAACCATAGTCCAATTATTATAATGACTGCATGCCAGGCAGCATCCTAAGAGTTTTTTGCTTGTGTACTGTTTTCAGGAGCTCTGCGAGGTAAGTACTGTGACTCTTCTCCTTGCTGTGGGTTGGTGTTTAAAGGTTTAGAAAGGATGGAATATTTGCTTGTGGGCACATATTTAGGACGTGGTGGGGCTGTAATTTTCACTCTGGTTTCTTAGACTCCACAGGCCGTAATTGTGAGTATTGTATGATAGTGTCTTCTCCTATGATTTTTGCATGAATGGATTCCAAATGTACATGTAGATGCATTCACTCCTTGAGAAGGCAGATACCCCACTGCACTGGGTTTTCCAAGCTCTATGGAATGTGATGTTGGCAAAAGTTATTATGAAGTTCTTCTCTGTAAAGTAGATCTGATATAAAGTGGGTCTTCAAATCACCTCTCTATACATATGGGTGGATAGAGACCATTTCCACTAACAGAATAGATAATGATGCCAGTCTTATGAAAAAGTGATACAAAATATACAAAGAATTCATACAACTCAACATCAAAAACAAACAACCCAATTTAAAAAAGGGCAGAGGATCTGAATAGACATTTTTCTGAAAAAATGGCACATGAAAAGATGCTCACTATCACTAAACATCAAAGAAATTCAAATCAAAACCACAATGAGATATCACCTAACACCTGTCAGAAAGGCTGTCATCAAAAAGACAAAAAATAACAAGTGTTAGCAAGATTGTGGAAAAAAGGGGCCCCTGTGCACTGTTGGTGGGAAAGTAAATTGGTTCAATCAGTATGTAAAACAGTATAGAAGTTCCTCAAAATACTTTAAAAATAGAACTACCATATGATCCAGTGATTTCACTTCTGGGTATTGTCCCAAAGTTAACAAAAACACTATACATATATATATATAATTTATAATAGCCAAGTTATAGAAGCTATCTAACTGTCTATGGATAGATGAATGGGTAAAAAAGATACACATACACACCTAACATACAATGGAATATTACTTGGCCACAAAAAAGAATAGAATCTTTCCCTTTCCAGCAACATAAGTGGATCTGAGGGTATGCTAAGTGAAATAGGTCAGAGAAAGGCAGATACCACATGATTTCACTTATATGTGGAATCTAAAAACCAAAACAAATGAACTCACAAAACAGAGTCATAGATACAGGGAACAAACAGGTATTGGTCAGAGGGGAGGGTGTTGTAGAAAGAAAAGAAATAGGTGATGGAGATTAAGACATTCAAAATTCCAGTTGCAGAATAAATACATCACAGGTTTTGAAATGTACAGTGTGAAGAATACAGTCAATGGGAAACAAAAAAAAACAAAAACAAAACTGTGTGAACGGTTATTCCTAAATCCGTAATAGCCAAGTGGAGAGGCCACCCATGTAGCACGGATGAATGGACTGATGGATGGGAAAAGATAGAAGACGCAAGGTTTACTCCTCAGATGCCTGGCTTTTTAATCAGGTACTTGATTGAGGCTTTTCTGTTTCATTCACCAATTAATTTTCCTACCTATTCTTCTATTAATTTATCTCTCATTTTTTGGAAAACCTTTTCTTCTGTTTTCTACTGTTTTCATTCTTTCTGATCATTCATTGATGATTTAATTAAATATGTCTACCTAATGTCTTGAAATAGGCGATGAAATAGGCTTGTAAAAATAAAATGGGGAAATGAGAGTGATTAGCAGCTTAAAATGACATCCAGCCGACTTTCAATTTCCTCATTACACTGGCAGAAACAGAACACAATTACAAAAAGAGACTCCAAATATATCATTAAAAATATTACTTTAGCCTTCTCTCTAACCACCTGTTTAAAAAGTAATAGTATTTATTCTAGTAACTATGACTTAATGAATTTCAAATGCTCAAGCAAATAATAACTGGGAAAGAGAGAAATTAAGCAAAAGGAGAAATAAGACAAACTATTTGCTATATTATGCTGTGCATATTATGTTATGTATATTATACATAGTTATATATTGTGTTTGAAGTAGAATTATAGGTTGTATTTTATAGATGATTTTTATGTACTATTTATCAATCCAGTAAAGAATCTGCCTGTAATGTAGGAGACCTGGGTTCAATCCCTGGGTCAGGAAGATTCCCTGGAGAAGGTATTCCCTGGAGAATCTAGTATTCTTGCCTGGAGAATTCCATGGATAAAGGAGCTTGGCAGGGTACAGTCCATGCCATTGCAAAGAGTTGGACATGACTCAGTGACTAACACATAGATATATACATAGTTTAAAGACCCTATTGTCTGTGTGGGGAATTCCCCAGTTAGACCATGGTGGGAAGCAGGCCCAACTTCCATTACTGAAACTGAAAGTGACAACTTTCCCCTAATCCCACCTCCCAGCCACAAGGTACAACCATGTGGCATCAGAGGCTGGGATTTGTATTTGAGAAAATCAGTGTGGGAGAGATCAAGGTAGTCTCCCCTTTGAAACTATTTCTAGGTTGAGGTTTTGATTCCTTTGCAAAGGAGAGGGCAAGTAAACATACCTGTTTAAACTGTAAATATTCCTGGGACTTCGCTGGTAGTCCAGGGGTTAAGAATCCACATTTCAACTGCAGGGGGCTCGGATTTGATCCCTGGTCCAGGAACTAAGATCCCACATGCCATGAAATACAGCCAAAGAGAGGGGGGGAAAAAGAAAGTAAGTAAAATGTAAATATTCCTAGATAAGTGAGATGTTACTGAGCTGGAAGGGAGATAGATTGCTGTTCATTATAAAGGAAAATCAAGGGAAACAGGACAAGTGAGAATCATGTTTGAAAGAAGAGTGCTGGAAATACTCAAGAGACAGCCCAGCCTGGGGGTCCCAGGGGGACAGAGAACCCAGACTTCTGGAAAGCCTGGGAATCTGGGAAGAACAGACGAAGGTCTTCAGGTAGGAGTGGGCTGCTTCAGTGTGTGGTCCAGGGCAGCACAGGCCAGACGTTAGCTCAGTAGATGCCAGAATTGTCACCTATTTTAAAGTAGGGGGTCTCCCCTTATGGCCCAGCTGGTAAAGAATCCGCCTGCAATGCGGGAGACCTGGGTTCAATCCCTGGGTTGGGGAGATCCCCTGTAGAAGGGAATGGCTTACCCACTCCAGTATTCTGGCCTGGAGAATTCAATGGACTGTGTAGTCAATGGGATCGCAAAGAGTCGGACACAACTATGCGACTTTCACTTCACTTCACTTTAGTTAAAGTAGGGAAACTCCAATTAATGGTAATTTTCTGTGGAGTGAAAGCCTTCTCAGGGCCTGCCAAGTGGCACTAGTAGTAAAGAACCCGCCTGCCAATGCAGGAGACATAAGAGACGCAAGTTCTGTCCCTGGATCAGGAAGAACCCCCTGGAGGAGGGCATGGCAGCCCATTCCAGTATTCTTGCCTGAAGAATCCCCGTGGACAGAGGAGCCTAGTGGGCTACAGTCCATGGGGTTGCAAAGAGTTGGACAGAACTGAGTGACTGAGTTGGACACAGCATAATCTGCTTAGTCATTTACAACCAGTTCATTAGAAGATGAGTAAGTCCTCTCAGGTTTCAGGTGAGCCTCTTTTCAAGTTCAGTCTAAGTATCATTTCACAATTATCTGTTGAACAGCTTAGACCTCGAAACTGCTGGCACTTGCCTTCAGAGAGGACCACACTTACTCCCCATCCTGCTCAAGAAATGTAGAGATTCAGCTTGTTTTTTCGTTAATTGTTATTGTTGTTTTTACATTTTCTCCTCATCAATCTGTCCCTCAGGTCATTTATCAACTTTGACTCTTCCTAAAATTCCACAATCTGTCACTATTCCCCCAACCCTTAACGAACCTCTTACTTTAATTTTTCCCTTTGACTCTCCTGTTTATTTTCTAAAAAATGAAGGAAGCTTGAATATTAGCGTCTGTCAAACATAAAACAGCAGGAATGCAGATGCTATAAATTAACAAGCCAGAGAGTCAGATTCTCCAGGAAATAACCGGCTCCTGGAGGTCAGACCCTTGGGGCTCTCCTGAGTGCCTGCAGACTCTCCTGCCCATTGCCATAGGTAATGCCCGGTGGGGAGACTCAGAGTCACAACATGGGAGGGGGCAGACTAAAAGCCAGAGATACACCTGGCCACCACCTGGATGAGACTCTTAACTTTTTTGTGCTCTTATCCATGTCAGAGTGTGGCTGCCAAGATGCAGAGATTATTTTAATAACCCCAAAGAAAACATTACACAGTATCAAGGCTACTGCATCAGCAGACCTGAGTTCGATTCCCAGACATCCACCCCCTGCCGCAGCTAAATGGCCTCAGTCTAGATCTGCCCCTCTACTTCTCTGTCTATAAAATAGGGCTAACATTAGCATCATGAGTTTTGTAAAGATTGAATTATACATATAAGATGCCTGGCATATTACAGGTACAAAATAAATGCTATCTTTTTAATCCTTCCTTTCTCTTCCAATGGTAAGTATTAAGAATTAATTTTGGGACTTCCCCAGCAGTCAAATGTAAGACTCTGTGCTTCCAATGTGAGGGGCATGGGATCGATCCCTGGCTGAGGAACTAAGATTCCACATGCCACATGTCATAGCCAAAAAGAGAATTAACTTTAAAGATTAATGTTGTGGTTACTAAATAATTTATAAAATATTAAAGTAATGTATCTGAAAATGTCTGTGTAATATAAAGAGCAACAATAAAAGCATTTTTATAGAGCATTTTGAAAGTTAAAGCACTAGATAAAACAGAGATGCTTCATTATTAATTATTACATAAATTCATTAAATTAATTTTGTCCTAGTTTGCTCATCTTAATAGAGCACAGTATTCCCAAAGAAGCTATTACTTTTCATTTTTATTTGTCAAAAGTAATCTTGAACTGGATATTCAAAGGCAGCAGATCATCTAAAAGTCATTCTAAAAAGTCAACTTCCCTTTGAAATGCATTTTATGTCACTAGGGGGACAAGATCCTTGAAGGCAGAAACATTAATTACTTCTTTCATATCCCCAAATCCTGGCTTGTTGACAGTGTCCTGTAAACAGTTTTCAAGCTGAATTTACAAAGTAAAAAGTCCAAACTATTTCTTATCACATGTCAGGTGACACGACAGTCAGAGAACAAGCATGGAATTCGGAATTTGTCTCACAGATCTGAAGAGAGGGCTCAAAATCAACCAGCTCACTGATGAGACTGGGACTCAGTCGAGAAACATCATCCACAAGCCTCTGCTTTGGGGTCAGAACTAACCATGTTAATGTCATAAATGCAGCCCTTTGTCCGACACCTCATTCTTTGTCTCCTGTTAGCCAAAGTGTTGAAACTGCTTCAACTTCCACACACCAAACATACAACCTTCTCCTTCCTTCCTACTACAAAGACACACCTCCACCCCCGTAAATGCATCTCTGCCTTACCCGTCCATCCCCAATCTCAACTCCCTTTGAAGGGAACAGAACCCTCTTTATTGAATATTCTCTCTCCCGCATCTGTTCCTCACTTGACTCTCTTCCATCAGTATTGAAAGTACTGCAGATGCTCCCATCTTAAGGAGCAAACACCAAACAAAAGCTCTTCTTCTTGACATGCTATCCTCGTCCATCCGTCATTCTGTCTCTATCCAACTGAATGCAGAGTTCCAGAGAATAGCGAGGAGAGATAAGAAAGCCTTCCTAAGTGAGCAATGCAAAAAAAAAAAAAAAAATAGAGGAAAACAATAGAATGGGAAAGACTAGAGGTCTCTTCAAGAAAATTAGAGATACCAAGGCAACATTCGTGTAAGGATGGTCTCAGTAAAGGACAGAAATGGCAAGGACCTAACAGAAGCAGAAGAGATTAAGAAGAGGTGGCAAGAATACTCAGAAGAACTGTACAGAAAGGTTTTAGCAACCTGGATAGCCTCAATGGTGTGGTTGCTCATCTAGAGCCAGACATCCTGGAATGTGAAGTCAAGTGGGTCTTAGGAAGCATTACTATGAACAAAGCTAGTGGCAGTGATGGGATTCCAGCTGAGCTATTTAAAACTGTAAAAGAAGATGCTGTGAAAGTGCTGCACTCAATATGCCAGCAAATATGGAAAACTCAGCAGTGGCCACTGGACAGGAAAAAAGTCAGTTCTCATTCCAATCCCAAAAGAGGGCAATGCCAAAAATGTTTAATTGCTCTCATTTTACACGCAAGCTAGCAAGGTAATGCTCAAACTCATTCAAATTAGGCTTCAGCAGTATGTGAACCGAGAACTTCCAGATATACAAGCTGAGTTTAGAAAAGGCAGAGGACCAGAGATTAAATTCCCAGTATTCACTGGATCATAGAAAAAGCAAGAGAATTCCAGAAAAACATTTACTTCTGCTTCATTGAGTACACTAAAGCCCTCAACTGTGTGGGTCACAACAAACTGTGGAAAATTCGTAGAGATGGGAATACCAGACCTCCTTACCTGCCTCCTGAGAAACCTGCATGCAGTTCAAGAAGTAAGGTAGAACCAGACATGGAACAACTGACTGGTTCAAAACTGGGAAAGGAGTACATCAAGGCCGTATATTGTCACCCTGCTTATTTAACTTATATGTGGAGTACATCATATGAAATGCTGGCCTAGATGAAGCACAAGCTGGAATCAAGATTGCCAGGAGAAATAACAACCTCAGATAAACAGATGATACCACTCTAATAACAGAAAGTGAAGAGGAACTAAAGAGCCTCTTGCTGAAGGTGAGAGAGTGAAAAAGCTGGCTTAGAATTCAACATTCAAGAAACTAAAATTGTGGCATCTGGTCCCATCACTTCATGGCAAATAGAAGGGGAAAAATGGAAACTGACAGATTTTATTTCCCTGGGCTCCAAAATCACTGTGGACAGTGACTGCAGCCATGAAATCAAGAGATCTTTGCTCCTTGGAAGGAAAGCTATGACAAACCTAGACAGCCTATTTATTAAAAGGAAGAGTCATCACTTTGCTGACAAATGTCTGTATAGTCAAAGCTATGGTTTTTCCAGTAGTCATGTACAGATGTGAGAGTTGGTCCGTACAGAAGATTGAGCGCTGAAGAATTGACACTTTCAAATTGTGGTACTAGAGAAGACTCTTGGCAGTCCCTTGAACAGCAAGGTGATGATCAAACCAGTCAATCCTAAAGGAAATCAACCCTAAAATATTCACTGGAAGGACTGATGCTGAAGCTGAAGCTCCAATACTTTGACTCCCTGATGTGAAGAGTTGACTCATTAGAAAAGAGCCTGATGCTGGGAAAGATTGAAGGCAGGAGGAGAAAGGGACAACAGAGGACTCAATGGACATGAGTTTGAGCAAACTCTGGGAGATAGTGAAGGACAGGGAAGCCTGGTGTGCTGCAGTCCGTGGGGTTGCAGTCCATGGGATCACAAATAGTCAGACAGGACTTAGCAACTGAACAAGAACAACAATGTCATCTCTTCCACAGGAAGCCCGAGGAAGCATCAACACTCACTATGTCCATTTCTTCACCTTCCACTTAGTCCTTGAGTAGTTATGCCACGATTCCTTGAAAACTATTCTCACCAGGATTTGCACCCACGACCTCCTTATTGTGAAATGCAATGGGTATTTATTTGTCCTGATCTTCAGCCCTCTACAGGGTCTATCAATGCTGGCCATTCCTCCTTGTTAAAGCATAATATTCCCTGTAGATAGACCATATTGTTTTAACTATTTTTCCTATCTCCTGCAACCTCTTAAATTTTCTCCTACATCTTTCAGTCTCGTTTGAAGGTTTGTCTTTCCTTGACCATTCCTTCCACGTTGGTGTTCCACGGGTTAGCCTGGTCTCAGCTCGTTTCTCACTCTCTCTCTCTAGAAATCCATCCTCTCACTGGGTTGTCTCAAGGAGAAGCACCATGGCTGTCTCAGGCACTGTTGCAATGCCCAGAATCTTGAACTTCCTGTTTAGTGAAGGCCCTGGTGTAGGTCAAGAGTGCATGTGAAAAGAGTAGATGCCCAGGAAGTCCTGACCTGTGCTCCTGCGGCTGCTGGCCCCCAGGAGCTGGCTGCTAAATGAGCCAAACAGGAAGAATCACAACCTAGAGGACTAAAGTGTGAAGTGTGGGATGGTCTTGTCTCAGTTTTGATGACAATGGGATCGTGGTCCTGGAAGGTCCAGGGCCGCCCATAGAGGGATCTGGGCCACCAGGACCTCACTGCAAATTGGAGTAGCATCACATCATGCAGAGGACTGACTTTCCACAGCAAACTCCGCCCCGAGGTCTGTCACATTCCAGGCTCAGGAGGGTAAAGCTCAAGAGGAAGTGATTAGGTTTCATTAACACAGGATGTGGGAGTTTAAGTCATTACCTGGAAAACTCAAACAAGAGGAGACTACATTTACACTTTTGGCAGGATACACAGTTCATAACATCCAGGCTAGGACACTTTGATGGTGCATTTCTTTTTCTTTTTCTTTTTTAGAACTTTATTTATTTATTTTCGGCTGTGCTTGGTCTTTGTTGCTGTGTGGACTTTTCTCTTGTTGCAGCAAGTGGAGGCTACTCTCTAGTTGCTGTGTGTGGGTTTCTTGTTGCAGTGGTTTCTCTTGCAGAGCATGGGCCCTAGGGCATGCAGGCTCTAGTTGGAGCACATGGGCTCAGTAGTTGGAGCACAAGGGCTTAGTTGTTCCACGGCAGGTGGGATCTTGCCAGACCAGAAATTAAACCTGTGTCTCCTGCAATGGCAGGCAGATTCTTTGCCACTGAGCCACCAGGAAAGCCCTGCATTTATTTCTTAATGGTATTTTCCCTGTTCCCAGAGCCTCAGCAGAAAGGGAGCAAATAGCAAATATGCTCTCACAGTGACAGTCCTGAAAATGAGTAGCAAATTTATCTCTTGCTTGTCTTTCTCCTAGAAGTAGTCTGGCATATGTGTGCTCCCCCAAGAGCCCTGGAGGCAGCCAACACTTTGACAGGCTCAGTAAATAATGAGCAAACGCTTTACAGAAAGTCTTGTTGTATGAGGGCTCCAGACATGAGACTCGCTGTGACTTGATGGAAACCACTTGCCAAAAGACCAAAGGTAGTCTATCCTACTTCCACAGAGCCCCTGGTATCTACTTCATGCCAGAGTCTGGCTCAGATTGGGGCTGAAAGAGAAAGCAGATTTGGTTCCTTCAAGGAACTGATGGAGCATGGATGCCTCCAAGAATTGGCCTTCACTCGGCTCTGTACTCCTCAGGTATAACGTCATCTCCTTTTCTCTCTGTCGCAGGGGGAACACATCTTCTTACCAAAAAGCCTCCCAGTTTCACCCAAAAAGCATCCCCTAGGGTCAGTCTACCATCCTCAGAAGCTCAATAGAATCAGCAACTCTTGCTTTTCCCTTCTAATCTTTCCTTCTTCTTCCTTTTCTCAAACTGCCCCTTTTGAGCAAACAGCTTTGACCCTTGCTGTGGAAGGGTCCCGCTGCAGCCCCTCACCAACAAGCCTGTGTCCAGATTCACCCTGAATGCTGTCCGCGCTGGACAGTTTCCCCCAGGGAGTAAGACATTGCTGTGCTGAAGTGTTAATGCGTGTTAACCTAAACTGTATTTTTAATCTTTAAAACGGCTTTCACAGACAAGTTTTTCTAAAGCTTTGAGATATGGATCAGTAACCTAAAAATGAGGGGAGGAGAAAAAGGGCTTCATTTGGCAGCTGGAGAAACCCTAATCCTCTTCAAGATGAACAGGTACCACAAAGATGGCAGCCTCTTTCCTCTAGCAGTAAACTCCGAAAGTAATCAGAATTAGGTCAGCTCACAAATCAAGAAAGAAGCCCTCATTAGACCTTGTTGGGCTTTCAAGTCAGAAAGCCAGCTGCCTCCTGGATTATTCACAGATAGTTCTGACTCAATACAACACTGGATTCATTGTCTACACACACACACACACACACACACACATGAACGCCCACTTCTCCCACCCGCCCCCACAATTTCTTTCTGCTCCTAGGTGCTTTTTGAGGAAAGATGGGCTTCAGGCGGTAAAGCGTTTGCCTGTAATGCAGGAGACCTGGGTTTGATCCCTGGGTCGGAAAGATCCACTGGAGAAGGAAATGGCAACCCACTCCAGTACTCTTGCCTGGAAAATTCCATGGATGGAGGAGGCTGGTAGGCTACAGTCCATGGCATTGCAAAGAGTCAGACACGACTGAGCTGTTTCACTGGTTCAGTGGGGGAGAGAGAGATCACTTAAGATGAGAGAAAAATCCCTCAATGTAAATCTATACTTGGAAATACAAAATATTTCCCAGAGAAAGCTTTCATCTAACTAAAAGAGGCTGAATTACCTTTAATTGAGTTTTTTTGTGTTTCCACACTCAGCAAGAAGGAGGTCAATGATAAAAAAAATAAGACTCTTTCCCTCCACCTTTTTTTTTTTCCAAAAATGATTTAAAGAAAAACTATAAAATGCAAAAGACTGTTTATAAAATAGGGACGAACAGAAGAAAGGAAGTGAGGCAAGTAACACAGATGGAACCAGGGATGATGGCAATGTGCCTCCCACAATGAATTCTTCACCACAGCTGTTGGATGGCAAGGTGGATGCTGTGTTCTCCAACGGACGTCAAAGGGGGCGTTCACAGTGTCCATGACATAAAAACAAACCACTGTTTAAGGGAAGTACAACTGTCCCCTCAGGAAGTGGGAGGGGTCCTTCTAATTAGGACAGCATTCTCACAGCCGACAGCACGAGTTCCATGGGGCTGCGCCCTACAGCAGCCTTCTCCTCCTGGTCCCCTCCGTCTAGGCGATGCCGGTGCAGCAAAATGCCCCTCAGAAGAAGCAGTTCTCCAGGGGCCACTCAGTGTAACACGAGCCTTCAGGTCCCGACAAATCCTGTGTGATCCAGGCTGTGAACCATCCGAGGAAAGCAATGGGCTCGGCTTAATTTGCTCCACTGACTTTCTCATCAATACTGGGCAATAATCCCCTGGCAGATACGTGGTTACCAATGTGCGCTCATCCTCACTGCAGACCGACTGGATGTGCAAGGATATCCTTTTGTACATGCATGAAAAATGGGAGACCACAGTCCCAAAGTTTTAGTAAAATAGTGTGAACACACTTTATAAAATAGGTGGAATCAGATGATCACTTCAGGCAAACTAGTCACATCGAAAAAAATTTTTTTATTCTGCACAGCACTCTGTCGTGTGTGCCCTCCAAAATGAATTACTTGGAAATATGACCGAAGAAAATGAGCTTACTTTTCTGTGGCAGAGTTACGGTAAATCAGATAAAATAAAAATGGGTCACATGCATCAAGCAGAGGAGCTTTAACTTTTTAATTTTTCTGATAATATCACTTGTTATGGTTATCATAGCTGTTCGATTTCTCCTACTTCTGTGCAAACAGGAGGACTGCACTCTCGTGTCCCCTTGGGAGTTAGACGTGGCCACGTGAGGTACGGGCAGTAGACGGAAGAGCCAGTGTGTAGTTCTCCACTGTCCCGTCCCCCTTTGGAATCACTGACATACAGTGACAGAGCCTTCTTCAGTCAGAATCTCTGTGTGAGTTCCGGATACAGCAGGCTTTCAGCAACTGCCTGATTCTGCCTCTCTAGCTCACTGTCTCAGGGCTGTGTATACATACAGTACACCCACCATTTCTTATTTGGCAGCTTCTATGTTTGCTAAGGGCTTCCCCACTGCTCAGTGGTAAACAATCCTCCTGCCAACGCAGGAGACGCAGGAGACACAGGTTTAGTCCTTGGGTGGGAAGATCACTTCAAGGAGGGCGTGGCAACCCACTCCAGTATTCTTGCCTGGAGAAATCCCATGGATGGAGAAGCCTGGCAGGCTACCGTTCACAGGGTCGTAGAAGAGTTGGGCTTGACTGAATTGACTGAGCACTCGTGTTTGCTACACTCTCAGTCTGGGAAGCCTTTTCCTATCCTGTCTTTACAATATCCACATAAATAACTCCCTCTGATAAGGCCCAGCTCAGATCACCTCTTCCAGAAAGCACTCTTAAATCACCATCCCATCCTGGGATTGCATGAGATATACATTTGTGTGTGTGTGCTTCCAGAACGTCCTGCACATTGTGCTAATGTTGCCCATCCAACCGAAATGGTCTGACCCTCCCTCATCTGGTTTTAAGCTCCCTGAATTGAAGTAGACACTAACCTGTTTAGAATCTCTGTTATCTCAGGGCCCCAGTCAGTACCTAACCCATAGGATATGTTCAGTGATATGTCTATTGGGTGAGTGAATGACTGACTTCGTGAAGGAATGAATGGAAACAAGCAAGTGTTGAAGCAAAGGAGAGACGTCCATTCCCCAAAGACCGTGCTAAGATCTCAAGTGTGTCCACGTGCATGTGTGCTCTGTGGTGTCCGACTCTTTGCGACATCATGGACTGTAGCCCACCAGGTTCTTTTGTTCATGGGGTTCTCCAGGCAAGAATACTGGAGTGGGTTGCTATTTCCTACTCCAGGGGATCTTCCCAACCTAGCGATCGAAGCAGGGTCTCTTACGTCTCCTGCATTGGCAGGCAGATTCTTTACTACTGGCGACACCTGGAAAGCCCAAAGAACTCAAGAGATTTTTTCTGCTAGCTATTTCTACTTGTATATGATGACCCCTCAATAAGTATTTATGGAATTGAATACCAGATTAAAGTCTTTTTTTGTGTTCTTATGTCAAAATTTACCACCCACTTCAGAAAAGAGACTTTATTGTGGGAGATTTGTTATTTAGGCTTTCCAAGGTTTGCTTACTAACACACATGAACTCTAGTGACATGCTGGGGGCTTGTTCAGTGTGGTGACATTGGCCAAACCAATTAAGCTGTCCCTTTTCATCTGTTAAATAGACAGGCCCACATATCTCTCAATCTTTAAGTACCTCCCAGCACTTAAAACAATACCAGACAAAATTTTAAATGACAGACACAAAGTAGTTGGTCAAGTATCCTTTTGAAATTGAACCAGAAAGCAAAATCCTGAAATAAAGTAGAAATTATATGTATATTGTGCCTCCAACCTACTGATAAAAATAATACTGGCCATTCTCATAAAACAACTGCTATGCCAGAATTCTTCCCTCTGCTTGTGAAGGTCAAGTTCATGGCATGAATTGTGTCCCTCCTGTTATATTAACATGTTCAGACACCAGGCTGGCATTTCAGGTTGGTTTATGAAAGAATCGAAAAAGGTCAGGATTTTAGTTCTTTATCTTCATTATTGCACTGTTTATACAACAAACAACCACGGGTGGTTTCCCTATTTATGTTGCTTAGTGACAAGAGCATTCTCTCCTTCCAATAAAATATATTAAAAAGGGGGGGGGGAAAAAAAGAAAGAAAAGCTAGGTCAAACTTTCTCAAAGTCTCAGGAAACTAGAAACCACAAGCAGAACAACGCAATTTAAGCTCTTTCTAAGGGTAATATGAGCTTTACTTTTTCTGATAGATCTTCTGTGGGGAGGGCAGGGGCTGGAGGATGTTGCACAATTTACATTCTACTTTGGATAAATATAGTTGCGGTGCAAACAAGCTCTGGCCGCTGAAGACTGCCCCACTGCAGTCACCCTTGGGAGGGTGAGTAAAGAGAAATAAATGTTAAACTTTCTCTCAAGATGAAATTCTGCATTCTAGCTGAGTAGAGAAATCCAGCCAGAAGGAGGACCAGGGGGTCACAGGTATTCAGGACCATGAATCATGGTCAGGAAGCAAATGCTGAGAGAGTCCACCTCTGGAAGAATGAGCTCATTGTCACACTGGGGTGCCCTCTGTGAGAGCAAGATTAAACTTCCCTGGCACCAACCTTCCCCAGCTAGACGTTATGAAGAATAATAATGCTACCTGGCACAAAGGGAGGACTTGACGCTTATTCACAGTGACAAAGGGCTCAGTGAGTGGTTCACATTCTTTGCCATCATTATTTTATAGATGAGCTAACAGATTCCCTAAGCGGCCCCAGAGTCTGACACAGCAGGACTGGACTCCTATCCACGGGTCTGGCCTCCTGGCCACACACACAGAGAGAGGGCTAATCAGATCTTCCGTCCTAGAAGAGCCTAGAGCAGCTGGCTGATGTCTCAATCACTCCTTTTCATAGGGGTTCAGCAACATAAAGAAGTCAACCACCCAGAAGAACATGCACTTCTGAAAGGACACACTTTCCAAATATTTTTCTTAAATATCTCAGTTTATTGAATTCCTTGGTAGGAGACTGAGGTTCAAAAAAAAAAAGCTAATAGCAGAGGAAAAAAAGGCACAATTTGATTAGGAAGACAGGTTTCATTTTTCTTCAAAGACATTTACTTATGTTTTGAAATAATATAACAGGTAGGTTGACTGTAGCCAGAAGTGGTGGACGGTGCGCAATGTTTCCCCCCAACTTCCTGGGAAAATGGATCACATAGTGTTATGTTTGTCTGTATATGCTTAGCCGCTCTGTTGTGTCTGACTCTTTGCAGCCCCCTGGACTGTAGCCCATCAGGTTCCTCTGTCCATGAGATTTTCCAGGCAAGAATACTAGAGCAGGTTGCCATTTCCTATGCCGGGGGATCTTCCCGACCCAGGGATCAAAACCATGTCTCTTGTATCGGCAGGCGGATTCTTTACCACTAGCGCCACCTGGGAAGCCCCCGCGTAGGGTTGGTGCACAGTAAATACGGGCGAACTATAGTGTGGAGACCTTGGCTTCCATTAGGGCCCAGGAGAGAATGAGATGGCTAACTCTGCCATTTTAGTTCAGAACCACATCTCTTAGCACCATCAGCCCCACTCTAGCACTTATTTGAAAACCAATCAGAATAGAACTTCATAGCTGCCTTTTATTCCCTGAGCTAGAATTCCTCATGTTGCCACCAGCCAATAGCCTCAACTCACCAGTTTTTTCTAAGTGCCCGGCAAATACCATTCAACATTGAACCTACAAATAGGGAACTGTCCATCTATTGCTGATCTATTGTGGATGATGGTGCATTATATAAAATTCCCATTTAGATTTTCTGTGTTAAAAGGGAAGGTAAGTGGTGATGCAAAAGTAATTTTCCAGGGACTATTTCTCTATTCAGAATCTTTCAGGCAGATCAGAATTCCTCTGCTTTTGCTAAAAAAAAAAAAAGATTTGCAATGCTCTTTGATTCATCTTATCATTAGATAAATCTCTTCCTTCTCTCTTACTTCAGAGTGGTCCCAATCCCCACTTTCACCCCGATCTGTTTTTAAGGCATAGACTATTAACCTAACAGAGTAACATTTGAAATGCACCTGTAATGTATGAAGGATGCATTTGGAAATATAAATTTTCTAAATAAAAGTGTCAAGCTCCTAATAAAGTAAGATAGATTTATTTTTCTTTTGTATATCTGTAGCATAATTCGTTTCCCCCATTAAAAGTCTCGTGCAGAATACCAAGATTCACGGTTTTTCCCCTAGCAAAAAACATTAGCCTAATTCCCCCACTTAAAATGATTTAACTTCTCAGCAGATGTCCTAAGCAGGCTTGGGTTATGTTCAGAGGCTCTCAGCAAATTAGCTATAGTCATGTCCGAGGATGAGTAGACCTTTTCAATGCCTAAAGCAGATTATTTAAGAGAAAGAAAGGAAGCAGACCAGCCCTAGAATAATAATTTGAAAACCATCTCCAGGCATTTGTAATGCCACAAAATCTTGATTTAAGGGATGGTGTACTATTTCACAGATGCAGATATGCCAAAGGTCACACCACATCTCTAAAAACAACTGCGTGCAGCAAAGGCTGAATAAAATGCACTTTGGCCATGAGGAGTATGTTAATGCTGTTTCTCAGACTCTGTTCAAAAGAGGTTCCACTATTTATTCTCATTCAACATCAGGGCCTGGTGTCCTGAACCTCCATTCACCCACTGGAAGGAATGTGTCCTCCTATGGTTTTTAAGTTGTCAGTGAATGACTGCATATAATCAATAAGCTATTAAGAGAAGCCAAGCATACCTATAAACTAAGTTTTGTACACAAAATATAACTTATAATGGTACTTTGGGGTACATACTTCACTATTACACATCACAGTAATAAAGAATAAAATTGGTGAGTTTATGCAAATGAATTTAATTAGTAGTACTTTAATACATGGGCTTGGACGGCAAGGAGATCAAACCTGTCAATCCTAACGGAAATCAACCCTAAATATTCATTGGAAGGACTGATGCTGAAGCTGAAACTCCAATACTTTGGCCATCTGATTTGAAGAGCTGACTCACTGGAAAAAGACCCTGATGCTGGGAAAGACTGAAGGCAGGAGGGAAAAGAGGCACAGAGGATGAGATGGTTGGATAGCATCACTGACTCAAGGGACATGAGTTTGAGCAAACTCCGGGACATAGGGAAGGACAGGGAATCCTGGTGTGTTGCAGTTCATGGGGCTGCAATAGTCAGGCAGGACTTAGCAACTGAACAACAACAGGGACTTCCCCAGTGGCTAAGCAGAAAAGAATCCACCTGCAATGCAGGAGATGCAAGAGACGTGGTTTGATCCCTGGGTCAGGAAGATCCCCTGAAGAAGGAAATGGCAACCCGCTCCAGTATTCTTGCCTGGACAATTCCATGGGCAGAGGAGCCTGGTGGGTTACAGTCCAGAGGGTCACAAAGAGTCGGACACAACTGAAATGACTGAGCACACACATGCACTTTTATACAGTCCTATCAGTAGGAATTAGGGTTGGCTACTAGTGACAGAGAATCAAGAATAACTGAGGTATAAAAATGATTGACATTTATTTTTCTCATTCTGGCTAGAAGATGTCTCCTTTCATATATCACACTGAAGGTCCCTGCAAGGGTGAGATGGTGGTTTTGAAGCTTCTGGAATCAATCCATATCCTTTAGAGGAGAATATGAACCCAGGGTGGGATTCACTGAGGAGGGTGATCAACTGTCCTGAATTGCTGCAACCAGTCTCTTTTAGCACTGAAAATCCCACATCCTGGAAAAACTCTGGACTGGGACCAGTTTGTTACAGGTCACTGGGAGCCTCTTCTCAGCAAAGGGAGGAACACAGTCTGGCCAGGTGACTTCATCAAAGTTCTGCCAGCCATGGGGAGTGGCCCCCTGACCTGTCCCGGCCCAGGGTTGATGACAGCTCTGATCAACTCATCCAGGCACTGTACCCCCACATGTGGTCCTTCCTCCCTCATCACCTGCCCTTGTTCCACAAACGCTTGTCAAACATTCATTCTAGGTCCATTTCTCCATCAGCCTGGAAAAACGTCATTGTTGAACCATCAAGAAGAAAAACTACCATGTCCAGTTTTTTGACAAAACCTCAGATGAGTGGCCTTCTGGCCAAGGGTCTGTGATTTCATCTTGTTGGAGCATTCATTGTCCCCATAGGAGTTGCAGCTTTCTGTAAGTTTTCTGTGGCTGAACCAAGAAAGAAGGCATGTGCAGATTTCTACTGAAATTATGATTCCATGAAAGATTTTGAGGAGAAGAGGAAGGCTGGTATCTTTCAAAGTGATTTAAAACATAAATAATTTCTTCGGGTTGAGTTCCATGAAATTGTGTCACTTACCTGTGTTCCTGAACTATGAAACTATAAGTATCTGGGTTGAGGAATAGTCTCTCAAGAAATAAATGATTAACAAATACTGTGGGCACTAAAAAAAAAAAAAAAAAAAAAATTCATTCTAAGTCAGGCAACATCCAAAGATTCTGGTTCACCAGGGACAGGATTTGCTGTATGTTCGGCAAAGTTTTCTTTTCCTCCCTCTTCTGTGGAAATTTAGGTCACCGTTAACTGAAGAAGAGGAAAAGGCCATGGCAAAACCCCAAGTCCTCACTGGACTTAGTATTTGCAAAATAGTGGGAATGAATATGAAGTCATTTAGAAAGTGTTTCACCACACACTGAGTTTAAAAAAAATTGAGCTCCACAGAACAAAGTGAACAGTATAATCCTAGTCTATAAAAATATATGAATATTTCTTTCTTTGCTTAATATATTGATAGGGAAAAAAGGCTGGAAAAACATGCACCAAAATGTAAACGGTTATTAAGTCCAAGTTGTAGAACCAGGGTGAAGCACTTGTGATAGAGATGAGGAGGCCTTTTCAAAAGCTACTATGAACCACTAGAGACTGTCGTACAGAGAGAAGTAAGTCAGATAGAGAAAGACAAATATCATACATTAATGCATATATGTAGAATCTAGAAAAATGGCACAGATGAACCCATCTGCAGGGCAGGAATAGAGACGCAGACATAGAGAACAAGCATGTGGGCCCAGGAGGGGAGGAGAGGGTCGGACAAATTGGGTGATGATGACTGATGTATATACACTGAAAGTGACAGTGTTAGTTGATCAGTCATGTCTGACTCTTTGCAGCCCCATGAACTGTAGGCCGCCAGGCTCCTCTGTCCATAGAATTCTCCAGGCAAGAACACTGGAATGGGTCGCTGTCCCCTTCTTCAAGCGGTCTTCCCAACTCAGGGATCAAACCTGAGTCTCCTGCATTGCAGGTGGATTCTATACCATCTGAGCCACCAGGGAAGTCCATATATTCATTGTGCTGTGCTGTGCTTAGACGCTCAGTTGTGTCCGACTCTTTGACTCACCCTGGACTATAGCCCGCCAGGCTCCTCTGTCCATGGGGATTCTCAGGCAAGAATACTGGAGTGGGTAGTCTTTCCCTTCTCCAGGGGATTTTGACAACCCAGGGATCTAACTCAGGTCTCCCACATTGCAGGCGGAATCTTTACTGTCTGAGCCAGCAGGGAAGCCCATACACTACAAGGTGCAAATAGCTAGCTGGTGGAAACCTGCAGCATAGCACAGGGAGCTCAGCCCGGTGCTCGGTGATGACCTGGGGGAATGGGATGGGGGCGGGAAGAAGGCTCAAGAAGGGAGGACATATATGTATTCTCACAGCTGATTCACTTTGTTGCACAGCAGAAACTGTCACAATACTGTAAAGCAATTATAAAAAAGAAAAAGAGAAAAACCGCCATGAAGGCAGAATATGAGGACTTGGCGGCAGATTTGCTGCTGAGGGTAAGGAAGGGGGCGCAGCCGAAGATGACAGGCAGCCTGGATGGATGGGAAACAGCGGTGCAGCTGAGAAGAACAAGGAAGTCAGAGGGAGGGGAATTTGCTTGGAGACGATTTTGCTTTTGAGACATGGAGAATGTTGGAAGTCAAGATTCCCAACAGATCAGCAGCAGCACAGAGCTAGACCTTTGCGCTGGAGAGGGCTAGAAAGTCATCCACATGCACACACAGCTTGAAGCCCTGGAGTCGGGGGAGAGGCGACAGGCATGAAAAACAAAAGAAGAAAGTCAATGGCAGGAGGTTGTGAGAAACAGCCATACTCAAAGGGGAAGAAGAGATAGAAATTAGGTGACAGGTCAGATAGGAATACGAAAAAGCTGGGGAAGCCAGTGTGAAACCAAGAAAGGGAAGACAAAGATGCAAGGGAAAAAGTTCCACCTCAGCAGGAGCTGCCAGACTGGCCTCTCACTCTCCAGGCTTGGCAGAGTTTACAGTTGGAGAAAAAGAAGTCAGCTACCCCCTCCCTCCAGCCGCAGATAACCAGAGGTGCAGCTATAACCTTGAATGAAGTTGAAAGTTTTGGCTATTACTCTGAATTAGACATCTTAATTACCTTTTAATCCTGAAGTAATAGTACTAGAAGACCTTTTATTACCTGAAGGTGAGCATAAAAGCCATGGTCATCCAGGAGCTAGAGACCAATTAGCTCCACAGCACAAAGAAAGACAAAAATAAAATTGCTTCATAATTACACCCTGAAGTCACACTTCTTCAACATCACTGTTACACAAAGATGGAGCTGCTGTGACCACCGCCTCTCCCTTAGATAGCAAGCAGGATGTCCCATAGAACGTTCTCTGTTGTCTGGGAATTGCAGCTAATTTCCAAAGTCGAAAATAGTGCAGTGTGCCCCTGTTCTTAAAAGACCCCAGCAGCAGCCAGATATTTCCCTGGGGCTATTTGACTCTGCTGCCATCAACCGATCACCTGCCTCTTGTGTGCATTTGTAAATGCACACGTTCACACGTTTACAATGCACACAGCTCCTGCATTTGGAACCGGGAGTTGTTAGCTTCGTGAAGATCGCTGGAGTCTCTTCTCCCTCTTTTCTACTGTTCCTTTTATCTTGTTTTGTAACAAATCAGTGCAAATGCAGTAGCTTAAAAACACAGAAATTCCTGAGCTCTGTAGGTCAGAAACCCAGGCACAGCTCTCTGCTCAGGGTGTCACAGCTGAAATCAAGCTGTTGGTGGCTGTGATCTCATCTGATGCTCTGGGTTCTCTTAGCTCACTGGCTATGGTAGAACTCAGTTCCTTGCAGCTGTAGGACTGAGGTCCCTGTTTACTTACTGACTGTCATATGGTTCGGAAGCCGTGAACCTCCCTCATGGTGTGGCCGCCACCATCTTCAAAGCCAACAGCCGAGCCCCCATGTCCAGTCCTCCTCACACTTAGAGTCTGTTTCCAGGAGGAGCCAGGTCTTCTAAGCCTTCCCCATTTAGGCCAGGCCCACCTCACTACTCTCCCTTTCTTAAAGGCAACTGCAGTAGAACATGACCTCATCGTGGGGATAAACCATCAGACCCACAGTCTTGAGGGAGTGATGCATGATGTACCCCCAGGGGCAGGAATCTCGGGGCTGTCTGTCCTATAACACTGCCTCCAAAAAGCCAATCCTAGGTGGGCTCCCAAAGGCTCCTTTGTGAAGTGTAAGGAAGAAGAGTTACTGGGGGCTGTTCCTCAGTTGGACAGTCTCTGCTGCAGCAGACTTGCTGAGCTGCCTTCTTGCCTTTCAGAGGGAACTGGCAGGATGGCCACTGAGCGGCAATAGTGATGTTTGCCCCCCACGCTTTGGCATGGCCCAAGTGTGTGCGCCACTTGGGATCGCCACAGAATGCGGTGGGTTTTGAGCTGACTTCCCAGGACAGCATCCGGGAGCCCCACTGGCTGTGGGTGTTGGGGGTGGGGAAGGGGCTTCAGATGCAGGCAGAGGGCATGGGGACGCACAAGGCTACCATGTCAGGAGGGCATCACCCTCCCCAGCACCCCCTCGCCAACCCCTTGCCAGTACCCCCAATTCCTCCACACAGGGCTATCACCAGCCGGGAGAGAACAGCCACAGCCGCAAGTTAATCGAAATGTATGCTCCTTTCTCTAAGCCCACCTCCACCTTCATCTCAACCACACCTGTGAGAAGCAGAAGGTGAGAGAAATGAAAAGACCAGCCACACCCCGGCGGGCCCCCCAGATGCTCCGCCTGCAGGGCTCTCAGGAAAAGTGACCTGAGCCCTAAAGCAGCTAATATACCATGTCTTCAAGTGGCCACACTGCATTTTGGGGATTCCTGACAATACCTGCGAAACAACAGGTTCATCACTACGGGAAGGAAATGGAGAGTTGACAAATCGTGTTGGAAGGTCAGCTTTGCAGAAAAGAACAAAAAAGCTTCCTAAGTGTTGCTCACCAAGTTTGCAGCATTTAATAAACCAGTTACACTCTTGAACACTGGGAACTGTCAACTTCGGGAGGGGACAGGCTCAGTTCAGTGACCTCGGAGCAGAGGGAGAAATTCAGAGAGTGGCTTGACCACCAGGGTCCAGCTTTGGTGGATAACCTGGGAATTTCAGGAATGTGTGCATCCGTGAGGGTGAGTGTGTGTGTGTATTCACGCATGAGTGGGGAGTGTGTGTGTGGAAAGAGAGAAAGTGTGCACATGACGGCATGTGTGTGTTTGAGGCCATGCATGGGGCAATGTGTATTTCTGGGTTGATGTTGATGGTACAAGGAGGTGCCTGACCCTAAGTGGAAGAGGAAAGAAACGGAGTAAGATGGACTCTAACAAGCACTGTACCATAAGCTCTAATTGGCAAAAGAAAAATAAGACTTTGAAAACATGGGAGGTGGCAAAGCCAAGTTTACTGCAATGAGGATGCTCATTTAGGGACCCGCGTCTTAATCCAAGGAGAAGACCCAATGTGATGTACTGTTGCTGAGTTTCCAGGGCTGCTAACTTGTTTTGCTCCCCAGCCATTTGTCTCTCTGTTAGTTTAATCATTTCCACAGCTGTTGTATAATATAACCATGAATGTACCACTGAGCCAGTTTCTCCCAGCCAGTCCTGCTTCCACAGAAACTAATGGGAAGAGGCAGCACTGGGATCTCCACTGCAGACCTGCCAGAACTGGCGAACTGGGTCGCAGTGAGCTTGCTGCCCAAGGGAAGGGCAAACAGGCTGCCATCTCCATCAATTGTGTCCTTTGTTTTCCCTTTCTTGCAGATAGCACATCTTTCCCTATTTCTGAAGAAATCCATCCCCTCCCTAGTTACCTGGCTCTTTAAAGAAAAGAAAAAAAAAAGCAAGACCTGAAGAGTAAAGATAATCATTTAGGCACAAGTTGGGGCTTCCAAGGTGATGCTAGTGCTAAAGGATGTAGCTGCCAACGCAGGAGACATAAGAGATGAGAGTTCGATCCCTGGGTCAGGAAGATCTCCTGGAGAAAGACATGACAATCTGCTCCACTATTCTTGCCTAGAAAATCCCATGGACAGAAGAGCCTGGTGGGCTATTGTCCACTGGGTCGCAAAGAATCAGACACAACTGACGCGACTTAGCACACGCACACAATTGTGCAACTGCTTTTGATTCCATAAAGAGCACAGCTTCTATTTCCTTCATCTTATGTCTCCCCGAAAGCATTTCACAGTTATTTCTTGTCCTCTGTTTTCCCAATTGGATGACTCCAGTATCATCTCAGAAAGGCTGTTGTGTCCCGAATACTGTGCCGTTTATCGAGTTCGAGAGAATTGTGACCATCGGCAGCACCAATCTTTACACAGAATCCTGGAGAAACAACTTGATAACTTACAAAGGAAGTGATTTCTCCCAGAGTGTCCCTTCATCCGGGAACAGGAGTGAGCACAGTGTCACAGATTTTCAGGAGTCAGAGTGGAAACTCACCACCCATGTTGAACCCCCGTCTTACTCCTAAGGAAACCAAGACCTGGAGAAGTTAGCTTCTTTGTGAACTAGTCACCAGGAGCAGAGCTGCAATTGGCTCTTAGCAATCATGCCTCCCAGCTCCAGTCTCTGGTCCTGGCTCCCTGTGGCCCCCTAGATCTTGGCCTTCTTGATACTGAACATTTCCCCTAGTGTTGGCCCTGCAAAACATCCTTATTCCTAAGCAAAATGATTCCTACATTTTCTTTATTGGATATGTAATTTAGAACTAAGATTTATGAAGCTCCACTGGGAGCCAAGACCTGTGCTGTTTTGTGCACACTGACACATTGATAGAGGTATTTTCCAAGAGGCTGTAAAATGTAGGCTATTTGTGAATGGCATTAAAAAAAAAAAAAAATCCATTGCAGAGAACATCTCTTCTCCTCCATATAACCACAGAAACTAGTCTACAGTTCACTAAAGAAATAGGGACTTAAAGTGTCCTTAGCTACTGAATTAGGTGGCTGGTGAGTAAATGTGGTGTAGGTATGTAGATGCATGTGCTGTGGCTTGTGCTACAAAAAGCTAAGTCAGAATGAAGTTGAAAGTCACAAAGGTGATGGAGGCTGGAAAAGTCTAGAAGCAGAGACATCAGACTGTCCACATGTCCCACTTCATCTGCCCAATTAGCCATCAACAGGCAGGTCAGACTATGGGGTCAGCAAGAGGAGTGTCTTTCTCTTATCATAACACATACCTATCTGCTGCTGCTGCTGCCGCTAAGTTGCTTCAGTCGTGTCTGACTATGTGCGACCCCACAGACGGCAGCCCACCAGGCTCCCCCGTCCCTGGGATTCTCCAGGCAAGAACACTGGAGTGGGTTGCCATTTCCTTCTCCAATGTATGAAAGTGAAAAGTGAAAGTGAAGTCGCTTAGTCATGACCAACTCTTAGCGCGACCCCATGGACTGCAGCCCACCAGGCTCCTCCGTCCATGGGATTTTCCAGGCAAGAGTACTGGAGTGGGGTGCCATTGCCTTCTCGGGCCTATCTGCTACTGTTGCCTTTTTCTCTGTCACTTTGGCAAAACAACTCACCCTGGTCTGTCTCTGAAAGATGCTCAATGCTTATCTTCTTTCCCTGAAATTGAGGTTTCTCTACTTTCCAACTCTCATATATATGTGGGTGAGTTTGGCAAGTCTGGGGGTAGCTGCTGTCTCATCAGCCCACCCCAGACTTGCCCTTGCCCTCAAAGTGAGGAGAAATAAACCTCCAGAGCAATCCAGTCCATCCCTGAAGGGGCTCCAGGGGTGGAGAGAGTGTCCTGGGTGTACCATTGATTGGTATTTAAAGAAAACCAAAGATGAAGGAATGCTGACAGGGCCAAATGACATCAGAAAGAAGCAGAAACCCCCTCCAGGAAGTGTTTATGTGGGTCTGAGATATCAAGAGAGTCTTGATAAACTAGATAAACTCTCTAATAGTAGAGTTGCTGCTGCTGCTAAGTCGCTTCAGTCGTGTCCGACTCTATGCAACCCCATAGACAGTAGCCCACCAGGCTCCCCCGTCCCTGGGATTCTCCAGGCAAGAACACTGGAGTGGATTGCCATTTCCCTCTCCAATGCATGAAAGTGAGAAGTGAAAGTGAAGTTGCTCAGTCATGTCTGACTCTTAGCAACCCCATGGACTGCAGCCCACCAGGCTCCTCCGTCCATGGGATTTTCCAGGCAAGAGTACTGGAGTGGGGTGCCATTGCCTCTCCAGGAGTAGAGTTAAGGTAGTCTAATTAAACTCATAGTCTGAGAGACGTGGAAAGTACTTGGCAGAGAATTACTTAAGTGGGAAATGAATAAGGTTCAATCCTAGTGTTAAATGAGCCTTCTGAATTCAAAATCCAAAGACATGTCCTAAGTTGTGTTCTGAATTTCATGAGATTATATTCAAAGGTAAAGAGAGGCCTGGTGAAGTAAGTCAGAAAAAGAAAAACAAGTATCATATATTAATGCATATGTATATGTATATGGATGGAGAAGGAAATGGCAACCCACTCCACTGTTCTTGCCTGGAGAATCCCAGGGACAGGGGAGCCTGGTGGGCTGCCGTCTGTGGGGTCGCACAGAGTCGGACACAACTGAAGCGACTTAGCAGCAGCAGCAGCAGCATGTGTATATGGAATCTAGAAACACAGCGCAGATGAACCTATGTGCAGGGCAGGAATAGAGACGCAGACCTCGAGGACAGACTTGTGCGCACAGGAGGGGACGGAGAGGGTGGGGCACATTGAGAGAGCAGCATTGACGTGTATACGCTGCCACGTGGAGATAGCTGGTGGGAAGAGGCCGTACGGCACATGGAGCTCGGCCTGGTGCCCTGTGGTGGCGTGACGGGGGGCAGGGGGGGAACGGAGTCTCAAGAGGGAGGGGACACGCACGTACACACAGCTGATTCACGCTGCCGTACAGCAGAAACTCACACAACACTGTAAAGCAATTATTTTCCAATTAAAAATAAAAAGTAAATTTAAAAAAGAGAGAAGCCAGGGCTTTCTCTGGGGAGAGCAGTGAGGATCGAGTGTCAGGAGCAGAAAGAGAGACCCCCACCAGGCAAGTGTGGGGTCAGGTGCTGCCTTTGTTTTAAATGTTGATGTTTTGCTCATTATGGAATTTTTCTTTCCCTTGAATTGTTTAAAATAAATTATTAACATATGATTTATCTTGATTGCTGAGTTATTTTGCACTCCCTAAGTTTAGTTACCGATGAGTGTCTCACTTATCTCACTCCAGTATCATCCCTGGTAAGGGGCCTGGTACATACAAGTGACAGAAAAGTTACCAGCCATTATGTGTTGAGTTGTGTCCCCCTAAAAGATATTGAACTGTGGTGTTGGAGAAGACTCTTGAGAGTCGCTTGGGCAGCAAGGAGATCAAACCAGTCAATCCTAAAGGAGATCAGTCCTGGGTGCTCATTGGAAGGACTGATGCTGATCCATGGGGTCGCAAAGAGTCGGACACAGCTGAGCAGCTGAACAAAAAGATGTTGAAGTCCTAGCCTCTGGGATCTCAGAATGTGGCCTTATCTGGAAATAGGGTCATTAGAGATGTAGTTGGTTAGGATGTGATCACTCTGGGGTAGACTGGACCCCTGATCTGGTGTGACTGATGTCCTTATAAAAATGGGAAATTCGGACAGAGACACGTGTGAAGGACAAAACATGAAGGCAGAGGTAAGGGTGGGTCATGCACGCATGCAAAGATCTATAGCAAAGAGGCAGAAGCTAAGAGAGAGGGAAGGAGCGGACTCGCCTTGCGATCCTAAGAAGGAAATGGCACTGTGGACACACTGATCTTAGACTTCTGGTCTCAGAACTGAAATGTTAAATTTCTGTGGCTTAAGCCACCCAGTTTGTGAAACTTTGTCACGGCAGCCCTAGCAGACTAATACATCATTCTGCATCTTACGGAGAGACAGTACCCCCATGTCAGTTGGTCAGAAGAGTCCTATTTCAAGCTTGTAGTCGGGAAACCTGGATCATTGCTCAGCCCAAAGATGTAACTATCAAGTCAAATGCCGAGGCTGTGGGGTGGGTAGGCTGGTTGTAGGGAGGATGAGGCAGTTGGAATGGAGCTGTGACCACTGTCAGGGCACAGCGTTCTATAAAAATGGCAGCCCCAGGACGGTCAGAGGAAAGAGCCCTCTGAGGGCAGGCGTGTGGTTGAAGCGAGGGGAGGTGTAGGGCAGGGAGGCCACTGCACATCCCCTCACAGGATGGCTGCTCATCATGGGCGGGAATTTACCCATCTGGGAAAAGCATCTCTGAGCTCCGCCTGCATCTGACCTCGAGACTTAACAAAGCCCCTACTGTGTGTGCTCAGCGCAGCACCAGTTTCTGTGTCAGAGAGAGTGTGTGTCAGAACGAGGGGTCCTATGAGAATGTCAGAATGCTACCGAGCCCACAGTCGCTCTGCTCGTCACACAACCAGCCAGTAAATCAGGTGAGTTGTTGGGGCAAGGAATGGCGATTCTTTTTTTCAGCTGCATCAGGTCTTAGTTGTGGCTCTTGGAATCTTTAGTTGCAGCATGTGGGGGTCTAGTTCCCTGACCAGGGATCAAACCGAGGCCCCCTGCTTTGGGAGCATGTCATCTTAGCCACTGGACCACCAAGCAAGTTCCAGGAATAGCGACTTTAACAGAAAGCTGGCAGACTGAGAAGATGGCAGACTAGGGTCTCAAAAAACCACCTTCCTTCAGTCCCAATTCTGCTCCTTTTATACAGAGGACGGGAGGGGGCAGAGCCCACAGCGGTGCCAACCAATGGCTGAGCAGGACTGCTAAGGTCACTCCCTAACTGTAGCTCGCTTGGGGGAGGGACCCTCTGCGATGCTGGCCAGTGGCTGAGCGGGAATCCCTAACAGCGGTTCACTAACAGCTGTGCATCTGCCCCGGGCCCATTACAAGAAAAAGGAGAGAGATGAATAACACAACTTCCTCAACCTTCTCTTAAGGTTGGTCTCTATGAGTAATTCATTCTTGATTTCTGAAAAGAAAGCAACAGAGAGGGAGGGAGGGAGGGTGTCTCCTGGACTCACCATGAACTAAGGGGCCTGGTTGGCTCTGGCTGCCTCTGGTCACTGACCCTGTGCACCAGTGACATTGTATATCTCGTGTGAAAGTTAATCCCTGAGAGTCGCTTCTTTTACTTACACAGAATATTTTTCTCATCATGTTAAGGTTCCTCTCTGACGGTTTGAAATCTGTTGCCTTTGGCTACCATCTTGGCTTTACGACCCAGGTTATTCTCTTGCTGTCTTTCTCCCCCTCTCGGTGGCTAGTGTGTATGTGATTGGTAACCTTTGCCTCATAATGCTTTCACTGTGTCCTGCCCATCATTTGTTGTGGACAGAAAGGAAGAGTGAGATAAGCAGAAACTCAGGGAGGAAGAAATCATAGGCCAGACTTTGGCTCCAGCCATAAGCACGCTGTCCAGTCCAGCTTCTACCAGAGGTGAGTGCTGGGTATGAGGGGTTGTCACATCAACAAAACTGCTCCTGGTTCCTCATGGGTCCTTGATCCCTGAGCATGTACATCATCAATCAGAATCTGGGCTAAGTGGCAAAATAAACCACCAATATTAAGTGTAATGGGTAGCTATTGTGTAGATGAAAATAGAAATATCTTAAAGTTTTCTGAAAGGTTTATCTATGATAGTTTTTCTTAAATTGAGGTCAATGGATCACTGGCATCAGAACCTCCTGGGACCCTTATTAAAAAGGTATATTTCTGTCCACTAGATCCATTGAGCTGGCATCTCTGGAGATGGGAATTTTAAGTAGGCTCCCCAGGTGATCTCTATGCATCTCTATGTTCGAAGTTTAGAACATTAGGTATCACATAATAAAATGGCAGGATGTTTTCCTGGCTTGAGTGCAAGAACTTCAGTGAGTCCTCTTTTACCATTTCTCGGTGGACTTCCCTTCCTCCCAGCCCTACTTTTTAAAAAAATATTTATTTGCTTATATGGCTGTGCCAGATCTTAGTCGCAATATGCAACGAAGATCTTCAGTCTTCCTTGTGGTCTGCAGGACCTTTAGTTGTAGCATGTGATCTCTGTTGTGGCATGTGGGATCCAGTTCCCTGACCAGGGATTGAATCTGGGCCCCCAGCATTGGGAGCATGGAGGCTTAGCTACTGGACCATCAGGGAAGACTCGCCGGCCGGCCTATTTTTTTACTAGCTTAAATGAGTTCTCTTCCCACTTCCTCAAAGTTTTCCTAACCCAGACCCATATCTGCCCACTTTAGATATTCTAGAATAGAGCCCAGCATTCATGGGATTATTTGGGTAGAATAATTAACCTAGAGTACCGATGTGGCACTTATTAAATACTTTTGTACCAAGAAAAAAAAAAATTACCTAGAGCTCCTCAGAGTTAAAAGGCTTCATACATAGAGACTTATTCAATACCTGAGAAGTTAAATTTAGTTGATGAACACTGCTTTGTTAAACCAAGAAGATCATCTTGGGTGATCTCAAGATATCCCACCATCTCCATGACTAGGGCTCAATTATGCCTTTTTCCTTCAAACAGTGTAGCTTTGGAAGTCTTTGTCATAGCCACTTAACCATTATCGTAACAGACTAATTTTCAGACTGAGTTGGGCACCTTTTTATTTTTATTAGATTTTTATTTCCTCTTTATAAAAATATGGTGAGATAAGTATTTGTCTATTTTATTATTTTTGTTTTGTTATTCTATTTTATCTTCTCACTGAGGGTGAGACACTTTGTACCTTGTCTGTAAAGGTAGGAAATGGCAAAGTTGGGACTGGGACTTGAATTCAGGTCTGTCTTCTTTAAGACCCTGGACTCTCTCCCCAACACTGTGTCCCCTCACTAGTGAGCAGCTCGTGTACAAATCACAGGCAAAAAGAGGTGTGCAGAGTCCCACTAGTTATCAGCCTAAGGACTGCCAGTTTGTTCTTTCAAAATTCAGTCCAAGGCCCATTTCTTCCACAAAGGCTAAGCCTCTGCCTTTAAATCCGGCAGGACTGATTGTAACCACTGATGGGTATTTAGCTCTCAGACTCAGATGTAGTGATCTTCACAGGGATTTTAAGTCTCCCTAGTGGACAGTAAACCCTTCCAGGGCATCACCAGCCCCACAGTCTGGAGTCTCGCGCCTCACATGGACCACAGCCCTCAGTGGATATTATGTCTCCGTGCAGGAGGTAAACTGGCCGCTGCTTTGTGGTCCTAACAAACCTCGGGGCCAGGGGCAGAGGAAGAGAGGCAATGGGGGATCCAATCTTTTTGCATCACAGTGTTCTCACGAATTCTGGGCACAAGCCCCAGGGGAGGCCCACGTGGCAAAGCTAGAGAGTCACGCACTGCAAGCATAAGACGCGTACACGCGCGGCCCTGTAGGCTGAGGTGAAGTAAACCCCGTGGAAATCCCGCCCCTCTGGCTCTGTTGCTGACAGACGTCCGCAGTGTTTTCCTCCCTGACATGTTTGTATTTCACTCTCAGTGTGGGCCCAGCACAGAATTTTCCATTTGTAGCTAGATTTGCTATCGGTCTAAAGTAGTTCCTTCTCAGATTCTCAAACTGTACATGGTTGTGAGCTAAGTGGTGCCCAAGAGGAACCTAATACTATGCAAAGACCCCTGAACTGCTCTCCCAGACCTCAAGTGACTAGACAATCCCTCTCGCTGAAGCACCTTCCAGGGACCAGGAACACCTTCAACACCTATTTTGCCTGTAAGAAGCTACTAGAAACCAGCTTCTTAAGTCACTATTGGTTTTCTGGTCACCAGTATTTCTAAAACAAAATAACTCATCAATGAAAAATAATTCAAAAACTTCACAGCTACTCCCTGAACAGAGTGGAGTCTGAGCCTTCTTAATCTTTATACCTCTAGTGACTAGCCTGACATTTTCTAGATGATCAAGAAACATTTGTTAATTTCAAATGATTTGCATCAATCCCCTGCATCAAAGCAAGACAACCGCCCCAAGTGGGAGCACACCACCAGAGCTAGCCTCTGGGAACCACAGGCATCCCACCCCTTCCACCCCTCAAAATCACCTGTGTCTTTACCCTTTTTCGTGCTAGGAACAAACAGTACCCATTGTGATTCAAGATGCTGAGAGGTGGTCAAATGCCTTTAATTAATTAAGGTGGATTAAATAACTGAAATAAAAGATTTCGAGTGCCCTGTTATTTAGCTTTCTATTTAAATACTCAGTGACTACCTGCTCCTTACAAGCCATGAATCATGCAGTGGATAAATGATTTAAGGTGACTACTAGATTATGCCCAGGAGGGCCTGTCAATATGGCTTGCTATCAACTGCCACTTTATATCAAGGCTAATGGAATGAAATGTAATATGAAATTCAGGTTTGGATAAAAATAAAATAGTGGTTGTCTATTGATTAAATTTACCTGAAAGTCTGACATAGTCATCGACCAAATGTTGTATTTCTGAATGAGTCATGTGCTTTTAAGAGACTGCCAGTAAAATACCGCCTATATTTTAGACTGATCCTGAAAGCTTCTGTTCTGTAGGTTAACTCCTGTGATGCTCAGCCCCAACATGCGACCCTATAGACTATAGCTCAGCACCAGGCTCCTCTGCCCATGGGATTCTCCAGGCAAGAATATTGGAGTGGTTGCCACTCCCTCCTCCAGGGGAACTTCATGACCCAGGAATCAAACCTGCGTCTCCTGCATTGGCAGGTAGGTTTGGTTTTGTTTTTACCACTAGAACCACCTGGGAAGCCCAAACATGACCAGTCAGGACTGCAGGCCTTGACTGATCCCTGGGCTGAGGACCCTCGGCTTAGACCACAGACCAGAGAGGGCCTTATGATAAGCTTATCCAAAGTTGACATTTCAAAGGACAGGATACCTTTCTGCTACACCATCTGCTGTAACAAATTACCACAAACTTAGTGACTTCAAAAAGCACAATTTTATTTTCTTACAGTTCTGGAGATCAGGAGTCTAAAATGGGTCCACAGGGCTAATGTCCCTCTAGACATTCCAGGGGAGAATTCCTCTCCTCTCCCTTTCCAGCTTCCAGAGGTTGCCTCATCTGCATCCTTAGGCTCTTGTCTGCCTCCTTTATCCTTAAGGCCAATAGCATAGCATTTTCTCTCCCCTCTGACCCCTTGCCCCTCTTATAAAGATGCTTGTGGTTACATGAGGCCCACCCAGATCATCCAAGACAACCTCCCCATCTCAATACCCTCAACTTAGTCACATCTGCCAAGGTCCTTGTGCCACATAAGGTCACATATGCCCAGGTACCAGAGCTTAGATTGGAGACATCTCTGGGGAACTTTTATTCAGCCTACCGTATTGTCAAAAGAGAAAATACTGTAAACAGACCACTGGAAATATTCCTATCTATTGACATAATCTTATCAATCTCCAGTGAGTGTGGCAGTAGGAGCACAAAGCCTGGGCCCAGGAATCACCCGGGTTCCATTCTGACCTGGCTCTGCTATTCACAAGCTCTGTAAGTCTGGACCAAAAAATTCATGAATGGTCATGTGGCTTAAGCATCAAAACCCAGAAGTGGCAGGAAATGAGGCAGGAGAGACAGAGGGTGATTGAACTGAAGTAGCACGCTCGGAATTCCACACACAAATGTGAGTTCTCCTCTGCCCTCTGTACCCCTGTGTTGTGGGTACCTGAGACAGCACTGCCATGAAAAACAACTGATGGATGAGACACTGACTCTTCAATTTCATGAACGTACCGTGGCAGCTGTTATGAAAACGATTTGTGCATCTCTGTCTTGCCCACTTGGGCTTCCCTGGTGGCTCAGATGGTAAAGAATCTTTCCCACTAATCCTACACGACTTGGACAAGGAGGCCAAATCTTGTTCTATTTTACATGCTCACAATACCTAATGCCTAATAGGTACATGCTTAGATGCACCTAATAGTTAAGAATTTACTAGACCCATGCTTATATGCACTTAAGAGTTGAGTCAGACCACTAATAAATTTTAAATTAAATGTTCTCTATTCACATAGGTAAACATAAATGTGAGTGAAACCATTTGTTTAGTAGCATATTTATAAACTTTCTCACCTTGTCTCTTTAGTAAATCTCTTTAGAAATAGATCCACTAATTTTAAATGTAAGATAAAACAGGCTCAAGAGAAATGTTAAAAACACTGTCAACTACAGCAGATGTCAGATCCTGCCCATAGCTTCTCCATATTCACCCCTAGGTGTGCCAGCCCGGCAGCCCCCAAATACAAGCCCCTCCCACTCCTCGCTGAGGGCTTTCTCTGGCCTCCAGTTGGCTGAGTGCTCAGGTAGATGCGTAGGGGAGTTCAAGTCTCCTGAGGTAGCCTTCAGCCAATGACTGACAGCTCATGGTCATTGTAGAACAGAGCCTCCATGGCCAATAGTGCCATTCTCCTCAATAACACATTTTTGTTGGCTCCCTTGTTCCATCTTAACCCCCCACCTCCCGCCATTCCCCTGCCAGTGCCTCTGGCATCACCACCCAAGTAAGCTACCTGAACTGAATCTGTGTCTCGGGGTCTGCTTCTGTGACCACAAGTCAAGGACAAGCTGTGGCCACCGGAAGCTAAAAGAGGCAGGGACTGGGTTCTCCCCCAGCCTTTGGAGGGAGCCCAGTCGGGTTTACACCTTGGTTTAAGCCCTCAGATATTGAGCTTCTACCTCCAGAACTGTGGGCATTCATTTCTGTTGTTTATAGTCACCAAACGTGTGGTCGTTTGTTATGGCAGCCCCAGGAAATGACTTATTCTGTAACTTTTACAGAGAGTAAGTCATTCCTTTTAGGAAAACTGAAGCAGCTTAAGAAGTGCTTATCTCTCTTAGATGCAGGATTTAATTCCTGTTTTGAAATGGAAACTTACATATTCAGAAGTAGTTACTTGAGGCAAATAACATTGTTCTCCTGCATAAAACCCTCCACTGGGTTGCCTCCAACTGAGACTAAAATCCTATCTCACTGGGGTACAAAGGGCTACAGAGCTCCTCCCGCCTCTCTACCTCCTCTTGTCCACACTCTCTGGCCACATAGACCTTCCTTCGAATCCTGAACAAGACTTAGAGCCTTGTCTTCAGCCTGGGAGGTACCCAGCATATTCTCAGAGTTTCAGACCCAGTCTATGGTTGCTTCTCTTTCACATGAGACTAAGGGGACAGAAATTTAGATCAGATGACGTCCCTGACATCCCCCAGCTCAGGGGACAGGGGAAAGCCCCCAGTCAGAGTCTCAGCTTTTCTGGTTATTACCAGGTGACCACAGACAGGCAGGTGACCCTCTCTGGGCCTCAGCCTCCAAATCTGTAGAAAAAGGGAGCTAGTGATGACACGGCCTGCAGACCCCTCCCTGTGTGACAGTCTTGGCTTACATGACTGCGTTTCATAGGTGGTGCCTCCTGCTCCTTCAGGGGTCACTTATGGAATTCCGGGATGCCCAACACACCTGTAAGAGTGGAAGGAGCAGGAAGTGCAAGGACCCAAGAAAGGAGGTCATGGATGGACTTCCTCCGTGCTCTCATGTGACCAGATCATGCTGATGGAGCACAAACCCTGACACCTCTTTGAACCAAGGCCTCAGAGCCGCATGCATCTCTTGAAAGGAAAAGAACATTGTTCTGGACAATTCTGGGAAAGATGCTGAGGAAGATTATTTTTGATCACAGACAAACTCAAAATATATTTGCTTCTTAATTCCTTGAATAAATGATTCATGGAATGCATGCATTTTAAGGAGCTGAATGCTTTTGGGTTGTTTTCCTGGAACCCTCCATTTCTGAACAGTCTCTAAAGACCAGTAATAAATATACACAGCTGCACAGCTAAGTGATCATGAGCATGCCCTTACGTGTCTGTTGCATTTGCTTTAGGAAAATTCATTAATAAATAAACATTTTCCATAAACATGCCAGATAAAACAAAGGTAATGAGATTCACTTTTAACAAGTCGATACTAAGAATAACAAATGATGACTTTTTAGGGGATTTTCCTGTAAGTTTCCTGAAAGCCTCATAAATCTCTTCCCTCACCTCCTTTTTTCCCTGACTATATTCTCCTGACTGAAAATACCCTCCTACAGTGAAAAATCCACAGTCAATTACACAGAGTTACAGAAAAGATGGTGAGAATGTGGAAAATAGCAAATAATCCTGGGAGAGTCTTCTTCACGTTCCAGTTCTCTTAATGCCCCCAAATGATCCAAAGCTGCAACCCCATGTCTTTTCTCAGGGTGACTGGTGTGGGATCGGCAGCCAGGGATGTAGTGTTAGTCTTCAGGAGATTTAGAAATGCTTTGTGCTGAAATGACTTCTCCCACTGACGCCGGCTTCCCTGGTGGCTGAGATGCTAAAGAATCTGACTCTGATGGAGGAGACCCGAGTTCAATTCCTGGGTTGGGAAGATCCCCTAGGGAAGGGAATGGCAACCCACTCCAGTATACTTGCCTGGAGATTTCCATGGACAGAGGAGCCTGGCGGGCTACAGTGGATGTGGCTGCACAGTCAGACACAACTGAGCAATTAACACTGGCTTCTGTGTCTACAATCCCTACAGTGTCTGGCACATCCTAAGAATTCAAATGAATGAATTACTTGAGTCTGAATTGGCCAAGGTAGAGGGTGACATTTGTTTTGGCCAACAAAGTATATGCAGTGGTCTCCGGGATGAAAAAGGGAATCCAACCAGGCTTCCATAGCTTGATACACATATTCTCTAAGTTTAAAATAGTCATGGAGAGAGCAGAGATTTGGAATCTTACAGACTTTGTTGAATCCAAGCTCTACACATACAAACAAATTGTTTGAGCTTGCATGAGAGATTTAAAATCCCCAAGCCTACATTAAAATTTTTTTTTATTTTTGGCCATGCCACATGGCGAGTGGGCTCTTAGTTTCTGGACCAGTGTTTGAACCCACTCTCCCTGCACTGGAAGGTTAGAGTCTTAACCACTGGACCACCAGGGAAATCTCCCCAAGCTTATATTTTATTCTCCTCCATCAAGGACTATAATATTCGCTAAATCACAGGATGGTTGAGGAATAGAATAAAATATCTTATGTAAATTATCTAGCACAGCATTGAACACAACTGGTGCTCAATGTAGTTTAGGTTTTCCTCCCAACTCACCCCTATACACTAACCCCTTGGCTCTGATTCCTTTTCTTTTCATTCATATTCCTCAAGTAACCCAAGTAGGGAAAAAAGGTGCTTAACAACCTACACAGAACAATTTTCTCTTATTAAGCTCATTGCATGGTGATTTATCAAAGTTTGTATTATCTGTTTTGCAACTTGGAGTTTAGAATCTGGAAAAAAGAACCATTCTAAGCCACAAAGAATTTCCATCTATACAAAGTTTGAAGATGTGCATTCACCTTTTTCAAGGCTAGCCCTTGTTTGGTAAAAAATCTCTAAGTGTTCCTTTAATTTTATAGATCTAAAAGAAGATACTCTATTATTTTTCCTAGTATTTGGACATAACCATTGACATGGACGCAGTTTTAATACTGAGAAGATAATTTGCTTAAAGAACTGAAACATTACTAGAATTAATTGAGCCAAGGCTATTTAAGAATTTCTTGCCTTTTGGGGCGGGGATATTGAGGAAAGGGTTCTGGCAATGTCTCAGCTCTGTGTAACTTCAGAGGGCGGTGTGCTCTGAAAACTGTGGAAAACCTAGGTTGGAGACTTAGTGCAAGATAGAAAGAAACAGTATTTCCTACCAGACTATTCTTCCCACCAGAAGAGAGTGCGTGGAAAGCACCTGGCCAGGGTTTGGCACAGCCCAGCATGGACTTGGTATCAACTATCATGGAAGACATCACTAATGAATAAATAATCCAAAAGAAACTGATATCAAGCTGTTACACACCTGTGTGTAAGAATGGGCTGTCTCTATGGGTAGTGGATATTTCTCTGGCTAGTTATTGAGAAAAGAGAGTAAATTCTGGGACAGGAGTCAAGGGCTCCAGAGTGGACCTTAGACTAGGATGTGGACAGAACATCTCTTTTCTCCCTGTGCCTCATGATAGCCGGGCGCCGACCATCCTGGGGGGCAATCCGTGGAGGAGGACCAGTTCTGGAGCTTTGGCAGAGCTTGCACAGGTGGGGCCATGAAGAAGCAGCACACAGAGCAATGTCCAGAAGCAGTAAAGGCACGGGCGCCACGGCTCTCAGAGAAGGTGCCGCCCAGGAACACAAGGACCCACGGAGAGCACGCAGCACAGGCTAAAATCTCTTCACACACACGCCGAGGTCCAAGCCAACACTGTTTGGGTTATAGACCTAACCTAAACACGGGGTATACTCAGCTTGGGCTTGGATATTTTGCTTACACACAGATTGTGTCCGTCACTGTGCTCATCTCAATTCATTTGGTCGAGGTGGTTTCCAAACCCATTTTAAAGAGCAGAATCTGAGCGAATTGAAAACTTCCATACCTACTCACCAAACCTGGCATTCCACATCAGCCGAGCCAGTGAGCAAACCTGGAATTCCTATGCTTACTTTGACAAGGCTTTTTTCTGCATTATGCCTTTAACACAAAAATTATGAAAGGAAGAAAGTGTGTGGAGTCCGGTCCAGCTATGATATTATTTATTCACCAGATATAAATTATTTCTCCATTGTAAATACAATCCTGAATTGTGCTTTAGTGGCAAGACTGGTTCTATGTTTTATTGGTGGAGGAAGCCCCTGAGATTCCCGCAAACCTTTGCTCGGTTGGAAAGCAGGACGCTTCTGTGAGGCTGTTCACCCTCTGCCTGATCACATTTCCAGACGCCAACCCAGCAAAACAAGGCAGAAAGAAAATCACCAGAGGCATATCCAATGCACAAGATAAACAGAAGCTACTGGAAAGACGTGTAGGATCAGTAACGAAACAAACAAAAAAAAGAACCGCAGAGCCCAGTTGGAACAAGGGAAGAAATCACTCACCACTCAGCAGGAGAATCACTGCACTTCACCGGGGCAGGTGAGCTGGGCATGTTTGCCTGTTAAATCATTACTGGGATTTAAAGAACCTGCATGAGGCAAGGCCACAGATTGATTCGCATGCTATTTATAATTCCTTAACAGTTTGATGTTTTGCAGTCAGAAAAATAGATCACAGGAATGATTCACTGAAAAAAAAAAGAAACATATATATTTAGTTCTCTCTGCTGAATAAAGTGGCACAACCACCTTTTGCATTTTTTCCAATGCCATGAAAATGTGTTTTCATTATGCATCACATTATATAAAACGTGGTGCTGAGAAGATTCCTGCTTCCCTCCCTAGGCAGGAGTGGAGGAAACAGCCTGAGTATGGAAATTGGGCCTCCCACAAACCATGCGTGGGGGCCCATCCAAGACTCAGAGGGAGACCAGTGTCATAAGCTCAAGGGCCTTCAGACTCTCTCTTCAGAGGGGCCTGGAGACCAGGAAAGAGGTGTTCAAATTGCCCTTAAACCCTGTCTCTAGAGAGCTCGGCCTGGACCACTTCATGAGGTTTTCTTGGGAAAGGAATCAAGGAGAAGGGTGGAGGTCAAATTCATGTATGACCTTGAAGCCCTGTCTACCACCTAGGAAGCTACAAGCTGACCACCGGCACCGGCTCTGTGGCAGGAATTCCTGTCCTTTGCCAGGGGATCACCTGGAATAAGAGTCAATTACATTTTACAGTGAAGCACCTTTGTTCTCTTACTCCAGGTCTGAAGGACAGTCTAGCTACATTTTCAAACTATGGCTTCTGGAGAGCGTTGAAGAATTCTGTAGAGGTATATAATCTCCCACTTGAGGAATGGTAGGTCTGGTTTCCTGGTGGCTCAGATGATAAAGAATTGCCTGCGAGGTAAGAGCCCTAGGTTTGATTCCTGGGTTGGGAAGATCCCCTGGAGAAGGGAATGGCTACCCACTCCAATATTCTTGTCTGGAGAATTCCATGGACAGAGGAGCCTGGTGGGGCTACAGTCCATGGCCTGGCAGGGCTACACAATCCATGGGGTCCCAAAGAGGCTGGACATGACTGAGTGACTAAGCCCACATGGACATCTGCCAACCAGGAGCTGGCTTCAGGGAAAGTGTGTGTTCTGAATCACCCACGACCATCACTGGCACTTTCTGTCCCTTTCCCTGGGCCACTCTGCTCCATCTGACACTGGGAACCTTCCAAAGCTGAGCAATTCCTCAGTGCTGGTTGAACTTAAGGGAAGAAGACTGAACCTCCCCCCCAACCCACTCTGCCCAGCAAGGGCCTATTATTGGTGGCTCTCTAAAATACTGATATGTAAAAAAAATAAATAAATAAAAAAAATAAAATAAAATACTGATATGTCCTCATTAGGCTATACATCCCTTGAGGTAGGAGTTTTTGTTTATTCATGAGCATCTATCTCCCATAGTCTGGAACATGACGTTGCACACCTACAGGGGTGTGACTGCTACTTACTGATTGATTGATGGAGGCCTTAGACTAATTCACCCCTTCACATGCAAACTTCCTCTGCATTGTCTGGAAGCCCAGAGGCCAGAGAGAGTTCAACTCACTCATTTTCCTTCTGCTCTCAGCATCACGTCCAGAAACCAGATATTTGAAGCACCAGTTCTATCCTTGACACCAGAATGCCTTCATTTCCACAGCCGAGTCTCTGAATGCCCTTCTCTCTTGTGCTCATGCTGTCGCTCAGTTATGTCCAACTCCTTGCAGCCCCATGGACTGTAGCCTGCTAGGCTCCTCTGTCCCTGGGATTCTCCAGGCAAGGATACTGGAGTGGGTTGTCATTTCCCCCTCACCTTCCCGACCCAGGGATCGATCCCGTGTCTCCTGCGTCTCTTGCGTTGCAGGTGGATTCTTTCACTGCTGAGCCACAGGGAAGCCCTTGTCTTCTTCTCTCTGGCGTTTCATAATAAGAACCCTAAATAGTAATAATTCATTTGTTATGCCCTGTGCTAAAGAAAGTAGTGCCCTTCTGGGAGGTGTATGTGTTTTAAAGAAGGGATCCCCAGCCTCCTGAATTGCATGCCTAATGATCAGAGGTGGAGCTGATGTAACTATAATAGAAATAAAATGCATAATAAATGTCATGCTCTTGAATCATCCTGAAACCATCCTTCCACCACCCCAGTCCATGGAAAAATTGTCTTCCACAAAACCATTTCCTGGTGCCAAAAATGCTGGGGACTACTGTTTTAAAGAACATAGGCTAAGTGAAATGACCTTGACTTATTGAAATTACAGTCCAGAAAGCAAACAGGACTCATCCCACATGGGACTAAGCTTGCAATTGTTTCTCAGAAATAGATAAGTTCTGGAACAAATCTAATTACTTGATGTCTAATCTGCCAGTTTCAATAGGTCATCCTTCATTACTTGAGAGCATCTTAATTTCACAAGACAACTGGAAATGCTAAAGTTCTGAACATCATGATTACTCACAAAATAGTTTACTATAGGAAGTTTGTAACTGAGCAATGCAAATTTTTCTGTTCATTTTTCTGATCCTTTTAGTTTCAAAGTAGAAATAGAACATCTATATGGGCCTCAAATGCCAATATCTTGAAGCAAGGATTTTACCTCAAAATCATATAGTACGTGAAAATTCAACATAGTGTTACTAGAAAATCACAGGCACACAATTGTATCAATCATTTCTATCTTTGGTCACTGAGATGTTCAGTCTTGTCAAATATTTTTAAAACTTAGCAAATTTTCACCAGTGTTATATAATGGGAAAGAATGAAACATTTGAAACTAAGGGGACAAGGTTAAAGTCTTGTTCTGACAATTTTCCAGCTGTATAACTTGGGACATATCCTTGAATGCTCATAGCTCCATTTTCCTGTTCTGTAAAATGTGAAAAATAATACCTATTTCATAAGATAGCTATGAGCATTAAGTCAGATAATAAATGTGGAAATGATTAAATAGAGCACTCTGTAAACTAGAAATTATTGCACCATCATCACTTTTCTTCATTTGAAAAGTCATAGTGCCAAGGTATGCATGGCCCTAAATTTGGTATCTTAATAGATCAAGAAAGAGTCCCATTAAAAAAACATTGTATTTTAATTAGCATATTTTATAATTCTCTGGAACACTATCTCTAACACTCAAGGACACTGGTTTTACATTAACTAATATAGTTCAAACATTCAAAGCACTTAGCTCCTGAGGATACTGTCTAGAAAGTTTGACATGGTCACCTAAGAGTAATTAAATGAATGAGCAGTAGCACCGGCAGTGAGAGGCCTCCTCATCTTGCCAGGTGGTTGGTTTTCGATGTGTAAATTTACCCTGGGCTTTTCTTTGTCTGGTCCTTTGATACTGAGAGAAAGACCTAGTTTATGCAGAAACCACTTCAAAATTATCTCAGAAAGATGAGAATAGCATATATTTTTTTCCCCCATCAGCACGAGTCAGCCTCAGGTATACCTGTGTCCCCTCCCTCTTCATCCTCCCTCTCACCTCCCACCCGATCCCACCCCTCTGGGCTACTACAGAGCCCCACTTTGAGTTCCCCGAGTCATACAGAGAATTCCTGTTGGTTATCTATTTTACACATGGTAGTGTATATGCTTCCATGTTACTTTCGCCATTCATCCCACCCTTTCCTTCCTCCCACTGCCAGCATCCATAAGTTTGTTCTCTATGTCGGCGTCTCCATTGCTGCCCTGTATAAATAGGTTCATCAGTACCATCTTTCTAGATTCCATATACAGAGAATAGCATATATTTTTTCAAGTGTAGGAGAAAAAGCATTTTGTGTCTTCATTGATCATGCATATCAAGACTAAGAAATCCAAGGTTTTTTAAGGAAAATGCTTTGTAAAACTTTTTTAAAAAATATTTATTTATTTGGCTGTGCCAGGTCTTAGTTGTGGCATGTGGGATCTGATTTCCTGACCAAGGAACAAACCTGGGCCCCCTGGATTGGGAGCAGAGTCTTAGCCACTGGACCACCACAGAAGTCCCTGTAAAACTTCTCTAAGAAAGAAATTCCTATGAAAGAATAAAAGGAAATTATATCTCAAAAAAGAGGGACAAAGTAAGAAAGGTTATGTATTCAGTGTTTAGAGTAACTTTATATGCAGAATCTTTGGAACAATGTTTATACACTTGGCTTTTTTGGTTTTTTGAACTTCTCTAATAAGACATTATGAGGGTTTGTTTTTTGGTTTTTTTTTCTAATCATCAGTTCAAGATGGCGGAAGAATAAGACGGAGAGACCACTTTCTCCCCCACAAATTCATTAAGAGATCATTTGAATGCTGAGCAACTTCCACAAAACAACTTCTGAACACTGGTGGAGGACACCAGACACCCAGAAAGGCAGCCCATTCTCTTCGAAAGGAGGTGAAAGTGAAAGTCACTCAGTCATGTCCGACTCTTTGTGACCCAGGCCAGACTTCTGGAGTGGGAAACCTTTCCTTTCTCCAAGGGATCTTCCCAACCCAGGGATCAAACCTGGGTCTCCCACATGGCAGGCGAATTCTTTACCAGCTGAGCCACAAGGGAAGCTCCATCAAAAGGAGGTAGAGCAAAATATAAAAGACAGAAAGAGAGACAAAAGAGTTTAGGGATGGAGACCTGTCCTGGGGAGGGAGTTGTGAAGGAGGAGAAGTTTTCACACAGTAGGAAACCCTCTCACAGGCGGATCTGTTTTAGAATCTCAGAAGGCAACATAACCTGGGAAGAAAAAAAAAAAAAACCAAAACCCACAGAATACAAGTCTAACAGCAACTGTGGAAAAGGGGATTTTCCTGTGAAAGGCTCTAACCTAACAACCTAACATGCAGACTGGTCTGCTCACAGAACAAAGGATTGAGTGAATACCAAAGGAGAGCTAGCCAGCTGCATACCAGCCCCTGCCCGCCCGGAGGCCGAGAGGCAGGCTTGCGACAGCCAGAGCCAGAAGGCAAGGAGCTGCTGCAATCTCAGCCCCAGAGATTCGGGCATCTTCAACCAAACTGTGAGCAGGCTCCCAGCTGCTAACCACGTCTTCCTGAGATCCTGAATGGTTGACATCCACCAGGAGGGTCACAGCCTGAGGTCAGCTCTCCAGAGGATACACACAGTACACCTAGGACAGTGCTCTCATGGGGCACCTGTAAAACCAAGTGGCCGGGACTGGGGAGGTGATTAAGATGCATGGCCCACCTAGGACAGTACGCTTGCCAAGCACCTGGTCGCCTGAGCTGCTCAGATCTGGGAAGGGCACAAAATGCACGCCCAACCCACAGAGACTGAGCCAGAACTGTGTCTGAGTGTCTCCGGTGGAAGTACAGGGGCAGTGGCCTGCCGCAGGGACAGGGGCTCTGGGTGCAGCAGACCTGGGTATGACAGAAGCCCCCTAGGAAGTGGTCGCCATTAACCCCGCCATAGAACCAGCAGAACTTACACAGGACTGGGAAAACAGACTCTTGGAGGGCATAAACAAAACCTTGTGCACACCAGGACCCAGGAGAAAGGAGCAGTGACCCCACAAGAAACCAACCCAGACATGCCCATGAGTGTCCAGGAGTCTCTGGCACAGGCGTGTGTCAGCGGTGGCCTGCTGCAGGGTTGGGGGCACTGAGTGCAGCAGAGCGTGCGTGGCACCTTTTGAAGGAAGTCGCCATTATCTTCATTCCCTCCACCATAGTTTGGCCTTGGGTCAAGCAACAGGGAGGGAACACAGCCCTGCCCATCAATAGAAAATTGGATTAAAGATTTATTGAACATGGCCCCGCCCATCAGAACAAGAACCAGTTTCCCCCGTCAGTCTTTCCCATCAGGAAGCTTCCATAAGCCTCTTATCCCTATCCATCAGAGGGCAGACAGAATGAAAACCACAGTCACAGAAAAATAACCAAATTGATCACATGGACCACAGCCTTGTCTAGCTCAATGAAACTATGAGCTATGCCGAGTAGGGCCACCCAAGAATGACAGGTTATGGCAAAGAGTTCTGACAAAACGTGGTCCCCTGGAGAAAGGAATTGCAAACCACTTCAGTATTCTTGCCTTGAGAACCCCGTGAACAGTATGCAAAGGCAAAAAGTATTACACTGAAAGATGAACTCCCCAGGTTGGTAGGTGCCCAAAATGCTACTGGAGAAGAGTGAAATACAAAATGAAGCAAGTCAAAGGGTAACAGAGTTTTGCCAAGAGAACACACTGGTCATAGCAAACACCCTCTTCCAACAACACAAGAAAAGACTCTACACATGGACATGATCAGATAGTCAACACCAAAATCATATTGATTATATTCTTTACAGCCAAAGATGGAAAGGCTCTATACAGTCAGCAAAAACAAGCCCAGGAGCTGACTTGGCTCAGATTATGAACCCCTTATTGCAACATTCAGACTTAAATTGAAGAAACTAGGGAAAACCACTCGACAATTCAGGTATGACCTAAATCAAATCCCTTACGATTATACAGTAGAAGTGACAAATAGATTCAAGGGATTATATCTGATAGACAGAGTGCCTGAAGAACTATGGACAGAGGTTTGTGACATTTTACAGGAGGCAGTGATCAAGACCATCCCCAAGAAAAAGAAATGCAAAAAGGCAAAATGGTTGTCTTAGGAGGCCTTACAGATAGCTGTGAAAAGAAGAGAAGCTAAAGGCAAAGGAGAAAAGAAAAGATATACCCATTTGAATGCAGAGCTCAAAAGAATAGTAAGGACAGATAAGAAAGCCTTCCTCAGTGATCAATGCAAAGAAATAGAGGAAAACAATAGAAAGGGAAAGACTAGAGATCTCTTCAACAAAATTAGAGATATCAAGGGAACATTTCATGCAAAGATGGGCACAATAAAGGACAGAAATGGTATGGACCTAACAGAAGCAGAAGATATTAAGAAGAAGTGGCAAGAATACACAAAAGAACTATTACAAAAAAATATCTTCATGACCCAGAAAATCACAATGGTGTGATCACTCACCTAGAGCCAGACATCTTGGAATGCGAAGTCAAGTGGGCCTTAGGAAGCATCACTATGAACAAAGCTGGCGGAGGTGATGGAATTCCAGTTGAGCTATTTCAAATCCTAGAAGATGATGCTGTGAAAGTGCTGCACTCAATATGCCAGCAAATATGGAAAACTCAGCAGTGGCCACAGGACTGGAAAAGGTCAGTTTTCATGCCAATCCCAAGGAAAGGCAATGCCAAATAATGTCCTAACTACCAAACACTTGCACTCATCTCACATGCTAGCAAAGTAATGCTCAAAATTCTCCAAGCCAGGCTTCAACAGTACGTGAACCATGAGCTTCCAGATGTTCAAGCTGGATTTAGAAATGGCAGAGGAACCAGAGATTAAATTGCCAATATCCATTTGGCATTGCCAATATCCATTTGGCATTGCCAATTTGATATTGCCAATATCAAAAAAGCAAGAGAGCTCTAGAAAAACATCTACTTTTGCTTTTTTGACTATGCCAAATACTTTGACTCTGTGGATCACAACAAACTGCGGAAAATTCTGAAAGAGATGGAAATACCAGACCACCTGACTTGCCTCCTGAGAAATCTGTATGCAGGTCAGGAAGCAACAGTTTGAACTGGACATGGAACAACAGACTGGTTCCAAATTGGGAAAGGAGTACATCAGGGCTATATATTGTCACCCTGCTTATTTAACTTACATTCAGAGTACATCACGTGAAATGCTGGGTTGGAGGAGGCACAAGCTGGAATCAAGATTGCTGGGAGAAATATCAATAACCTCAGATATGTAGATGACACCACCCTTATGGCAGAAAGCGAAGAAGAACCAAAGAACCTCTTGATGAAAGTTAAAGAGGAGAGTGAAAAAGTTGGCCTAAAACTAAACATTCAGAAAACTAAGATCATGGCATCTGGTTCCATCACTTCATGGCAAGTAGATGGGGAAACAATGGAAACAGTGACAAACTTTATTTTCTTGGGCTCCAAAATCACTGCAGATGGTGACTTCAGCCATGAAATTAAAAGATGCTTGCTCCTTGGAAGAAAAACTAGACAGTATATTAAAAAGCAGAAAGATTACTTTACCAACAAAGGTCCATCTAGTCAAAGCTATGGTTTTTCCAGTAGTCATGTATGGATGTAAGAGTTTGACTATAAAGAAAGCTGAGCACCAAAGAATTGATGCTTTTGAACTGTGGTGTTGGAGAAGACTCTTGAGAGTCCCCTGGCCTGCAAGGAGATCCAACCAGTCCATCCTAAAGGAAATCAGTCCTGGGTGTTCATTGGAAGGACTGATGCTGAAGCTGAAACTCTAATACTTTGGCCACCTGATGCGAAGAACCTACTCATTGGAAAAGACCCTGCTGCTGGGAAAGATTGAAGGCGGGAGGAGAAAGGGACGACAGAGGAAGAGATGGTTGGATGGCATCAGCGACGCGATGGACATGAGTGTGAGTAGGCTCTGAGAGTTGGTGATGGACAGGGAAGCCTGGCATGCTGCAGTCCATGGGGTCGCAAAGAGTCGGACATGACTGACCGACTGAACTGAACTGAAGGAAAATTGAAAAAAAATATTTTCTACTGTCTCATTTGATGGCAAAAGAGAAAGAAAGCAAATCAAAGGAATATGGTAAAATTATAGACTGTAGTTGAATATTTCCAGTGACCTGATAGGTTTTTCCAAGGTTGTTGTTCAGTTGCTCAGGTGTGTCTGACTCTTTTCGACCCCATGAACTGCAGCACACCGGGCTTCCCTGTCCTTCACCATCTCCTGGAGCTTTCTCAAACTCATGTCCATTGAGTCAGTGATGCCATCCAACCATCTCATACTCTGTTGTCCCCTTCTCTTCCTGCCTTCAATCTTTCCCAGCATCAGGGTCTTTTCCAAAGAGTCAGTTCTTCCCATAAGGGAGCCAACGTATTGGAGTTTCAGCTGCAGCATCAGTCCTTCCAATGAATATTCAGAGTTGATTTCCTTAAGGATTGACTGGCTTGATCTCCTTGCAGTCCAAGGAACTCTCAAGAGTCTTCTCCAATACCACATTTCAAAAACATCAGTTCTTCAGCACTCAGCTTTCTTTATGGTTCAACTCTCACATCCATACATGACTACTGGAAAAACCATAGCTTTGACTAGATGGACCTTTGTTGGCAAGGTAATGTCTCTGCTTTTTAACATGCTGTCTAGGTTTGTCATATAGGTAAATTTTATTTAATTCTACTGAGTCATATTGCGCTGTTCAAACCAGAACTGTGTGTTAAATTGTATTTCTTTATTTGCCTATCATCACAATTCAATAATAGTTAATAATAAGAGTTACCATGTATCATCATTTACAATGGGCCACATACTATGTTAGCATCTTTACCTACATTATGGCTTTAAATCTCCAAAATGGCATTTGAAGTACACACCATTCTTATTCATACTTTCTAGCATGAAAAATTAAGTGATCATACCTAAGGTCACACATCCAATAAAAGGAAGATTCCAGGTTACATCAGTAGCAGTGCTAACGACTTATCACTTAGCACATATGGTGCTACCAAATGCAGAAAGTGCTTATTGGATATTAGCTGATTACAGTTTTGATTGAATATAATGAAAATATACTGACTTATAAAATGTTATCTGCCACATGACTGTATTTTTATAGATTTGAGTTAAAAAAATTGAAGTTATATTGCATGTATAATGTTTGATTAGTTTCAGATAGCCAAACTAAGCCTAGACTAGGAAACTTGCACCTAGCTCTAATAAGTAATCTATATTCTGACATCATTTTACTTTTGAACAGCTAAATTACATAGGGGACTAGAATCCCAGACAAGGCTCTGAGGAGAATCTCTTCCATGCTTAATATGCAATGATTAAAGGGTGAAATAGCCCTAACCTTGAATTCTCTCACAGTTTAGGTTTTGTCCTGAACATTACATTTATGCTGTACTTTTGTTTCATTTTGGTGTAAAGAAAGGAACTCTTATAGGCAATGCCTATTGAGCTGTTGTGGTCAAATATTTATTAAAAAGACCGTATTGATTTGCAGATTATGACTGACCACATATGAACCCTTCTTTCCAGTGACATTCTTATTTAAGGTATTGATTAAGGGCTTTTCATGCAGAAAGCATTTCTCTTGTCAGTTCAGTTATGCTGGCTTTTGTAATAAGCTAATTTGATTTCCTTTTTTAACCTTTGTTTGATTAGGGGAACGACATTTGCATTAAAATTCAAGAGAGATGAAGTCTGCCATCGATCTTGACTTCCTCATGGACCTCTTGTACTGAGTGAAAGATGATTTAGAGAATGTCAAGAGTCTTGGAACAACCATAATGAGAGAGGGAAAAAAATCACTTCAAACTTACACACCAGTAAGGGCTTATTTGACAGAAAGGGCAATTGCGTTTGGTGGATGTATTTTAGAGAAATCAAATTCAGGAAGTTTAATTTTGTTCTTAGGGCAAGTCATGAAGAAAGCTGTAAGATGAACTGCCATTAATAAAGTACTCCCTAGTTAAACCAAAACATTTCCAAACAACTGAAGAGGTTAAACAAAACATGTATGTTGTTACTTGCCACGAAGGAGGAAGAAAAGTAAATTCTAATATTTCTTTATAAACATGTTCCTGGTAAAATGCTAACTTCAAACAAGTTTGTGGCTAAATAGACTTAATCCTTTTCATACTGTTCATGGGGTTCTCAAGGCAAAAAAGAAAGAAAGCTTAGCACCAAAGAATTGATGCTTTTGAACTGTAGTGTTGGAGAAGACTCTCGAGAGTTCCTTGGACTGCAAGGAGATCAAACCAGGGAATCAGTCCTGAATATTCATTGAAAGAACTGATGCTGAAGCTGAAACTCCAATACTTTGGCCACCTTATGAGAAGAACTGACTCACTGGAAAAGACCCTGCTGCTGGGAAAGATTGAAGGCGAGAGGAGAAGGGGACGAGGATGAGATGGTTGGATGGCATCACCGACTCAATGGACATGAGTTTGAGCAAGCTCAGGGAGTTGGTGATGGACAGGGAAGCCTGATGTGCTGCAGTCCATGGGGCTGCAAAGAGTCAGACACGACTGAGCAGCTAAACTGAGAGTTAATCCCCTATTGCTGTCTCTGAGAATTGTGGAGATAAAACCATGTCAGTTCAAGTCCTCCACTGGCGTTGTTATTGTTCAGTCGTTCAGTCATGTCTGATTCTTTGTGACCCCATGGACTGCAGCACACCAGGCTTCCCTGTCCTTCTCCTCCAGGAGCTTGCTCAAACTCATGTCCATTGACGTCGATGATGCCATCCAACCATCTCATCCTCTGTTACCCCTTCTCCTCCTGCCCTCAATCTTTCCCAGCACCAGGGTCTTTTCCAGTGAGTCAGCTCCCCCAGACTTAATCAGTCCTCTTTCACAATAACACTCAAAAATATGTGCAACTTCTTACAGTTGCCTTTGACTCTGGATCCTTTTCCTAGGGAGGAAATCAATGTGTTTTGTGGCTTCAATAGCTTAGTTCCATTACTTATTCCTGAAATCTCCTCCAAAGATCTCTATTTGGATCTTTTCTGGCAATGAAGACTCTTTCCATTTTATGAGGAGTTTCACTGGGCTGGGGATTTTTAGTTCAAGAGAAATTCACCTAAAATGAACCTAGGGATGTAGTAAATGCTCAGTGGGATACGTGGAAACTGTATCACATGGGCCCACCCATTCCTTTTGCAATAGCGACTCAGAATGTTTTTCAGCTGACACAATGTAGGAGTTAGAAAAATCAAAAGACAAGAAAGGGGAACAACTTGCAAGCAATTGGTTGCAAAATTTCTGGTTCCCAATATAATTGGAAACTCTCTTAGCTCAATTGGGTAAATTCTCATGATTCTAGGTCACTTGGAAGAACTTTGAGGGTCAGTAGGTCTTTGTTAATTTCTTTCTTTCTCTGGAAAAGTCATTGAGCATATTTACTGAAAGTAATTTTCCATTATCCATTGTTCTGCCAGAGGTGATTCATGTCCAGTCCCGTTTCCCGATTTTACAGCTTAAAGTTGTGGCTTGACTCTCTTTTTATATTAGTTCTTGAATTAATGTAAATTGATATATTTCTCCTTGAAAATAACATAAGCTAAGATACTAGGAAATCAACTTCTTAAAAACCCAATTCAATCTGGAAGTATATAGTTGACTTTTGGCCTATGGCACTAGAGGTAAATCTAATGTTTCCTTTCTTCTGTGAGTAATGTTACACAATTATACATATTTTAAGGACTGCAGATAAAATATGATTACTCAGAGAAAGACCGATGTTCAGCTGATATCTATGGTTCTACAGCAATAATTAGATTCTAATTAGGAAAGAATAAGAACCACTGAACACCAGAAGCAAGGACTGTAAAGAAGGTACAGGCTTGTCTTGTTATAGACGAGGAAATTCGGTCCAAGAGAGGGAACTCCTTTGTGAAATACTTCCAAATTAATAAAATGAGACAACTACAGTTTACTTTCAAATTCCATGAAGTTAGGTTCTTTTCCAGTAAATATGGCACCACTTAATCTTACGTCTAGCAAATAATTGAGATGAAAAATGTTCCACTGATGGCACCAAGCTTTCATACCGCTAGTAGTATGGAAGTAGATTATCCATAAAACATGGCAGAAGAATTTAAGGAAAGTATTTTCATATGTCCCATATGGGCAAACCATTAACTGTTCTTTCATGTTGTGAACCCAAAAGTATCTCTATTATATTTTATATTGTGTTAAAATCAATATAATATAATATGAAATTCATCCAGAGGATAACATATTTATGTATTCCCAAGGCATTTTTAGTTGAGACATTTATTTGGACTTTAATTTAAAAAATAACACTGCTTAGCTTCTGCCTGCATTGTTCCTCCCGTTTTATTACAGCCCCCAGTCCTGGCACCTGGGAAATTCATCAGACTCATCCCTGTGGAGGTTTAGAGGGCAGACACATCATTTTTTTAAATCTTCAGTTGCCCTTCAAATCCGTTGAACAGAATTCCTTATCTCCTAACAAAGATTTAACTAGAGTATTTTATGTGTAATTCATCAGAATAGCTGCTAAGATGTTCAATTTTGTTTCTAAAAGGTAGGAGCGTTGTGGCAGACAAGCCTGAGGTTTAAAAAGCCTGATTCTGCTTGCCTTTCATTTTCCCTGTGGCCTCTGAAGTGTGGTTTATTGGTAACCACCACGTTACTATTCCTGTCTCAACTGACTCCTCATTACTCAAAGCCAATAATAATTGCTAAATATGACTAATATCATGTGGAAGGTCGCAAAGTTCACTGCTAACCTTCATTCCAGCTCAAAATGTTTTCAAGGTTAATAGATTGATTTCGAGCCGAGATATGATGCATTTATAAAATGGGAGAAAATGAAAAATTTGGCATCACCAATATGTGAATAGTTTTAAATGATTCATTTGTTACATTTGGACTGTAGCCATGAAATTCATTTGATATATATCACATAGTTATATTCTAACCTAGACACTGGAAAATAAATTAATGATACATTTTAACATTAGACAATTTTACGAACACACACACACACACACACACACACACACACACACACTAATCGAGGATGAGAATCAGGGCATTATAACTTACTGGCTATTCCAGCTGCGGGATATTAGGCATTTAAGACAGAGTCTGACCACTTTCAAAGACTGAGACTGCTCTAACACATAGCTAAGTTACAGCCGTGACCCTAAGAGGCTAGTTGCCAAATGTGTCCCTTGGTGTCCTTGCTTGGAGGAAAGACAAATGAAATCCCTGACCTCATCTCACTTCTGTGCTTCCTGCAGCTTTTGGCACCCAGGTTCCGGCCCACAGAATCTCCTGTTTTGCCCACACCCTTGATTGGACTCATTAAGGTTTCTAGGGTCCCAGAGAGACCTTAACCACCGCCTTTCTGATCCTGCCCCATGCCCACTCTGAGCCCATCCCCACAATCTGTTTCTGAGCCTGGATTTCAATTCCAATTTGATGAGGCTGGGGAGTCCTGGCCCCTGGCCCAGCTTTGCCAGAACCTGGCCCACCAAATGGGAGGCAGTATTTCCTAGGAGGGCCTCCCATGTCCCGGTAGGCTTCCTGGTCCTCATTAAGAGCAAGCCACAGAGGCCTGCAGTTTCTTCCTCTCAAATGGTGTTCAGTTCGCCATCCTCCTTGATTTCACAAGGCTCGGACTGCTAACTGCCCCTGCTGGCAGACCACACCGCCTTTACGTCTCTGCTCTTCCCATCTTTCTTCCTGGTTAATTAGCGCACCCACAATGAATATTGTGGTTGTCTTCTCCACAAACAGTGCCACTGAGCTCCACTTACCTGCAGACGTGCACGCAAACCCTGTGGGTTGGCACTCAAGTCTTCCTACCTGCAACACCACTTTCCCACTCCTGCAGTCCTTCGGGAACAGACGGCCTGTGATCTCCCTTGACTCAGCCCTCTGCTCACTAACTGTGAACTTGGGCCCTTCACTTAACCTAGCTGAGCCTGCCTTTCTCAGCTCTGCGGAATAACACCTTCCTTACTCATTGTGAGGATTAACCACACAGCGCAGGCAATTTATAGCATGCTCTAGGCACACGACAAGGGCCCCACGCACTTGTAAGAAGATTTTGTTAGCCGCCTGCAGTTCTCAGCACTTCTCAAAGGCTCTATACCTGCTCACTTCCCACTCACTCTTTAAGGCCATGTCAGAATCCACTGTGAGGAAGGCACACAGACTCTAATAACACAGTGGTGCTTGATCACATCTTCTTCTTATCATTTCCTAGTTTCTCGGGTTTGACCATCTTGTCTTTCCCAATAGATTATTGGGAAATAATCCAGTAATTATTGGGAATAAGCTGCAGGAGGGCAAACTAAAATCTCATCCTCTCGTCACTTTTGCTGCCTCTTAGCCTCATCTGCTCCCCTACTCGTGTCCGCTCTCGCCAGATATTCCTGAGGCCCAGGTGTGCCTACAGGGTTCATTAATATCTCCCTCTGCTGAGCACCCCTGTGCCTCATCCTCCTCTGTGAGTTCCCACGATGCCTCCACGAAGCATTTCCATAGACCTCGCTGCCGCTGCTGTGTGCACTATCACCCCCTCCTCCCCATCACGTCTGCCCTCCCTGGAGGTTGTCATGTCCACTGACCATCATCTCATTGCACTGGGACCCCCGAGTCCTATTCCCTGTGCCCTAATATCTCAGGAGAGCTTTTAGGAAAACAGTCTTTATTTAGGGAAACATTTGTCATGGGATATGAATTTATGGGAAAGCGGCCAAGAAAAAAACAGTGACAGATGCAGAATTCCCTATTCCAACTGGTAAGTAAGGCTTTGTTACTGGATTAAGTCTGTGGAGCTGGTTGTCTCTTTCCTGAAGCTGGGTTTGCTTCCAGGAGCCCTCAATATCTCAAGCAAGTAGACTCCTAATGAGCCAGGTCTCCAGCCAGCTCTGATTTCCAGCACCAGCATGTGCTTTGGACAAGTGTCATAGTTCTTAGCAGCACCCTGCTGGATACACACAGAAAAATAAGCTGAAGGGAATTCCCTGGCAGTCCAGTGGTTAGGCTGGCTTCCATTGCAGGGGGCACGGGTTCAATCCCTGGTCTGGGAACTAGGATTCCACAAACCGCGGGCATGCCCCCCACCACTACCCAAAAAAATCAACTAAAGGTCAGTGGACCAATTCTCTTATTCTAGAATATAAATAAATAATTTGGGGCATTAAACTGAATCTGTACCAGGCAATTTTGTTTTTTTTAATTCCTGTTTTGAATGTTTTAAATTATTTATCTCTCTTTTTTTTTTTTTTAATAAAAGTAAGCCTAAAGGAAAATAACATCTGTTATTTGAAACATGCGTGTAGGGCAATTTATAGCACATCTAGGTTCAAATAACCAGGTTGAGGAAGACTAAACTTTGCCAAAGCATATGTTCAAAGGAAAACTGATTTTTTTTTTTTTTCATTTTAGATGCTAACATCAGAATACTTCCAAACCCCTGCAGTGTGGAGGCTGCATTAAAGAATCTTGCTAAGGATACTTCTGAAGTTTTAAAAAGTCCACTGGCCTGAGAATTCCAGCTCTCCCTCGCTGTTTTGGTACGATCATTAGATGCCCCTCGTACAGGTAAGCTTCATCTCCAGTCTGGGGCTGTTAACTACCTCTAACCATCCCAGGAAGGCCAAGGCCATCCTTATAGGCATCAGTGGATCCTCAGTGCTAGAGGCCTGTTACGCAGGACTCCTCCCCAATTCTGAAAGAGAAATAAGAGAAGGGGAGGGGTAGCTTGAAGAAAATAAAAAGTAAAAGAAAGAAAGCAAAGCGCTATGTTTTTCTGTGGCTGGTACTCTGGGTTTTAGTCTGCTAAACACGGTGGCTTGACCTGGTTACTTTAGGCTTTCAAATCTGAATATAACATCCTACAAACACATACCCCAGATAGATGCATATACACATAACTTCACAAAGACTCTTTGAGAACTGAAAATACTAAGACAAATCAAAAAGGAATTAATTTCACCATTGTTGCCATTTTTTTGTTTGTTTGTTTTGTTTTTGATGTAAGTCAGGGGCAGGAGCACTATGGAATTTCCAGATGATACAATATACCCATTAGAAAATGGCATGCACAGAACATTAGAACCAGAAATGACCTTGGAAATCATCTAACTCAGTTTTCTCAATTTGCAGATGAAGAAACCAAGCTCTCAAGAAATAAAGTCATTTGTTCAGAGTCAGGGAAAGGCTCAAAGTTCAAGTTGGAATTAGGACCCCCCAAATCTCTAAAAATCTGCCTCACTTGACACTCTGAACTGCTGTAATCATTTGCTCAGTTTAGGGGCTGAAAACTGAAGCTGCCTTCCTGATCCTGGTGTTGAATTGGGGTATTTGTGAAGAACTCGGCTGCTCAGGTGTAAACACATTTTGTGGTTTCCACACCTCTTGTGTTTAATATGCTACACGATTACTGAAAGACTTTTTAAAAGACTTTGAAAGAAATTTAGTTGATACATTCCCTATTTCTAGTGTTCTGTACTTTCATTTTTAAATTCTCTTTCTTTCTCTACATCCCCTTGCCTTGGCCCCAGTTTCACTGAGGAGTCATTTCTGCAACTTTAAGTTTTAGTAACTTTAAGCCTTTAAGCCATTGTCAGAAAACACAGGAAAATCAGTTAGAAGGAACCCCCATTAGCCATGCCTCCAAGTCCTGTTAAATTATGTGCTTGTTGCTGTTCACTGTTTAATTCCATAAGATCACCCTTCTATCACTCAACTTGGACAGAAACTTAGGGAGACAATAGGCAATCTTGGCAAAAACTGAAGAGAAACTGTTGCTGGGGGGGTGGGGGTGGGAAATGGATGTAACTGATAAATTACAGGGCTGCCTATTCAGTCATGAGAATGAAAACATTTCTCTGGATCAATGTATGAAAAGGATATTTAATAGGATGGGAGAAGTCATTTGAACACCTGTTTCCTTGGCAATTGAATGCACGGGTGCCAATCACTTAGCCTGGATCTACTCTCCGAGCAGAAAATGACCTCATCTCTTATTCTTTGAGGATTGAAGCAGCAGAACAGCATCTATTTTTAACAGGACTGGGAGCAATAAGCAGGGCATTGACAGCTAGGAAAGTTTGTCTTAGAAAGTCTGGCCTGAGGCAGTGGGGAATCAGAGCCAGCAGAGGGAGAAGGAGAGAGGCTGTAAGCTTGTGTGGACACCAGCACATGAAATGAGAAGCACAGGACATAAAAACTGTGAATAAGAGGCAAACTCATCTCACCCTGAACGTTTCTAAGCCTAGAGTCATAAATGCCTCCTCATCTCGCAACCCATTCTGGTCATGGAGAAGTTCTTTTTGAAGGGTAGCTGTCTGTGTTGACTTTGTTAAGGTGGAAGTTCAAGCTCATTTATGAGGATAGAAGGATTCAAAGTACCTTCAGCAGGGCTCAGCTCTGAGCTTCACACGTACCCCATGGAAGGGCTCCCCTTATCAGGACCAAGCAATGAAATGTTAATATAAGCGAGTTTCTTTGCACTTCTCCAAAAACTTTAGGTTTCCTCCATGCAACTGTGTCACGACTGCATTTTTATCAAAGACTCTCACTGGGCGTGGTTTTGTCCTCTTCCATGTACCTGAACCTGGAGAAGGAAATGGCAGCCCACTCCAGTATTCTTGCCTGGAGAAGCTCATGGACAGAGGAGCCCAGTGGGCTACAGTCCATGGCATTGCAAGAGTTGGACATGACTTAGCAACTAAACCATGTGCCTGAACCAGCACTGTGGCTTCAAAGAACACAATATTATGATTATCTTGGTCTCTGAAATGTATTACCCATGCTTTCTTTTAGCTTTTCTCTTTCCCCAGGGATGAACAACGCATCTAGGATACATTTCTAAAAAGCTTACAACTTTTCTTAAAATAAAACTCAGTCTCTTTACCGTATCCCAAATTTCTGTTTGATTCTTGACATAGTCCATAAGAACCTCTTCAGTTAGACACCGATATTGACTCTCAGGGTACGTCTCACACAGGTTTCTTTCCCCACATTGGACAGTTCAGGGGGAGAGACCACAGACCTACTGTAAAATGGGGGGAAATATTTGGTGCTGGAAAAGACTCTTGAGAGTCCCTTGGACTGCAAGGAGATCAAACCAGTCAATCATTAAGGAAATCAACCCTGAATATTCATTGGAGGGACTGTTGCTGAAGCGGAAGCTCCAGTACTTTGGCCTCCTGATGCAAAGAGCCAACTCATTGGAAAAGACCCTGATGCTGGGAAAGATTGAGGGCAAAAGGAGAAGGTGGTAGCAGAGGATGAGATGGTTGGATGGCGTCATTGACTCAATGGACATGAATTTGAGCAAACTCTGGGAAATAGTGAAGGACAGAGGAGCCCGGCGTGCTGCAGTCCATGGGATCGCAAAGAGTCGGACAGGACTTAGCGACTGAACAACAACACCTGCGTGTGATGCAGTGTTGTAAGTTATAATAAAATACGATACAGGAAGTTGTGGGAGCACATGGAATGTGGCAATTAATTTGGCCTAGGGTAGGGAGACCAAGGAAGGGCCCAGAGAGAAGAGGTGTCTAGGCTGTCTCTTGTGGTGGAGGAGTGGGTGTTTCAGACAGGAAACAACATTTGCAAAGACCCAAAGGTGTGAAAATATGTGGCACTTTCAAAGAATAGCCAGCAGTCTGCTCTGGCGAGTGTGAAGTGCATGGGGTAGGGAGGTGGGGGCTGGACAGGGAGAAGTAAGACGTGAACCTAGAAAGGAAGGCTAGTGCTCCCCTGTTAAGGGCTCCCTGCCAGGTGCCAAGGACTCTGAACTTCTTTTGGTGAAGAATAGAGAACCCCTTGAATTATCAGAGGGGTTTTTCTTCATGGATGTAGACATCACTTGATTCTTACCTATAGGGGTATTGCCTCTACAGGTCTGGTGACATGTTCTTTAAACCTTTCATTTTCCCCTTAGGTGCCCAGGAAAACTACACTTCACAGCTCCCATATAATTAGATAGAACCCCGTGACCGTCCTGGCTGATGAAACGTGGGCAAATCCAATAGACATTACTCTTAGAAACCTCAAGTGGAGAACTCTGAGACTAAAAAGATGGCAGGCTCACTAGATGGAAGGATCATGGGTCCCAGAATCACCGCATGGAAGGCTATCTACCACATTCCCAATCGACTTGTTTGAAATGTAAACATTCTATGCCGTTAAGCTACTGAGCATCAAAGATCATTGATTAGTGGTTTTACTGATTCTACCGATTCAATGGGTGAGGATGTTCTCAGGGCAAAAGTAGCTGCTTGCACAGATGGACCAGCCCAGTGTGTGGACAAGTACTAATGGCACCCACTTGCTTTTCTCCACAAGGACTTCCCCAGCATGGCCATTGCACCAGATTCTCTCTGAGTCTCACTCATTGACAGTATGTGTATGCAGCTTCCCTCATCCTTCCAGCCCTGGTTGTCCATCTCCACAAAGCCCAGCACAGAATCAGCTCCATAAAACCCAATCTCCTCTCCCCTCACTTCTGCCATCCCATACATGTCATTCATGGTGTTGCTTGTGTTTTATGACTCTTGCCTCAAGGCCACAATTGACTTCATTTTAATTTGATTTCATCTGTGTATAGTTATTTCTTTAGGGAGTGTTTGGGAGCTGCACCCTCTAATAGTTCAGAGCTCCACACCTCTCAGGAGATAAGACTAAATACAATTTATAGAAAATTCTTTTACCAGACAAACCTGAGCCAGTTCTGAAGAAAAGGGAGTGGTAAAAGGATAAAGGGTCAAGGATGATGAGGAGGCCATGTTTGGAATTCTAAGCCCTGCCTGTGACAGGCTTGTAACATGTGGCTTTAATCACTGTTTTCCTGCCCATGTTGTTTAACAAGGGCTGGATTCCCATTGAATCCAGACACTCAGGTTGAAGATGACAAATCTTTTAGGATTCGTCCTAAAAGATTTCCTCCTCTGTGTATAAGATCCATGAATTTAAACTCTTTTCACAATCTAATACCTTGAGTTTTTATATTCTTTGGTTCTGAGTGAATGTGTAGCAAAGCAATTCAGAGAGGAGGCTGAGGGGTTATTGAACACACTGTGTCTGGATTACCTTCATGTTTTCAATACCCCTGCGTTGAGCTTTATGATCTCACAAGTTACAACTGGCATCAATTTAATGAATTATTTCTGGAGGAAATCCATAACACCATTTTACAAAGTTTTATTACTGCCATATTTGAGTCATCTCCTAAAATTGTTTTTATTAAAGCCTGCTGACAATTTAGACAAGATGGTACAGGTAGTTCACAAAAATGAGAGCTCCCAGAGGAGGCATCTGGAGAATGATTCAGCCTCCCAAAGCCAGACCCCCTTAGGATCACATCTTGGCTCTTCCACTCAGGAGCCCTGGGACCTTGCACAAGGCACTCAGCCTGTCTGTACCTTAGTGTCCTTCTCTATGGAGAGAGTTGCAACATTCTGACCTCATGAGGCATGGAGATTGTATCATTGGCTCACAACTTCCATTTCCTTCCCTGTTCTTCCAGTTCTCGCTGTAGACCTCCTCATCCTGCTGACTGGAGCTTGGCCACTCAACTGGCCAAGATGGTCCAGAAGCAGAGGAGCCATCGGCCTCACCTGAGCAGAGGTTTTTAGAAGTGCTGGGTATTCCCATCAGCCCTTATGTTCTGCCCGCACTCTGAGACCATCAAGTCTCATGTGGTGGCTACTTCTTCAGTCTGGTTCTGGGATGAAAAGACACATGAAGCACAGCCAGGATGAGTCCAGCAGAGCTGCCAATGTTCAGAAATTCCAGAACTTTTAGGGTTGAAAATTGAAGCTCTCAGTTCTCACAGGCAAAAAAAAAGTCTTAAATTAAGGCAAAGGTTGGGCATAGATCCAACACACCCATTGTTGAGTCTACTGATTAGACTTACGTGGCCCTAGTAATTTATTTCCATTGACAAAATGTCTCTGGGAAAAGAGAGTGAAGGTGCAGTCATCTGAATCTTAATGAGATCAAAGTACCTTAGGAGGCATTTCTTGAGAAGTTGTGGGTATGGCTGTTGACTTACATGGACCTTCCTGGGATCAAATTGACTAAAAATGAAAGCAGTTATGTAAAAAGAGTTATGCATGAAATATCATATGCTCATATCATATAGGAAGCTGTGTATTTGTGTATATGAGTATAAGCATTAACTATCTCTAGAAGGATAAAGAAATGGGTAAAAACATGTCACCAGAGAGGGAAACTGGGTCAGGAGAGGATGAAGGCAAGAAGAGTGACTATTCACCATGTACTCTTTTGAGTACTTCCCAACTGCTGCATGTGTGCACGTTCTACCTAGCCAAAGCCATATAAATTAAGTAATTTACAACCTTTGATCTACCAAAAGTAGGTGGAGGTAGATGGCACGTTGGGCTGGAACATGTGGGTTTTCTTTCGGGGTTTCCTGGATATGGTCTAGAGTTAGCAGGATAGTTGTACAAAAGTGTAAATTACTGAAAACTACAGAATTGTTTACTTTTAAATGGTTTAAATGGTGAATTTTATGTTTTCTCATTAAAAAACAGAACATCTTTCTTTTCTTTTTTTTTTTTTTTTTTTTTTTCCTTTTTTTTTTTTTCTTTTTTTTTTTTTTTACACTTATTCCCCATCCCGATCCCCCCTCCCACCTCCCTCTCCACCCGATTCCTCTGGGTCTTCCCAGTGCACCAGGCCGAGCACTTGTCTCATGCATCCCACCTGGGCTGGTGATCTGTTTCACCATAGATAGTATACATGCTGTTCTTTTGAAACATCCCACCCTCACCTTCTCCCACATAGTTCAAAAGTCTGTTCTGTATTTCTGTGTCTCTTTTTCTGTTTTGCATATAGGGTTATCGTTACCATCTTTCTAAATTCCATATATATGTGTTAGTATGCTGTAATGTTCTTTATCTTTCTGGCTTACTTCACTCTGTATAAGGGGCTCCAGTTTCATCCATCTCATTAGGACTGGTTCAAATGAATTCTTTTTGACGGCTGAGTAAAATTCCATGGTGTGTATGTACCACAGCTTCCTTATCCATTCATCTGCTGATGGGCATCTAGGTTGCTTCCATGTCCTGGCTATTATAAACAGTGCTGCGAACATCTTTCTTTTCATAGGAAAAAAATTTATATTTTGTTCGTTTTTCCAACCTCACCATGTGGCTTTTAGGATTTTGGTTCCCTGACCAGGAATCAAGCCTGGGCCACGGTATTGAAAGCCCTAACCACTGGGCCACCAGGGAACTCCCAATCATAGGAAAATATCTTAAACCGTATATGAATGAACATTATGTGGTTTTAACAAATGCACAAAAAATAAAATAATTTACAAAAGGCAAAGATGGTGTTACTGATAGGTTGATCATGTTGTGCAAGTGTCAGTTTCTAAAGGCTTGGGAAAGGGAGATGGTTTGACTCAGAATAATTCCCTACCTACACCACCTCTGAGTGCCTTGAGCGTCCAGCCTGCTCCTCTGTCCCATTGAGAGATCAGGTTTCATTTTTGCCTTGGAGCCATGATCCAGACCAGTGGCACGGCCTGCTCCATGAGAGGGTAGAGAACATACCGCCTGCGTAGCACACCAATCAGACACCAGGATACCGAGTCTAACCAGAAGGAAGCCACAGTCAGAAGTGGCTGCCCAACCTGCAAGGCCATTGCTAAGTGATTCTTCAGTCTCCAACTTTTCTCACTGAATATCCACTCCCACTAAGGGCGCCTTTTGCAGACTTCATTTGAAGTGAGAAAACATGTCTTGCTTTGCCTCTAATGTGTGGGTTTTTTCAGCTTTCTACTAACAGATTATGATCTCCAGACCTCGGTCTGAAGGCCAGTTTACCCAAGACCCTTCACACAGTAAGGTAGTCCACAATTTGCTATTTCAAGGTATAGGAGGGTGGGGGGACAAAGAATCACAACTGCCTAGGGAGAGAGAAAAAAAAAAAGAGTTATAAGGGCAGCCTCCCTCTTGAGAGTTGAATTTGATCCTTTAAGGCCGGCAATTCAATCTTTTAAAAGGCACATCTCTGTTCTAATCAATCAAGCTTTCATTTCCAACAGCAATAACCTTCCCTAGGCACTCAAGAAATCAGAAACTAGAATCTTGGACATAGAAAGTCAATACAGAATTTTCTACTGAGTCGCCCTGGTCCTACAAACCTCCCCAGGATTTTGTCAGCAGGAAATCTGATGTTCCAATATATCATGGGATGCTAACACCATCTATCAGTTCAAATCTGTCACATTAGGTGGAAAAGATGTGGTTTGCATCCAGGGCTTAAGGAATAGAGGGTCTGATAAATCTGAGAAGAATCAAAGATAAGTAATGGTCTCCAGTGTATTTTCCAACCTCTCATCTTGGGTTTATTGTTTTGTGAAGACTATATCCAAGGTTGATTGACTGGATATTCTGGGCCTTAGGGGTTCTGATCCAAAGCACTTAGCTAGTGGCTTTGCAGATGCTCTTAGCCAATAAAAGGGTCAGACGTCATGGATGTGATCTCAGCCCTCTGTCATCTTCATTAAGCTTTGTGTGAAGTGATAGGAAGAGTCATACGATCTAGGTGACCCACACACAATGAAATTTAAGGTACAAGATATTTTTAAGCGATTTTTTTCTCCAAGGTGCCACATTAGAAATTTGCTCAGGGAACATCCAAATTTCCATAAGACTGGAAAAATAATAGTGTGGGCAAACATATTCTAAGGGATGATTAGTCAATATTATATCGTGTTATATTGTATCTTAACTGACTGATGTCTGGATAGTTAATGGATGTGAAGTCACATGGCAGGGCTTCAGGTTGAAGCCCCTCACCCCCACGCCCACCACAGTAGAAGGCATGTAAGAGTTGGAAGCCATTTGACTTTCTAAGCCTGCAAAATAGGGATCAGAATAGCTGGTTTGCCAGGAAGGCAAAGGAAATGAAGTTTGTAACTATGTTTTGCATTCTGTAAAAGTTACATCATTGCTATATGGGCAGTTTTCAGTAGTAATGGTTCTGAGATCTTCACAGATACGCTGCCTCTCTACATTGTACGGCAAGTTCCCAGTCTAATATAATTCTTTTAGAAAAACACTTTATTGATGTATGATTGACATACAAAAATTTGTACATGTTTAATATGTATCCAATTTGATGAGTTTGGAGATAAATATTAACCCATGAAACTATCACCACTATGTACAACAGAAACACCCCCAATAGCACTGAAAGCTTCCTCCTGCCCTAATTATTTATTATTGTTTTGTGTGTGTAACCTAAGCTTTACCCTCTTAGCAAAATCTCAAGTATACAATACAGTATTGTCAACTATAGGCTCTGTGCTTTAAGTAGAAACCTAAGGACTTATCCATCTGTATAACTGAAACTTTCGAATCAAATTCATAGTTGAAAATTTCTTGCCACAAGTATCCCGAAAGTTTTTTACAGCTTAGTTGGAAACTAATCTTCTTTATATGTTAACAGTATCATCATAAAACAAAGGTAATAATATTGCATTCCATGACCCTTTTAGATAAGTTCTGATCATTTCATTAGACATGCAGTTATAAAAGTCACTTGTTATGATTGCATATTTAGATTTTCTTGCCACCGCTTTTTGTACAATGAATACATGAAATTATTCTGAGTCAGTAGAATTGCTTAAAAATCTTGTTAGCACTTATCTTCTAGACATTTAATAGGACAAACTTCAGCAACGCCATCTCTACATGTGGATATGATCTTTTTCCTTTGCTACCAAGTCCTCCTGCTGAGCCAACCACCGTCTCGGGACCTGACCCAGGACTGCGAGCTCCAACACATCAGTGGAGGTATTCCATGGGGCCAGGCACTGGAGATGCACACAGGATGGAAAATTAATCCATCCTGTGGCCAGAGTTGGAACTGCTTAGAAATCCTCCTAACGCCCTAACGACTCTGGTTAAGACAGCCTGGTAGTAGCCGTTCTTAAATGCTTGGTGTGAGCCTGGGTGCCCCAGAATAGCTTTCATCAGGTGGGATAGGGCAGGAGATGGTCACAGTTATTTAAATGTTCAAACAAGCAGATCAGTCACTTAACCAGAGGCGGTGCTGAAAAATGTAACTGCCAGAGAACCAGTTTGTGGTTTGCAAACAGGACAAATGGGTGTGGGCTGAAAATGTGGCATAACCACGCAGGAAGAACTGAAATTGCCAAGCAGGAGGCATAACTACACGCCCTGGTTATGACCTCTTGCCTGGCAGCTTCCTGCAACATAAGCCCATGTCCGTTATCTGTAAGAAAATGAAGATATCTATCTGAAAGTAAAGAAGGGTTTAAGGTGGGACTTCACCTATTAGAGCAGGTCTGAGGGCAGCAAGGCGCGCCAGCAAGGGGAGCCCTGGACCCGGAGGAGACCCCAGGGCTCCTGCCCTAGCTCTGTCACTGACAAGAGCAAATCTTGCAAATGCTCTGGGCCTCAGCATCCTCACTCATGAAATGGGAATAACTGTACCAGCTGCATCTTCCTTGCAGTATTGTGTTGAGGCTCAAGAAAACCATCAACAAGTTTCTAAGAGCTCCTGGTGTTCCCAGAAGTGTAGATCCTGAGGCGGCGGGGGGGGGTGCGGCTGGAATGAGGATGAGCAAGAGTATCTGGAGTATTCACAACAGATTTTGGAGGAACTGGGACTCAAACCTGGGAAACAATAGTAAACCGTTGGACAGTATTTGCACAAGGACTCAGTTTCAGAATACAACCTCTAATTCCTCTAAGATTTCACAAGCAAGGAGGGTGTCCATGGAGAGGCACAGCTGAGGTGGATCCTAAATGGTGAAGACAGTCGGGCTGCACAAAAGGAGGGAAGGACAGGTGCTCCTTGTGAGAGGGGCTGCGTCAAGGCTTGGAGGGAATAGCAAGCAGTGTTATTCAAGGAGGCGTGAATCAACTGGCAAAAAGTTCAAGAGTAGGGAATGAAACAGTGTAGGTAGGATGAGACCAGATTAAAGTAGCAGTGAAACCAGATGGAAGAGGCATTTAGGAAGAAAGAGAAAGTTCCAGGAGAGTTTCAAGCAATAGTTCAAGGAAGATTAGTCTGGCAAGTAATATGCAGGCTGGTTGCAGCTAAGATGGAAAAGAATATGGAAAATTATCTATTAGCCATTCATAGTAGTGGTAATAGAGGAAAATGGAGAGATAAGAAATAAAGGAAAAAACTGAAAAGTGTGGATGACTAGCTGGATGTACAGGATATCCTGGTCCACAATGGCAATAAAGACTGAGACCATTTTGTTTGCTCTGCCTTCTCAGACAGTGGTTTCAAGCCATTATTTACAGAGTATTGTAAATACAATTGATACATTGATAAGGAAAATTTTTTCTCACTGCCCACAGCTTTCATCACATGGTTCTGTAAGTGGGGTTTTCTTGATTCTTTCCATCTCAGTTTAACATAAACTCCTGCTGCCCAGTTTTGCAATAAATGTTTATTGCTGTGTCCTTTTTATTGCTTTTTCACATTATAGGGGCACCAAAAGGAGATGAGAGGGAGAACAGGCCCAAGACAATATGAAGATATAATTGCTGAAAAGCTCCCTAACCTGGGAAAAGAAACAGTTATCAAAGTCCAGGAAGCACAGAGCTGCATACAGCCAAAACACATTGTAATCAAAATGATGAAAATTAAATATAAGCAAAAAATACTAAAAGTAGCAAGTGAAAAGCAACAAATAACATACAAGGGAACTCCCATAAGGCTATCTGTTGATTTTTCAGCAGAAACTGCAGACCAAAAGGGAATGGCAATGTAAAGTGATGAAAGGGAAAAAACCTACAACCAAGAATACTCATTATTTTTAACCTGTGGAACTCGGAAGCAAAGTAGACTTATGTGTAGAATTCATCACACCGGATCCTAGTGGCAAGACGCAATTCCAAACTAGTCCACTAGATGGAAGACAAAAACTACTTTCTCTCCACCCCATTCCAAATAAATGAAAGGGTGGGAAAACTAAGCACTGTGGGTTTACACCATTTGTTTGTCTTTAACATCTTATAAGAAAACACAAAGTTTTATAGCAACATCTATCTGCATTGCGCTGAAAAAGTGAGAGAAGGATTTTCAGACTACTGAGACCTGAGTACACAGTTGCCTTTTTTCCCCCCTGAAGTTTTTGGTTTGACTTTGTTTGGTTTTGGCCAGGAAGGACACAGTGGAGGGAACAAATAATGAACGTGGTCTTGATAACAGTATGAAGAGAGACTCTATTGATTACAATATAGTACTTATTGATTGATTGGTTGATCTCTGCATGGGAGGGTTGGGGGAATTCGGTAGGAAGGTCACAGTGGGAATCTACAGATGGAAGCGGTGGTCACAAGAAATAACAATGAGATTGTTCCCTTAAGTCACAAAGCAAAATCATCCAAGGCTCTGTGCCACCGTCTCAGCAGTGCCCCGACGCCCCAGGGGTGAGAAACTCCAAGTTGCTTAAGGGAGACATTTAGCTTCCCTTCCTACGCCAGGATAGAACTGCACTTCATCAATTTAGCGGAAAGCAGCTGACGGTGGACTTCACACCTAACTCTAATATACAATTGCTTTGAAAAGTGACCCAGCGAGGATAACTGCCCTGCGCGGTTCGACGAGGCCACAGCAGCAGGAGGATAAGGACCCCAAGAACCGCCGCAGCAGCAGCGGGGGCGCCGGGACCCGGACCCGGACCCGGACTGGGATGCGCCCCGGGAAGCCGGCGGCTCCAGGCGGTAGCGAGGAACGCTTAAGTGCAGGTAACGAAGAGGTTAAGTGCTTTTCTCGTCGCAGCTCACCTTCCCCTGCGGAGGAGCTGCCAGGCCAACCGCAGGCTCCAGCTGCGCTCACGTGGCTTCTCCTTCCAGTTTTCCTCCGGGTAGCACGCGCAGATCTGTGGAGTATTATTACCATATATAGAGAGAAACTGCTAGGCGAAAAAACCCGGAGAAGCCTGAGTCAGTTGCCTTAAGTAGGAGTGACCGGCCGGGGGAGGGGGCGGTTAGGAGGAAACCTGCCCTTCATCACACAGCATTACTAACGGTGTCAGGTCTGCTGATGACTCAGAAGACAGATCAGAAAAGGGAAGTGCTGCAAATGGGCATCTAACTCCAGGAAAGGTTATTAAACAGCTATTAAAAATTCTGGAGAACTAATGACAGACAGACTTTTCTCAACCTTGATTTTTAAAGATGATAAGTTCTAACCTTCTCCCTAGGTGTACTTATTTTTTTTAATTCAAGCAAAACAAAAACTATTAGAAATAGTCCGGTGGATGATCTAAGACGAAATCTCTGTGACTGAAGCATTGCTGCCGGTTAAAAAATAATGCAGTTCACACATGAGGTGTCCTTACTGACCAGAAATGATTATGGACGTGTAACTGCTTTGATGTTTGTGACTTAATTGTTACTGGCAGACTGAAAAATAGAACCACCAAGAATTTTGACCAGAATGGTATCAAAGGGAGGCCGGGGACTTTTGGATGAAAGTCTGGAAAAGAATCAAAAGCTTTTACATCTATTCCTAGCGTTTCCATCTTGCCAGTGTGTGCATAGCTCAGACTACCTCAGTTTTCCGCTCATAAAATGGTCATAGCATCTCTCTCTACTTAGTTTTTAGTACTCTATTAAATTTTTCTGAGATTATGTCCATAATGCTTTCTGAACCTCTTGGAAGCAATAGAGTCTCATTTTTTAAAACTTTTCTCTCACAGCCTATTGTCATCTGATCATCAACATATAGTTTTTCATATAGTTATGTTGATGATCAGACAATAATAAATAATGCCTGTAACTTGGGAAATTTAAACATTACTAAATAACTAGAGTGAGCCTATAGGCTTATTCTTGGATTCCATAAAATTAGCCCCCAAAAGGGCAGAGTATTCTGTGCAAGTCAACTGGGAAAGTCACTCTATAATGTTGCTGAGATTAAATAAGCAACATGACAGAGGAAACCAAATAACCACCCACTGAGAGTCTCCTTGTGTAAAGTAATAATTCTGCAGGTTTCCAAATGTATCCCCCAAAATAATGCTTTCCCACTAAATCGATTGTCATTTCTTTAATAGAAGGTAACGTTCTCATCCTGGAAAAATCAAGCCGTAGGGAAATGCAAAAAAGAAAAATGTGAATATCCCCTATAGTCTTGCACTCCCCAGAGACCAGAGAGATCAAAACTATCCTGCCTGACCTCTTTCTAAGGATAAACATGTGCACATACACATGCGCACACACGGATGGGATCATAATACAGATAATGCTCTGCAAGGGACTTTCTTCACTTGATTAATTTTATATAACTTTACAGATTAATATGTATAAATCAACCCCATTATTAGTACTGGCTGCAGCTATTGACTGATAGAACTGTTTATCAGTTCTTCCATCTCTGATGAAGCCTTAGGGTTCCCCTCAGTGATGTTTTCAGATTATACAATGTTGCAGTGAACATCTTTAAATTCTTCCATATCCATGATCAAGTATTTCCCCTAATGGTAAATTATAATAAGAGGAATTTCTGTGTCAAAGTCAGGAGGCTTTAAAAATGCCATAGTTTCATTTCTCTCCCTTTCCTCAAAAGCATTCACATACCCACTTTGGACTTACAAAATATTCACAAAATGAAAGTTGAGAGTAATGTTTTATTCAGTGGGAATTTTTAGGACTTTAACCCTGGGAGCCAGCATCTCAAGTAACCCTGAGAGAACTGCTCCGAGGAGGCGAGGGGAGGAGCCAGGTTATACAGAAGTAAGTTTTGCAACAAAGGGCAGCTAATTGGAATATCAAAAGATTATTGTTAATTAAAGAAAACCACATATCCTAAGTTATGAAAGATGCAAGAGTTGGGGCTCACTGAAATAAATCACTCCTTTATATACACCTCAGCTCTCCGGGGCCAGCATCCCGTGTTTTCACAACCCTGAGCTTCCTCAGGGCTCACATAGGGAGTGGCTGCAGTCTGATGGCTGCTAGACGGCAGGTGCTCTTCTCCTTCCTGGGTGCCCTTTGGGCTCACTAGCTCACGAAGCGCGGTAGCTGCAATTGCCGATGACTGTGACATCCCTTGTTTACTCCTATGGCAGGAAATATTCCATTTCTCAGCACCTACTGAACTGTATGAGGGTCTGTTTTCTATTGCTGCTGTATTTGCAGCCCAAGCCATTCTTGTTAAGACATGTTGGAAGTCTTACCAGTTTGAGCATCATGGTACTGTGATCAACGACCCCTCCAAAGAATATCAGCTGATCCAGCCAATCAGTTTCTGTTCCCCTGGTTTTCCACAGCAGGCAAACAACAACAGTGCCCACTTTACTAATAGTTACATGGGTACCTGAACGTGGAGTTCTGGAAAACCTCTCCCCAGATGTGGCTTAGACATGACCTGTGGGAGATGCCTTCACTCCCCATTGCCCAAGTCTGAATGGTGGGATTTCCACTTTCCCACAGACCTCAGCAATGATGAGCTTGCATAAGAGAGAGAGTCTGCAGGGCCTCCTGGGACTCAGGAGAAAAGAAAAGGTGGATGAAGTGATGTCAGCCATTAGTTCATATCTTTTAACACCCAGGGCTTGGTCCTTTGGTACAGACAACTCTCCTGGAGGAGAGGCCAGGAAGTGCGTGGTAGAAGGCAGATCCCATGAGGGAATCTGCAAAAAGGCCCCCTCCCCTATGATTTTTTCTTCCCTCTCTTTCTTTTTTTTAAATTGAGGTATATTGACATATGGGCTTCCCTAGTGGCTCAGCAGTAAATGAGCTGCCTGCAATTCAGGAGACTTGTAGGAGACGTGGGTTCGATCCCTGGTCAGGAAGATGCCTTGAAGGAGGGCATGGCTACCCACTCCCGTATTCTTGTCTGGAGAATTCCATGAACGGAGGAGCCTTGCGGGCTACACAGTCCATGGGATCACAAACAGTCGGACACAACTGAGCAACTAAACAACAATATTGACATATAAGATTGTATTAATTTTAGGTATTCAATATAATTTAATATTTGTATTGTGAAGAGACCAGTTAACATCCATCACCACAGGGTTATAATTTTTTTCTAAAGATGAGAGCTTCTAAGATTTTATCCTTCTCTCTTGATTTATCCTTTGTTTTACCAGTTTTTATAATCTTTTTTCTTTATTGACCAGGCAGTTCTACATATTAGTTTAGTTCTACTGGTGGTCACTATTATATTTTACCAAAGACATGTGAGCCCACATTTCTCTCTCAGATTCTAACAGCAATTATAGCAATGTCCTGGACTTCCTATCCCAGTGGGAACCCTTTGCAGGTTTTTATTTTTTCTTCCCGCCCTTCTTCTTTCTTTCCCCAGGCTTTACTGAATAATCTGTCCAATTTTCCAGACACTGTAATCATTATTTTCTTACAATATGGCTTATTTTTTAAGATTACTTTAATTGCATCACACTTCATTTCTCAGAATTTATTTAGATTTTACTCTCAATTTTATTGGATTTTTACTACTTAGTGTCCTTTCTTATATATCATATCTTTTCCTTTCTTGTAATCTTTACTCTCAGATTTTATTTAACTAAAGTATCTTCATAAGTAATTATCCAAAAAGAGTACATGACTGGTATATTATTACATTCTGATTTTCTGAATATCTATAATTCATAGTTACCATTCTTTCCCTTGTTAACTTATAACTCTAATAAAACCTCACACCCTTCATGGTTCTTGATATTAGAAATGGGCTTTGGAAAATAATGCTGTCATTGTTTGATGAACATTTTCTTTTTTTTTTTTTTTTAATTTTTTATTAGTTGGAGGCTAATTACTTCACAACATTTCAGTGGGTTTTGTCATACATTGATATGAATCAGCCATAGATTTACACGTATTCCCCATCCCGATCCCCCCTCCCACCTCCCTCTCCACCCGATTCCTCTGGGTCTTCCCAGTGCACCAGGCCCGAGCACTTGTCTCATGCATCCCACCTGGGCTGGTGATCTGTTTCACCATAGATAGTATACATGCTGTTCTTTTGAAACATCCCACCCTCACCTTCTCCCACAGAGTTCAAAAGTCTGTTCTGTATTTCTGTGTCTCTTTTTCTGGTTTTGCATATAGGGTTATCGATACCATCTTTCTAAATTCCATATATATGCGTTAGTATGCTGTAATGTTCTTTATCTTTCTGGCTTACTTCACTCTGTATAAGGGGCTCCAGTTTCATCCATCTCATTAGGACTGGTTCAAATGAATTCTTTTTGACGGCTGAGTAAAATTCCATGGTGTATATGTACCACAGCTTCCTTATCCATTCATCTGCTGATGGGCATCTAGGTTGCTTCCATGTCCTGGCTATTATAAACAGTGCTGCGATGAACATTGGGGTGCACGTGTCTCTTTCAGATCTGGTTTCCTCAGTGTGTATGCCCAGAAGTGGGATTGCTGGTCATATGGCAGTTCTATTTCCAGTTTTTTTAAGAATCTCCACACTGTTTTCCATAGCGGCTGTACTAGCTTCATTCCACCAAACAGTGTAAGAGGGTTCCCCTTTTTTGCCGGACACGCCTCTCCAGCATTTATTGCTTGTAGACTTTTGGATAGCAGCCATCCTGACTGCGTGTAATGGTACCTCATTGTGGTTTTGATCTGCATTTCTCTGATAATGAGTGATGTTGAGCATCTTTTCATGTGTTTGTTAGCCATCTGTATGTCTTCTTTGGAGAAATGTCTGTTTAGTTCTTTGGCCCATTTTTTAATTGGGTCATTTATTTTTCTGGAATTGAGCTTCAGGAGTTGCTTGTATATTTTTGAGATTAATCCTTTGTCTGTTTCTTCATTTGCTATTATTTTCTCCCAATCTGAGGGCTGTCTTTTCACCTTACTTATAGTTTCCTTTGTAGTGCAAAAGCTTTTAAGTTTCATTAGGTCCCATTTGTTTAGTTTTGCTTTTATTTCCAATATTCTGGGAGGTGGGTCATAGAGGATCTTGCTGTGATTTATGTCGGAGAGTGTTTTGCCTATGTTCTCCTCTAGGAGTTTTATAGTTTCTGGTCTTACATTTAGATCTTTAATCCATTTTGAGTTTATTTTTGTGTATGGTGTTAGAAAGTGTTCTAGTTTCATTCTTTTACAAGTGGTTGACCAGTTTTCCCAGCACCACTTGTTAAAGAGGTTGTCTTTTTTCCATTGTATATCCTTGCTCCTTGTCAAAGATAAGGTGTCCATAGGTTCGTGGATTTATCTCTGGGCTTTCTATTCTGTTCCATTGATTCTATATTTCTGTCTATGTGCCAGTACCATACTGTCTTGATGACTGTGGCTTTGTAGTAGAGTCTGAAGTCAGGCAGGTTGATTCCTCCAGTTCCATTCTTCTTTCTCAAGATTACTTTGGCTATTCGAGGTTTTTTGTATTTCCATACAAATTGTGAAATTATTTGTTCTAGTTCTGTGAAAAATACCGTTGGTAGCTTGATAGGGATTGCATTGAATCTATAGATTGCTTTGGGTAGTATAGCCATTTTGACAATATTGATTCTTCCAATCCATGAACACGGTATGTTTCTCCATCTGTTTGTGTCCTCTTTGATTTCTTTCATCAGTGTTTTATAGTTTTCTATGTATAGGTCTTTTGTTTCTTAGGTAGATATACTCCTAAGTATTTTATTCTTTTTGTTGCAATGGTGAATGGTATTGTTTCCTTAATTTCTCTTTCTGTTTTCTCATTGTTAGTGTATAGGAATGCAAAGGATTTCTGTGTGTTAATTTTATATCCTGCAACATTACTATATTCATTGATTAGCTCTAGTAATTTTCTGGTAGAGTCTTTTAGGTTTCTATGTAGAAGGATCATGTCATCGTGCAAACAGTGAAGTTTCAACTTCTTCTTCCTATCTGGATTCCTTTTACTTCCTTTTTCTGCTCTGATTGCTGTGGCCAAAACTTCCAACACTATGTTGAATAGTAGTGGTGAGAGTGGGGACCCTTGTCTTGTTCCCGATTTCAGGGGAAATGCTTTCAATTTTTCACCATTGAGGGTGATGCTTGCTGTGGGTTTGTCATATATAGCTTTTTATTATGTTGAGGTATGTTCCTTCTATTCCTGCTTTCTGGAGAGTTTTAATCATAAATGAGTGTTGAATTTTGTCAAAGGCTTTCTTTGCATCTATTGAGATAATCATATGGTTTTTATCTTTCAATTTGTTAATGTGGTGTATTACATTGATTGATTTGCGGATATTAAAGAATCCTTGAATTCCTGGGATAAAGCCCACTTGGT